>NC_083103.1:28840626-29165146 GCF_949774975.1 Lagenorhynchus albirostris
ATACCCTTTCAGACATATGACATATACAGTCTAATAGTGGCAAAATCCATAATCTGTAGATTAATCCACATTTATCTTAATTTCAGTTGGTGTCATGAAACCTCCAGAAAAAACATAGCAGAAAAAAAATTAATAAATTCTGTTTTAAGATGAAGCAATTTAACTACAATTATGGTGTATGCTCCAATTCTCTGCACTTAAAATAGCCAAAGCAATTTACCTGGCTGAACTGAATTGAACAATTAGAACTTTTTGAAAGTTTGTGGCTTTTGAGTAAGCTGAATGACTTCAGGCACACTGTGTGAAGCATTCTACGTTTTCATTGGGACAGAGCTGAAATCCACAAGTTGAAACCTCTTCAGGAAGTAGTTCTGGGTTAGGAAAACCTCAACAGTAATTGACAAACTGCTAGAGGA
Source organism: Lagenorhynchus albirostris (assembly GCF_949774975.1). Classification (NCBI taxonomy): domain Eukaryota; kingdom Metazoa; phylum Chordata; class Mammalia; order Artiodactyla; family Delphinidae; genus Lagenorhynchus; species Lagenorhynchus albirostris. The sequence continues at coordinate 28,841,043 of NC_083103.1, forward strand.
TCACCACAAACAAATCTGAGAGATTAAAATCCAGGGGGATCCACTCACAGAGGAGCCCCATACTTGTGTAAGTTTTACCAACAGGAGCTTGACCAGTTTCCCACGGTGAATACCTGAGAAAATATTCCCTCCTGCTTCTGGCAGGAGAAGGGGAAAAGCAACCTTTTTGAAATACACCAGAGCACTCTGTTCTTAACAAGGCCTGCCCTAAGGGAAAACTAGTTAACCAGAGCTAACCTGCTGGGGTATTATCTGAGCCTAACTGACCTGGGGAAAGGGAAATAACCAACTACAGCCCACTCTACCCATCCTGTTCCACACAAAGGGGTGAAAAAAAATAAGAAGCATTCCTGAAGTTCACAGTCCAGAGGCACAGGCTCACCAAAAGACCGAAAAACTAATCATAGGATATAGAACACATTCCCCTCCACACACACCTTACCACCACATTACTAAAGGCCTATTTACAGCCGTTTCTTTGGCCGAGCACATCAAGAATAATTTACAAGCTATACTAAAAGGCAAAAAACACAGTTTGAAGAGCAAGCATCAGAACCAGACTCAGATGTGGAGGACATGTTAGAATTATTAGACCAGAAATTTAAAATAACTATGATTAATATGCTAAGGGCACTTATGTTAATGGATAAAGTAGACAGCATGTAACAACAGATGGGTAATATAAACAGAGAGATGAAAATTCTAAGAAAGAACCAAAAGGAAATGTTAGAGATCAAAAATACTGTAGCAGAGATGAAGAATGCCTTGATGGGTTTCTTAATGGATTGGACATGGCTAAATACAGAATCTCTGAGCTTGAGGATAACTCAATAAAAATTGCCAAAACTGAAAAGCAAAGAAAAAAGAGTGGAAAAAAAATAAGAGAATATCCAAGAACTGTGGGACAACTATAAAAGGCATGCCATACATATAATGAGAATATCACATGGAGAAAAGAGAAAGGAACAGAAGAAACATTTGAACAAATAATGACTGAGAATGTCCCCAAGTTAATGTCAGATAACAAACTACGGATCCAGGAATCTCAGGGAAGCCCAAGCATGATAAATGCCCAAAAAATTATACCTAAGCATATAATATTCAAACTACAGAAAATCAAAGATAAAGAAAATATCCTGAGAGAAGCCAGATAGGAAATATACCTTACTTACAGGAGAACAAGGATAATAATTAAATCCAACTTCTCCTCAGAAACCATGCAAGCAAAAAGAGAATGAAGTGAAATATTTAAATGTTGAGAAGAAATCCACCAATCAAAAATTCTGTATCCTGTAAAATTATCTTTAAAAAGTGAAGAAATAGACTTTCTGAGACAAACAAAAACTGAGGAAATTTGTTGCCAGCAGACCTGCCTTGCAAGAAATGTTAAAAGAAGTTCTTTAGAGAGAAATAAAATGATATAGGTCAGAAACTCAGATCTACATAAAATAAAGAAGAGCATCAGAGAAGAAATAGTGATTGTAAAATAAAAACTTTTTTTTCTTATTCTTAATTAACAGGTAACAGTTTGTTCAAAATAATATTTTAAACAATGTATTCAAATACATATATATGTATATATATATGCTTACGTATAAGTGAAATGAATGATAGTAATGTCACAGGGTACAGGAGGGAGGAATTAGGATTTTTTGGTTATTATATGGTACTCACACTACCCATTAAGTGGCATAGTGTTATTTGAAAGTGGACTTGGATTAGTTGTAAATTTTTTTTTTTTTTGCGGTATGCAGGCCTCTCACTGCTGTGGCCTCCGCCATTGCGGAGCACAGGCTCCAGATGCACAGGTTCAGCGGCCATGGCTCACGGGCCCAGCCGGCATGTGGGATTCTCCCAGACCAGGGCACGAACCCGTGTCCCCTGCATCAGCAGGCGGACTCTCAAAGACTGCGCCACCAGGGAAGCCCAGTTGTATATTGCAAACTTTATGGCAACAACTAAAAAGAGGTAAGAAAAAAAATACAACTGATATGCTAATAATGGAGAAAAAATGAATCATATAAAATGCTCAAGTAAAACCACAGAAGGTCTGGGAAGATTCCACATGCCGCGGAGCGGCTGAGCCCGTGAGCCATGGCCGCTGAGCCTGCACGTCCGGAGCCTGTGCTCCACGATGGGAGAGGCCACATCAGTGAGAGGCCCGTGTACTGAAAAAATAAAAAAACCCACAGAAGGCAAAAAAAGAAGACAATAGATGAAATCAATAGACAGAATCAATGAAACCAAAAGCTGGTTTTTGAAAAGTTCAATAAAATTGATAAGGACTAGTTGGCTAACTAAGAAGCAGAGAGAGGACTCAAATTATTAATACCAGAAATGAAAGAGAGAGTATCACTACAGATCCCACAGACCTTAAACTTATAACAACGGAATAATATGAACAACTCTACAAATTTGTTAACTGAGATGAAATAGGCCAATTCCTTGAAAGACACAATCTACCAAACAAGAAGAAATAGATAATGTTAATAGGCCTATATTCATTAAAGAAATTATATAAATTATTAATCACCTTCCAAAACAGAAAGCACCCACCCCAGATGGGTTCACTGGGAAATTTTACCTTTTCAGGAAGAAATTTTACCAATTCTCTACTATCTCTTTCAGAAGATAAAAGTAGAAAGAATACTTTCTAACTCATTCTCTAAGGCCATCATTATACTAATACCAAAACCAGGCAAAGATTTTGCAAGAAAAGAAAACTACAGGTCAAACGATTATTGACTTCACATAAGTAATGTGAAAAATAATACCAGAAAGAAAATCATATGTGTAGGAAGTAATGAAGAGCATAGGACATTACAAACAAGTGGGCAAATACAGAAGATGAAGTTTTTGTTTGTGTAATTTCTTTAAAAGGCGATTGATTTTTTTAAAGTTAAAACAATAATATTGGTAAGATAGGCTTTGCAATGGATGGAGAAGCAAAAGAATGATAGCAAAAATGAAGCATAGTGGGTAAATAGAAGTATACTGTTTCAAGCAGGAAGTGTTCAATAGGAGGTAGGAAGTGTTCAATGGGAGGTAGGAAGTGTACAGTGTCAGGCATAAAGTGAGACATGTGAAGTGGTAAATAATAGTGACCCTGAATGGCCTCTGATAAATTAAGAATGCAAATTTTGATCCCTAGAACATACAGTAAAATGAGGGAAAGGCAAGAAGCAAATAGAGAAAATAAAATGGATGTCAGAAAATTACTGATTAACCCAAAAGATCAGGAAAGTGGAAACAAAGGAACAAAAACCAAAAGAGACAAGTGAAAAACAAATAACTAACATCGCAGACTCAAACCCAGCCACATCGATAATTACATTAAATGTAAATAGACTAATTTAATTGAAGAAAATGTCAGACTAAATATAATAGCAAGACTGAACTATACACCTTCTATGAGAGGTACATTTGAAATATAAAGACATAAATATTTTGGAATATAGACCTGGTATGGTGGCTCTCTAAATTTACCAGCAGTAAATTGTAAGGTAAAGAGTAGCATAAGATTAAAAAGACAAAAGTCAGTAAAGGTATAAAATATTTAAACAACACTACCATCCAAACTAATTTAACTGTTATTTACAAAACAGTAAACAAAAAGACAGAAACACATATATTTCAATTTTACATGGAGTTTTCATCCAGATAAACCATAGCTAGACCATCAAATAAATCTCCACAAATGTCAAAATATTGACATCTTTCAGATATCTCTGATAAAAATGGAATTAAATTAAAAATTAACACCTATAAGTTGCCTAAAAACCACAAAATATTTAGAAATAAAATAATACATTTTAAGTAACCCATGATGTACTAAAGAAATTCTAAATGAAATAAGAATTATTTTGAACTAAATTATAATGGAAATAACAAACCAAAATTTATTAGAGAAAGCAAAACCAGGGTTTAGAGGGGAATTTATAACTTTAAATGTCTATAGCAGGAGAAAAAGGCCAAGCTAAAAATCAAGTATCTAAGTTTCTACTTTTAAAAGTCTAAGAAAAATAAAATAAAGCCTTAGTAAATAAATGTAAGGAACTAATAAGGATAAGAACAGAAATCAGTGAAATGGAAAACAGAGAAAACTTTTAAAGGCAAAAGTTAGTTCTTTAAAAATATTAGTAGGGCTTCCCTGGTGGCGCAGTGGTTGAGAGTCCGCCTGCCGATGCAGGGGACGCGGGTTTGTGCCCCGGTCCGGGAAGATCCCACATGCCACGGAGTGGCTGGGCCCGTGAGCCATGGCCGCTGAGCCTGCGCGTCCGGAGCCTGTGCTCCGCAGCAGGAGAGGCCACAACAGTGAGGGGCCCGCGTACCGCAAAAACAAAATAAATAAAAATAAAAATATTAGTAAAATTGAATTACTCTAGTCAGAATAATTTTAAATGAGATAAAGAAAACATAAATTAATAATATTAGTAATGAAAAAGGGATATCAATCCAGGCCTTATAAACACTGAAAGGTTTACAAGGGAATATTTTGAACAACTTTGTGCTAATATATTTAATAACCTAGATAAACAGGACAAATTCATTAAAAAACAATTAATTTATCAAAACAATATAAGGAAGAAAAACAAATTCTGAGTAGCCCTAAAACTGTTTTAAAAGAAATTAATGCAAAAGAAAACACTCTAAATTCCAGATCTAAATGGGTTTACTAATAACTTTTAATAAATATTTAAGTTAAAATAAATATCAATTTCAAACAATTCCTTTATAAATCAACATCTGAAGGAACATTCACAACTCATTTTATAAGGCCAGCATAACTTGAACATAAAACCTGACAAAGATATTACAAGAAGAGAAAAATCATAGGACATAAAAGTAAAAAGACTCAAAATAATGTTGGCAAATTGATTTCTCTGCAAAATTTTAGCAAATTGAACCCAGCAACATATTAAAATATTGAATTTGGCAATATGTAAAAGTATTACACACCATTACCTAGTGCAACTTATCTCAGTAATGCAAGGTTGGTTCAACATTTTAAATCAATCAATATAATACACTACCATAACAGGTCTAAAGAGAATATTCAAATAATCTTCTCAAATTCAACACCCTTTCATGAGAAAAAATTTGAGTAAACTCAAAATAGAAAGAAACTTATTCAATTTGATAAGCAGCATTTACAGAGAAAAAACTACAGCTAATATCATACTTAATGGTTAAGGACTGAATGCTTTTCCGCTAAAACAGGAACAAGGCAAAGATGCCCACTCTCACCACTTCTATTAAATATTGTACTGGAGATATAATAAAGTAAGAAAAAATAATAAAGAAACAGGAAGTTAGGACCGAAAGACATATGCTAATGTATTCATAGATGACATGACTGCGTAGAAATTTCTGTGGAATCTAAAAAACAAACTTCTGGATTGTATAAGCAAATTTAGCAAGGTCAATCATGGAATTCACAATAGCCAACACAACTGTGAAAAAAAAGAAAAAAAAGGAAGTCCTTAAGCTATCTGATTTCAAGGCTACAGTTATCAAAACAGTGTTCCATAGGTATAAAGCTAGATCAGTGGAAAACAATAGAGAATCTAGGCACAAATCATATATGTATGATCAAATAATTTTGACAAGGTGCCAACAAATGTCAATGCTTTAAGTACTGTCTTTTCAATAAATGGTGCTGTCAAAACTGAATATCTGTATGAAAAAACAAAAGAACTTTAACCCTTTTCTCACATTCTCACAGAAATTAATTTGAAATGTAATACAGACAAACATAAATGTTAAATTTATAAATCTTTTAGAAGAGAACATAGGAGAACATCTTTGCAACCTTGTGTTAGACAAAGGTTTCTTTAAAAAGATACAAAAAGAAGTATTAAAAAGAAAGCATAAATTAAATTCCACTAAACTTCATAATTTCTGCTCTTAAATGACATGATCGAGGGGGAAAAAGAGGCAAACTATAGACCGGAAGAAAGAATTTGCCACGAATATGCAAATACATAACACATAATGCATGTATGCATATATTTACATACATGTGGTAATGCATTTGTATGCAAATATATAAAGAACTCTTACAACTTAATGATATGAAGACAGATGACTCAACAAAAAATTCACAAAATATTTGAAAGAAGATATAAAATGATCATTAATTACATTAAAAGAGCCTTAACATAGTTAATGACCAGGAAAACGCAAACTAAAACCAGTGAGATACTAAATCTTACTCACAATAATGACTAGAATTAAAAAGTCTACGAATACCAAATGTTAGTATTGATATCAAGCAAGCAGGACACTCACAGATGGCTGGAAAGGTGAAAAATAGTACAATCACTTTGGAATATAGTGTGGCTCTTGTGAAATTAATTATACTTTTCCCATATAACCCAGCAATCCTACTGCTACTTAACTTGAGAGAAATTAAAACTTATATCCACACTAAGATTCATAGAAAATTATTCACAGCAATTTTATTTGTGATAGTCAAGAACCAGAAGCACTTCAAATATCAATCAATAAGTAAATGGAAAAACAAATTGTGGGGGTATTCATACAACAGAGTGTACTCAGCAATAACAAAGGACAAACGACTGATACATGCAACAACATGGATAAGATTTTTAAAAAGCCCCAACTGTCATATACACACACACACACACACATATATGTACATATATATGATCATATATATAATATCTCAGGTATGCACAGAGTCCAACACAAGAAAATGATATCTTAATTTATTCACATATATCAGGTATTTTTCCATCATATAAAACTATGAAGGCTTTAACAACATGGATGGACTTGGAGGGCATAATGCTTGCTAAGTGAAATAAGTCAGACAGAGAGTGACAAATACTATATTTCACCACTTATATATGGAATCTAAAAAATAGAACAAACAAATGAATATAACAAAACAGAAACAGACTCATGGATACAGAGAACCAACTAGTGGTTACCAGTGGGAAGAGGGAGGAGGAGACGGGCAGGATAGGGATAAGGGATTAAGAGATACAAACTACTATGTGTAAAATAAATAAGCTACAAGGATATATTGTACAGCACAGGGAACATAGCCAATATTTTATAGTAGCTTGAAATGTAGTATAATCTATAAAAATATTAAATCAATATGTTGTACATCTGAAACTAATATAATATTGTAAGTCAACTATACCTCAAATAAAAAAAAAAAACTGTGAAGGCTTTGTTCACATGTTTACCGTGACACAATCCAAGTCCCTTGATATATATTCTTCTGTCTACCTCACAATTCACATCAATTATTAATGCCTCTTGGTATCATGTACCACATACCTCCTTTTTGATGCTTTTCTCACCCACTGTGTGTCTTAGGAAACTTCTCATAGTACAGATTTGGGAATCAAACACTTCCTGTTCTGTCTTGTTTAACCAGGTCCAAAGGGAAGCATCCAAATTAGCCAAGATGCTCAGTTCCCACCAACACCGACAAAGGTGTCTTCCACTGAGAAACAGCTCAGCTACCCAGGTGGGAAATACTCCTCCAGAGCAGACAGCTGCTCTTCATGCCAGAACAAACAGGTGAAGATTTTATCGATGCAACAGAAGTGAAATAAACAAGACAAAATAGAGTTCCACTCACAAATACAGATTTTCTAGAATAAAAGCAAGGAAGTGGACTTTCAGAGCAAATAAGAAAGTGCCCTTTCCTGATCAAGTTCAAAGTCATATTCCATAATCTTAGAGCTCTACGGCATCTCTGCCCTACAGTAGTTTCATTGCCATTGGGTTTTCTTCTAATAACTGAAAATGCTTACAAAGAAAGAGGTACAAGTTCATAAAACCTATTCATTATTTTGGGATAGAGAGGTGGTAAGTTGAGAAAAAAATAATGGCCATGGCATTTTACTGCATCTATCAAGTAATAGAATCTATGTATATCTTTACCCCTTGAATCTGGACTTAGCTGTGTGGCTTGCTTTAGCTAATGGAATATTAGCAAGAATGATTCATTTAGAGACTTAAAAAGTGCTTGTTTGGGACTTAGTGTTTTTGGAACCCCGTTTCCATGTGAAAAAGCTTGGGTTAGCCTTCTGAAGACATGTAGCTTAACTACCCCAGCCAAAAGCCAGACATGGAAAAGGCCATCCAGGATCAATCAACTCTCATGTGATTCATAAGCTAATTGTAGTGGCTTGAGTGAACCCAGGCAAGATAAACAGAACAACTCAACCAAGCCCAGTCCAAATTGCTTACTCATTGAGTCAGGAGCTAATAAATTAGGTTTGCTGTGTTTGTTACACAGTAATACTTGACTGATACAGATGGCATAACCAGCTCAAAGCTGCGGATTAAAGTGAGAAGACCATTTTCTGCTGAGTTCTGAATCATAACACAGATCATATTTCTTGCCAGAGCAGTGACCTGATTCCTCATGGCATTGAGTCGTATTCTAATTCCAGTAGGTTGAAGACAAATGCTATCTGTAATACTGCCTAACATCATTTACCATACCAAAGAAAATTTATGTTGCATTTTTCTTCACTTTTCAATTTATGTTGGCATCGTGTAACCAGAGCCCCAGATCTGATCTCAAAAGAGTCATTTGAAAGAGTGAATCAGTGAACTGCAGAATGCTAAGCTCTATGTTCCATTCATGCAGCACCTCTAGAGCCCACCAAATTTAATTATAACTCAAAACAGTCACATATTCTTGCCAAAGAACTCATTTAAAAACCACGGGGAGAAATCTGCCAATGGTGGGGAAAAACCTATATAATATAGAAACTTCTCGGCAGGAAGAAAGGAAGTAGATGTCATAACTGAGTGGGGTGCTCTAGAACAGTACCCTTCAATCGTTAAAGTTCTCAACTAAACTGGGATCTCGTTAAAATGCCGATTTTGACTCAGTGTGCCTGGGGTCTGCTCTAAGAGTTTCCATTTCTAGCAAGCTCCCAGAAAATGTCATTGCTGCCATTCTACAGATCATACTTTGAGTAGGAAGGTACTAGACTCTCTCCTGGTTCTTGACTTTGACGAGATTTATAATGTAACACTTAACCATTCATTATTGGATATTAAAATTAATGTTTTATTGGAAAAATACACTAAGTGTATAAACCCCCACCAAATGCAAGACAGTGAAAGCTCCTGATTTCTTTATTCCATAACTGACTTCAGAATGAGCATTTTCTTATCTCAGGGCTCATTCCTATTAAAATCTAACTTTCTATCTTGCTATCTCTCTGGAATGTTGATAATTTGATGAAATAATACTTGTGAAATATTGACATCAGAGGCTGAGCCAGAAGCAGTGAAAATGCTTGATCTTGCTGTTCTTGTTTGCTTTTATAATTGCTTTTCTTACTTTATTTTCCCCTTAAGATTTATCAGATAAAGGTTGATATTTGGGGAGAAAAAATCTTCTAGTATTTCAGTGTAAAGCTTACCTGAAAGTCTACTACCTCTGGAAGCACCTAATGCCAACGCTATATCAATTTTAAGTTCCTACTATATAGGGTTTTCTTCCTAGTTAGCTAACATCTGCTTAATAATTTGCTAAATTTAAACTCACAGCTTTCTATACTACGTTTTTGGTACTTAGTTAGAAGGCTATTAACAGAACATAGTTATCCTTTTATGCTTTATATTTTCATAATGGACTTTCAGGAAGATGAGAATATCTTCTAATAATGTTCAGTAGTTTCTTCTTTGCTATATGTTTATCCAATATAACATGACTCTCTTCTACTAAGAGGTACCTCAGATCTATATCTATGAAAATTTTCTTCTTGGTTGTCAGAATCACCCCAAAGCAGCTGCTTTCTCAATGCTTCTATTCTTTTTCAAGAGAAATTAAGCATTTATCAAATTCTCTGTTTTTAGTACAGTGAAACATTCAGCATATGCTTAAGTTCTCCATTCCTACTATCCCTTACTTCTGTGATGCTGCCTTTGCAATCCTTATTAGAAAAGCCTTGGACATAGCACCCTTTTGATCAAGCAGACTAAAAATCAATTCCTTAACAATGCCACCTTTGTGTCTTTCTTTGCATCCTGAATCTTGTGTGTGTGAGTGTGTTATTACTCTTCAGTGCTCTGATTTTCAAAAAGGGTTATGACATCAATATTTGAATTTGCTGGCCATGATCTATCCCTCATTTTATTGCTTTAGGAATATCCTATTCTTTACGGTTTTCTGATTTTCTGAACCACTCTAGAAAATCTCCATTTAAAGAAGAAAAAGAAGGAGAAAAAAACCCCTCCCATGCACTGATTTGTAATTATCTGTAATTATCTAAGTCATTCATGTGGACTTATAATGCCTTTTAATGAGCCTCTCTATCACCAGCCTCCTTAATCTGTCTTTTCTTTCTTAATTTCCCACTTCTCTCCAATCTGAACCTTTTATTCAATCTGCATGGTCTCACATTGATAATATAGCCTTGAATGTGTTCCATTCACCAGGAACACTTATACCAGTGATATGCACATAGCCCATACCATCTTGCATTTTAGTTGTTTCATCTTATGGACTCCTACTGAGTCTAAGTTATAAGGGGATTAGACATCTAACTTTAACTTGAGTACTCTTAACGGCACCCAGTACATACTGCAAGTGCTTTATAAATATAAGCTAAATGAATAAATAAATCTGCAACGGTAGCCCTTACTTTTCCTGTCCAACTATCAAACCGATTGTATTAGAAGTGAAAAATCAGTAGTTCACTTCAGAGCAGTCATTAAATTATATGCACTGAATCCAGAATATAGCAATCAGAATAGCTGATTAAAACAACTGAATCAGACTCCATTACTGTGTTTTAAAGTAAAACATTAAACAGAAATTTAAATTGTTTCCTGTATTGAATGTCAACACAAATCCAGACAGACGTAATCATGTTAACGTCTTCAACATATCAACAGTCAGATGTGCAGAAGTGCTTGAGTCATTTACTTTAGTCAACACTTAAATAGGAAACTGAATCCTTAAAATGTACTCCTTCAATTTTCTATTCACATAATTAAAGCTACGGAAGAAGCTCATTTGCACAGTTTGTTTTCCCGTGATATGTAGTTACCATGACAATGGTTATTGTTTAAGGATGATCAGGATATTAGTATGAATATTATTCATTACAGAATTATCAGAGAATGGTCCTACTCAATAAGTCAGTACATCTGAAAAAAAAAAGAAGAATATAACCATTCTGAGCTTTTCTTAAATGAGATTTTTAAAATTACATTTTAGTAATGATAGAACATTTTTCTTCCAAAAAGCAGAGTATTACTAATTTATTCAAATGTCACAAAACACCAGCTTAGGTGTTTTTCTCATGCAAATTTTGTGAGGCACAGGCTCTGTTCCCTATAGGACAATGTCTTCCGTTCATGATAATTACTGCTGTGACAGTGTCACAAAAAGAACATCTCAACAGAAACTGTGTCACCAAGAAAAATTCACTCCTAGAATGATGATTATAGGATTAGTAATGTGTTCCTTTTTTCCATAGTTAAATAATTTAATTCTGTAGAATGAAGTATATAACATGTAGCAGGTAACAGAATTAAAAACAATATCAACGACAACTTTGGGGTTTCTGAGCCTTGTTCTGATACACCTCTTTGCAATTTTGAGCATGTTATATAGAGGCCTAACTTGAAACTTCTTCCCTCTATAATGAGGGGAAAATATCCCTAACCTATTCCATAGATGTATGCGCTCCTCACAACACACGATTAAAACTGTCAGTTATCACATCTCTCACATCTCTGTCACTAATTGAATCTTCTCTTGTCAATCAGCTAGCCTGCCATGTATGGTTACACAGAAGGTCCACTTACAATTACAAAAGGAAATATACACATAGTTACTGCTGTCCCATTGGGATTTGTTATTAATTATATTATATAACATATTTTACTCATCAGGATATAAAATTGGGTCAAAATAAAAGGAATATTGAATTATAATATTTGCTCTTTGGAGTACTTAAAGTTTCCAGAAGAAACATCTTTCTGTTGTTTCTTGAGGGGTTTCTATTATTTCTACATTTCAAAATAACTGGTGATCTAGTCTCATTCTCTTTGAGTTTCTCAAACTAAATTACTCACACTTTTTGAATATAAATAATTTGAAGCAAAAGTATAAGAAGAAACATTTGAATCATTACTTTCAGATTACAAATATATGTAGTTCTGATACAAAGTAGAAAGAAAATAACTTTTAAAAATAAAATTTGATTTCCAAGAAATGTCCTCTTTTTTTGGTGGGTTTCATTGCTCTCTGTCCTACTCAACACCATCCCAAACACACTTATTCTGCTTCTCCCTGCAGTTAGGGATACGTTGGTTGCAAAGTCAGAGACTCTGTCAACCTGCAACTGCTTCAGATGGAATGGTTTTGCTATGACTTTCACATCACCCATCCTAAAGAAACCTAAAGGACTAGTTAAAAAATTAACTTTCCTTTTTGAAAATGGGGTACCAGCTTTGCCTTGAACTAGGAACAATGTTTTTTTAAATGATAGTATTCAAGTCTAACAAAATTTGCATGAGAAAAATCAGCCCACATAGTTTCAATAGAAATAAAGCTTGCTCATTTTTAGAAGGTAATTGGAAAATATGTATAAGGAGTCTTAAAAATATTCATTTTTCTTGGCCCACTAATTCCATATTCAAGAATCTCTCTCATATTTAAGAATTCCATTATTAAGAGTCTCTGTTATATCGCTTTTAGGGAAATAATCCTGAAATACAAAGAAAGACTTCTACACAAAGCATTCTTTTTCACATTGTCAATGTATTAGAGGGATCTAAAAGTCTTACATTGCTTTAACAATCGAGTAAATTATGTAGAGTTCATCTATCAGGACACTTTCCATGTGACAGACAACTCAACTCAAATTTACTTAAGCTAATTAAAAGCATACATCAAAAATAGAAGAAATATATTGGTTTTGTAAAAAATTGATAAACAGAAACCTCAATTAAATAGAGTTCGTGGGGCTTCCCTGGTGGCGCAGTGATTGAGACTCCGCCTGCCGATGCAGGGGACGTGGGTTCATGCCCCGGTCCCGGAAGATCCCACATGCCCCGGAGCAGCTGGGTCCGTGAGCCATAGCCGCTGAGCCTGCGCGTCCGGAGCCTGTGCTCCGCAACGGGAGAGGCCACAACAGTGAGAGGCCCGCGTACCGCAAAAAAAAAAAAAAAAAAAAGAGTTCGTGGACCAGAAGGGGGCGCTCTCACACCCTGCGACAATCGCAGAGCCCAACAGGAAGAAGAAAGTGCTCTTCTTTACTGGCAAAGACTCAGCCAATGAAAAGCCTTGGACTCTCTGTTTACTGTAGCCCTCCCAACCTCCTTTCCCCTCTATAAAAGCCCTCTCCTTCCCTTGCTGTGTGGGGACTTGCACGTGCCTTGCGTGGCTGCAGACCCCAGATTGCAATTCTCTGCTGATCGCGAATAAACCCATCTTTGCTGGAGAAATATGTGGCAGTCTATTTGTTTCAGGTCAACAGTTTACATAATTGAAATCATCAGGGATATATCAGGAAAATATGTAAGTACTGGGGAGGAATAACAATCTATCCAGCTTCATTCAACTGGCTTGCTTCCTTGAAGTGTCTACATGGCTGCCCTCAGCACCAGAACTACCAATCTTTCAAGTTCAGCACAGGAAATAAAAAGACCTCTTGTGAATTTTGTATGAGTTCTGGAATTTATTCTGATTACACCATCTTGTTTCAGTGAAGCATTCCTGAAGTAATCACTATGGCTAGCAAAATTATTCTAACTGGCCAAACTCTGGTCAAGTGCCTACCGTTGAATGAATCACTACAACAAGAGATTCTGCGGGAGTTTTGTTTTTAACTTTTTTTTTTTCCTCAAAGCTGCGTGGCCTTAGGAAAGCATAGTAACCTCTTAGGAACTAGTTTCCCATCCATTAAATGAGAGATTTGGACCAGAGAGATTTGCATCATTTTGAAAGGCTTCTATCCAAAGCTATCTATGATACAACAGTGTTGGCTATGAGCCAACTTGTGACGTAAAAACATTTCCTGGGCAGAAACAAGCATTTCAGGATGAAATTAATAAACCTGAAGCATGTGCTCTGTTACCTAGCAAGTTTTGCAAAAACATCACAGGTACTTTGAAAAACCTGTGCCAAAGAAGACAAAAACCAAGTTTTTTTTTTAATGAAGTATTTTAAAATATTGATTTGATCAGATTGGACCAGAACATTTTTGGTGGATGTATAATGAGGAAGCTTATTCAAACTTAATCAAAACCTAAGATGGACCTAATCTGTGGATTCCTCCAGAAGCTTACAAGGGTGCACCAAAAATGTAACAATCTCATTACCATACAATGTCATTCTTTAGATTTATAGGAATGGCACAACAATTTTCAACCCATATAGCGTTTTAACCTGGATTTTATGTTATATTCTAATATGAATTCATGTTTCCACACTTTGCCGTGTGACTGGGGCACTGAGTATTCAGAAGACATCCAGTCTAAGAGATTACTCTGTTCCTCCTAACCTGATTCTCTTTCCTAGAGGAAATGTTAAAGTTAAGATACATTGTTAGAGTGCTATCCTTTGAATACACAAGAATGAATGAGCTCTTGTACTAATGTGATAGCTTCATCCCAAGAAATTAAACAAAAAAAAGAAATGTTCTCATTATGTTAATAATTGTTTTCCCTATTGTCAGTGTATGCCAGATCTCATGAATTCCCAAGAAGTTGGGGTACAGGGGAAGGGTGGAAGACAGTGAATCGAAGCATAAGGAAAACTAAAAATTTAATCCTCCATATCCTGGAATTCACTTGCTAGTTTAATTTTTTGGTGCATAGTGTACTGTGTGTGATGTGGTACAGTTGGCACCTTTATTCCCTTTTTTTAGATTATGTGATGTTTTATATAGTTATGTATCATGATTTACCAAAAGTGGAGTCAGAGATATAAAAGGAAATGTCTCAAGTGAAAAATTACAGCCGGTATCAAATCTATGGGAACCCTATTTTTAGGAATGAGGGTTTCTTCACAAGCTTTTGGATGACAAATGACTCATCACACGTATACTACATATTCAGCAAATCTTTCTAGACACTGTATTGGATAATTAGAGACTCTTATTAAAAAGTCACTGTAGTTTATAAAATATTTAAAATAATTACATATGATTATGGAATTACTTCATAAAGCACAGAGCAAAATCATGAAGTTCCTGCATGAGTCATTCAATCTTAGACCCATTTTTTTTTTATTTTAGGCAAATGATTCTTATTCACTGATTACAAGTTTTGATTAAGCTGGATGAATAAAGAATGTCTTGTTGGTCTATTGGCTTTGCCAAAGAAGATTTTGTTTTCTTTTTTTGGCATAGAAATAAGACTAGACATAAAAACATACAGATTTCACTCTACTGATGAGAAACATTATGACTAGTTGAGAAATATATCACTTAGAAGAAGATTTTACAGGAAATCTTATAGGAATATTTATAGGAAAACTGGTACTTCTACAGGGATGTACACTTTTCCCCTGTATTTAATGAGATTTTTATCAAATCTATCTGTAATGGGATGCAGCTAATTTTACACCAACTTGTTTGTACTGACTTAGCCAAATGAATAAGTCATTTGGCCTCTTTGAAGTAAGCATCTTGGTAGGCTACACATTGATTCCAACAATATTGTTCTTATGATGCCACCGGGAGGAGGAGAGAAGAAGCAACAGAGGAAGGAAAAATAGAAAAAGAGGAGAGAGGAAAAATGACAAAAAGGGGGATAAACATTTTTTTAAGAACCTGCTATATGCCTGGTCTTGCCACATAACAACACTGAAATAAATATCATTAGCCTTGTTTTGTAGATAAAACAACTGATCAAGGGGGTTAAATAAGCCCCCTTATGTCATATATATGTTACCTCGTCACTGTGCAACAAATATTTACCCCAAAAGCTAGTGGCTTAGAACAACTGTTTTACTTGCTCACAGTTCTCTGGATTAGCAATCTGGATGACAAAGAAAAAGGAAATATACTGGGAAAATGAAAAGTCTGTGTTAACTGGATGTATTAAAAAACTGGCCAGAAAAAATAAATTAGCCTGTAGCTTTGTGAGACAACATGCAAGTATAAGGCAAAACAGCGATTGTTTTGTTTTTTTGTTTTTGTTTTGTTTTGGCATATCTCTTGCCTCCTATATCAGTTTACTTGCTACATACTTCCTTGTTCTTTATTTTAGGGTTCTTTTCGGCATCATTCCACTTCTGGCATTTACTTTACTGGTTAATCTTTGTAGTAATTAATAACTCCTATATCTTATAGGCTTACAAAATATTATTATTATTATTAATGTCTTGCTCTGTAACATGAGAAACAGGTTACAGAGCAAGAGAGAAGAAACATGGGTTTCCATGTTTCTTCTCATTCTGGAACCCAGAGGTATCTACTATCTGAAAATGCTTCTCTCTCACGGCAAAGGGTAGGAATGAAACAAACAAAGAGCCAAACCTTGAAGGCACGCTTAAAGCTTCTGCCTAGGTATGGCAAATGTCATTTCTGCTTATATGCCATTAGCCAAGGCATGTCATAAAACCAAGCTCAAAACTAATGCCTACAGGGAAGGAAGAGACAGGTGGAAAGGAAATAAATCATTAGGAACTTATAATTCAATCTACCACATTACTTTTTCAGAATTATCTCCCAAACCAAGTTCCATACAACGGAAGAAAATCAATATTCTTATAGTCCACCAAACATTTATCCCTAAACTAGTATTCCCTAGCTTAGTCAATCTCTCCATTCAAAATAAAGTACAAAATAAAATGTGACTTCGAAGTTGGAGATTTGCTGCCCATGACAATGTTTCAAAGAATGGGTCACATACTGTGAGACCAATTCCCCCCCACAAGCTATATCTAACATGTTATGAGCATTGGTGACATCATAAGAAAAAAAGTTAGGCCTCTCTTAAAGTTAAAAGTTTAGTGCTATTAAAACATCCACTGTTTCACTATTTACAATAGCGAAGACATGGAAGCAACCCAACAGCCCATCAACAGACAATTGGATTAAGAAGCATATATATATATATATATATATACATATATATATAAATGGCATATATATGCCATTAATATATATAAATATATATATAATGAAATATTAGTCATAAAAAAGAATGAAATTCTGCCATTTGCAGCAACATGATAGACCTAGAGAATATTATGCTTAGTGAATATAAATCAGACAAAGACAAACACTGTATAATGTCACTTACATGTGGAATCTAAAAAATAATACAAAGGAATGTTACACAAAACAGAAACAAACTCACAAAGATATAAAACAAACTTATGGTTACCAAAGGGGAGAGGGAAGGGAGGAGGGGCAAATTAGGGGTATGAGATTACCAGATAAAAACTAATATGTATAAAATAGATAAGCAAAAAGGATATACTGTATAACACAGGGAATTATAGCCATTATCTTGTAATAATCTATAATAGAGTATAATCTGCAAAATATCAAATCACTATGCTACACAGCTGAAACTAATATAATATTGTAAATCAACTACAATTCAATAAAAAAAATTAAATAACAGATTAAAAAAGAGCTCAATTATGAAAGAACACAATGAATAAAGCATTGAAAGTAAACATGCCAAAACAAAACAAAAACAAAACAATCACTGTTTTGCCTTATACTTGCATGTCATCTTACAAAACTACAGACTCATTTATTTTTTCTGGCCAGTTTTTTAATACATACAATTGACACAGACTTTTCATTTTCCCAGTATATTTCCTTTCTCTTTGACATCCACCTATTAATAAAAATGAATCTATACCAATTTGAACTCTAAAAATCTAAAAATTCAAGGTAATTTTAATTACCTCAAAATAAGATTGCTGCCCTCCGTTAGAAAGAATGACCAACATTCTTTTCTCTTGTTCACTGTATTCCTGGGAAAACATAACATTTTTCCTAGAAATGCCTGTGCTACATGCAGTCTTTTTAAAACTTCTTAAAGTCTTAAAACTTGCATTTTTATTTTATGTCTTCCAACTTAAAATATTCAAATGCAAAAGTGTTCTTTTTTATA
Source organism: Lagenorhynchus albirostris (assembly GCF_949774975.1). Taxonomy (NCBI): domain Eukaryota; kingdom Metazoa; phylum Chordata; class Mammalia; order Artiodactyla; family Delphinidae; genus Lagenorhynchus; species Lagenorhynchus albirostris. The sequence goes on from NC_083103.1 coordinate 28,859,145, forward strand.
TATTGCCATTTTGTACCTAAATAAAAATTATTCCTGTCCCAATTTCAAGATTGAGGATTTAGAAAACCAAAAATTAATCAACTTCACTAAAAAATATTTATTATGATACCTCACCAAAGAAGATACACAAATGGCAAATAAGCATATGAGAAGATCCTCCACATCATATGTCACCAGGGAGATGCAAATTAAAGCAACAATGAAAGACCATTGCATACCTATTAGAATGGCCAAAATCCAGAACACTGACAATACCAAATGCTCGTAAGGATGTGGAACAACAGGAATTCTCATACATTGCTGGTGGGAATGCAAAGAGGTACAGCCACTTTGGAAGACAGTTTGGTTGTTTCTTACAAAACTAAACAGAGCCTTATAATACAGTCCAGCAATTACACTCCCAAAGGAGCTTAAAATGTATGTCCACACAAAAACCTGCACGCAGATTTCTCTAGCATCTTTACTCATAACTGCCAAAACTTGGAAGTAACCAAGATGTCCTTCAATAGGTGAACAGATAAATAAACTGTACATCCAGGCAATGGAATATTACTCAGCGCTTTAAAAAAAACTGAGCTATCAAGCCATGAAAAGACATGGAGAAAACTTAAGTGCATTTTACTAAGTAAAAGAAGCCAATCTGAAACCACTACAAACTGCACAATTCCAACTATATAACATTCTAGAAAAGATAAAACTATGGAGACAATAAAAAGATCAGTGATTCCCAGGGGTGTAGTGGTAGGGGATGAAAAGGCAAAGCCCAGAGGATTTTTAGGGCAGTGAAAATACTCTATGATATTATAATGATTGCTATATGTCATTATACATTTGTCCAAACTTAAAGAATGTACACCACCAAGAGTTATGCATGTTTGGAGTGGGGAGTATTCCCCTCTTAATTCTGCTGTAAATCTAAAACTTCTCTAAAAAATAAAGTCTTAATTAAAAATTTTTGTTATTTTCATTAATTTTAAACCTGTGGACATCAAAACGCTGGTGAAGTTTTAGCCATAATAACCCCTATATATTTTAATAAAAAATTAGTCTTAAGCAATCAAGTTATTTTATACCACCAAATATGAATATCTATCATTTATTGAGGTCTCACTATATGCTAAGCATTAAGGCATTTAGATTAATTCATTCATATAATTACTACAACATTTATCTCTAAATACTCTGTTAGATTATAAAATTAATTCAAATCCAATGTAGAAAAATGGAAACTATAGGAAAACTGAAAGAATAAAATGAATAACAACTAATATTTCACTACGTAGAAATCTCCTCTATTAACTTATATTAGGTTGTATTAAGCTTTTCTTTATGCTTCTTTCTTAACATGATTTAGTCCTTTTTTTACTGTGAGATCAGGTAAATATTCATCCACATCTTTTTCTAGATATTTTATTACTTTGTTTTTGCTTCATTTACTAATTTACTACATGTTATGGACTTCAAGATATTTAAATAAAAATTCAGTTCCAGTTTAATATTCTAGCAGCAGCTTATGAGGATTAGAATAGCTTCTGGGACTGAAAACTTGCTTTTTGCATGGATTCTTTTCTGTGCTTATTGAATTTGCTATTCCAAAGGATTCCATTTTGTTTGTCCTCCAATATATATAGATAATGTGTCCACATACATCCTCTTTCTTGGTATTACCTCTACCAATTTTAGAAAATGTAGATAACAATCAAAAAGAATCTGAGAAAAGGAGGAAGTCTTATAGCTAGGACAATGATGTGATTTATCATTTAAGGTGAGACATTTGTGAGAGTGACAAAGAGCATTATTAAAATTTATACTAAAACAACCAATATAAGCAAGTCTATCCCAGGCAAACCAGAATGAACCTACCTATAGCCCACTGGCTCTCTACATGTGGATCACTCTTAACCTTGAACCCCTCAGACCAGGCACTTCTGAATGATGGTGACCTATAGAGAATTCAAAGTGGCATCTACCCACGTGGTTTGTGTACTTGCCTGTGCTGCTCCTGGTCCTATTTTCCCTTATATCTAGTTCTCACTCTTTCCCTGCTACTGAACTGCAGACTTCCACACCATCTGGCTTCTGACTGAGTTAGACTCATGGGAGGCACAGGCAGAGGATCTCAGAGGACAGGAATGGGGGGCTCCAGAGTATCTCTACTCCTTCCTCTCAGCCTCTGGGGGCACCTGGGAGGAACTGCATTCCACAAATGGTTCCAGTTCCTTCCAGGCCATCCTGCTGTGGTGTATCTTTCCTAGTTGTCTGTCCTTAGGAAAATATTGGTATGATTGACTTAGGGTGCTGTTATCAGAAGATGAAGATGTTACCTTTACAGGAGCTTTATTACATTAAATTTATGGAAAACCAAGAATCTTACTCACTGAGAAGTTTCTATTTACTTTAACATGAATAATCCAGGTTCTTTATGGAAAGAATGCAAAACACAAATAAACAGTGTCATAGAGCATGTCATACATGCTTTTCTATATTTTTTTCTCATATTGTAACTGAGGCATCTTTTTCCCATCTGATTATACAGATGTAACGTCATTCTGAATATCTGGAAATCATTTCATTAGAAAATGATTCATTGTATATTCAATAACTTATTTAATGTCCCTTATTAGAACATTAACTATTTCTTTTTTTCCCTATGATAAACAATACTATAATAAATGTATGTTGTAATAAACATATGTGATTGTGCACTTGTAAAATTAATTTATCTATGATGAATTCTTGAGAGTAAACTTTTGGCTTAAAAGTCTTATTAGTTTTTAAGGCTTTTAACTCTCACTGCTAAATGATTCTCCAGAAAATTTATGCCCATGTGTATTAGCACCATCAGTCAACGAAAGTGTTCTTGTTTTCATCTATCACTGACACTCAGGATCATTCCCTTCCTTTTTGTTGATTTAAAACATGAAAAAATGTATTCCACTGCCTTGTTTTAAAATCATTTTGTTACTAGTAAAATTATTATTTATTCTAAGTATTTTACTTGGCCATGTTTCTTCTTTTGTGATTTGCCCATCTTCTCTCATATGGTGTTCATTGCTCATGTTTTCCTTTTACAGTTAAAATAAGCTAATTACATGTCTTTGGTTGTCATATGTCTTACATATATTGTTCTCAGTCTTTCAACTATAGTTTGAGTCTTTTATGATAGACAGAGATTTTTATTTTTATAAGAAGAATAGTTAACAACATTTTCCTCAACCTGGAGTCAACAGCGCTTGTACTCGCCATCTGTCCAGGCTTGAGCAAGTTAACCTCTTAAACTCTAATTTTCTCATCTGTAAATAGAGGAAGATAGTAATGTCCATCTGACAGATTTGTTATTAGAATTAACTGTATTATAATGCATGAAAATTAGATCTAATAGATAAATACTATATAGAGCTTGACATGTAATAAATCCTCAATCTATTTAAATATAGCACTCTATCCCTTAGTTTTCTTAACTTTATCTCTGTAGAGTCTAGCTCAAGGTTCTCCTATATTTAACCAATTCAATTTTCCCTAGTATTATGTGCTCTTACTGCAATGTGGCAGTTAATGAAGTTCTTTTATTGTTAATTTTCTAGCAGTTCTTTCTTATTCATTCATTTTTCTATTTATCTTAACTCTTTATTTCACCTTTTTTTTGTCCTCCATGTTTATTATACATCTGTTACTGAATTTCACTAAGGCTATAAAAATATTTTCTTCTGTTACAATAGATTATTTTCAAAGGTATCTATTTACTCTTGGTTTTAAGGTAAGATACTATTTTATTTCCCTTATATTGTAGTATTTTCCCTCAGTACTACAGTTTTAATTGTTTTGTTTTCTTTCTTTACACTTTTCCTTGAATCAAATAAGTTTTGCATAGACTAAAAATTTGTGTTTGCTTGTACAACTGCTCTTGTTTCTACTTCCTGTGCCTTTGGGTATTGTTTGAATCTCTTTTCCAGTTCTACAGCTTGAGGGCCGGACAATACAAACAATTCTCTGTTTCTGGAAGATAATCTTTTAACACAGCTCTGGTTTGTTAGCTGTCTTTCATGTCTACTACCTGGTTATATGATTTTATGAACTGATGGAGAAGTTTTAAAAACTTTTCTAGATAAACGATTACCAGGGTTTTTCCAGTCTCTGTCACACTGGCAATATTTTTAATTGTGGAGACTTCACCTGTCTGGATACATCACCTGTCACATCTACCCCCATGTTTGCAGCCATTTCCACCTACTTTACCCCTGGTTATGCCTTGGAAGTTGCTATACTTGGGTTTAGAAATTTGACCAGAGGAGGAGAAAAAGAAGAGAAGGCATGAATTGACAGGACAATAGTTGTCTTATAAAATTACTGCCTCTCACTTACTTGGCAAAGGACTTGCTACCAGTTTTCAGATTGCTACAGTCTATGGTACTCTAAGTCAGAACATGTATAATAAAGGACAGGTAAAGGATTTTGCTTCCTTTCCTCATACAGTATTTATTTCTGAAATTAAAAACTGAGTATGTATTGGGACAAAAAATGTCTTATAGTTGGGGAAGGCCCTTCAAGTATAGGGAAACAAAGGGGAAAGAGAGAGAATTAAGTGTATTAGGAGTAAAGGAAGACGAGTCTGATAAAGTAGGTTGGGAACAGACTGTAAGAGATTTTGTATACCAGGCCATTTCATTTGTATTTATAATGTAGGTACTGAGGAATCATGGAATATTTTAATGGAAGAATTATCATAATCATATTTGAGTTTTACAACAATTACCCTGTTGGAACCATGGTGTATGATATATTTGAGGAGAACAGAGTCTAGAGTCAGGGAGATAAATTTAGAAGCTATTACCATCTTTAAGTGAGAGATGATGAAGGCCAGAACAAACTTCAAAAGTTGGTACAAAGGAAAGAGAAAGAAAACGGATTTTTAAAATTATTTATAAGTTGTCAAGGTTAAAGGATCAACTGGAGAGAAGCCTCCAGTGCATTTTTTTCTGACTTTACACTAAAACAACAAATAGGACAAAGGGAAGAAAAAATAAAAACTCACACCTGCAACAAAAAGTGAGATGTAGTGATGACTCAGAATGATTTTCATTCTGACAAGGGAAAGCACAGACATCATAATGAGGGGATCTGTAGCAGAACGTATTAAAAAGGAATGAGATGCAGGGTGAGGGGGAAAGCTGTGGATGCAGAAAGAGAACCAAAGAGCACCATCAAGGCAAGTGTGGTCTCCATTACTCCTGATCTCAGGAATTTTTATAGAGAGATTATAATATCCATCAATATTTTAAGCAGTATCTGATTTAGCCTAAAATATTCTGAAACTATGATTTATTGGCAACACACACACACATACACACACACACATATGGGGGATAGAGAGAGAGAGAAGAGAGAGGGGAGAGACAGTAGCCTAAATACTTTGGGAATATGGTCTGAGGACATTGATAGGTAAGTCATAAGAAAAGAACATGGCCAATTAGCATACTTTTAGTAAATCTTCTATTTGGATTAGTTACATAATGACTAGGGAAAAAGTAGTCCTATATGGGAAATCGATGCAGTTATTAGATAGTTCCAATAGTAGGTCAAATATGTATATGCCTTTTAACTTTAATCTTAACAAAATATATACAAGAAACTCTGCCAGACCCTTTGGTCACAAACATTTTCAAGTATGTTTAGAAAGCAAAACAAAGCTGACATTTGGGTCAAATTTACACATACACACACACACTTCAATTTGAAACAAACTTCAATTTGTTTCTCTTTGAAATTATCTTCCATAATTGGACCCTATAAAGGCCCCAGTTCCTCAAGTTGTACCTGATCCACGTAAACTTTCCCCCTTAAAATTGGAAGTTCCAGGCTCCTTTTTGAACAGTCATTTCTCCAAAGGGAAATGACGACTATTCTGGGTTGTCAGATACTTTGAAGTTTTTATTCTTAAATGTAGTATAGAGGGTGTAGGCGAATAAGGGGAGATTTAAAAATCTATCTTAAACATCCAATTCTTCAAGCTCTGTTCTGGCTCCTCATCTTCTAACTAGGACTATCCCCTGCAAGTGAAGCAGGCTTTCATCTAATTCTAGCTGAAACTTGACAGTCTCATTAGTTTTTTGATGACATTTCCTGTTCCTTCCATCACTGAGGCCTTTTGCATGACAGACACTGTCTGGCTGGGGCCCTGAAGTTTTCTTCAGAACTTCAACCCTCTGGTTTCCAGATGGGAATTCTTTTATATGCACATCAGCTCTCTGCCCAGTTGATCTGTTTGAGGTATTTCTTTTGTCCTGGTTAACTATTTTCATGCTCAGCATCAATCATTCCCAGTACTCCCTGGAAATAATCCCTCCTGTTGTCCCGCATCTTGCACTGTTGGGCTCTATGACGAGAGAAAGGGGCAAAGCCTCCCTCCATGACTCACATAATCTCAGAGACATCTCTGAGAAAGACCAGACTATGAATTAAGAAAGAATTTCAACAGCTCCTCCATCCTCTTTCTCCCGCTCCCTACCTGAGATTTTGTGGTTCTTCTGTGCAAGTGCTTTGCAGACTCATTAAAGTTCTGAAAGAAGGACTTGGGAATTCAGAAGCAGCTTAGCGAGGTAGCTCTGACTTAGTGTGTCCAAAGCAGTCAGGATGTCAGCTGGGGCTATCGTGATCTGAAACCTTGACTGAGTCTGGAAGATCTACTTCCAGGGTAGTATACAGTCACATCGCTGGCAAGTCAGTGCTGGTTGTTGGTGGGAGGCTGCTTTCCATGTGGATCTCTGCAATGGGCCGCTTGAGAATCCTCATGATATAATGGCTGGCTTCCCCTGAGTGGGTGATCCAAGAGACCAAGACAGAAGCTGCAGTGACTTTTACAATGCCAGGAGGAAGTTGTAATCCCATATATGACCTCACATCAAAAGTCTCACATCAGTCCCATTGTATTTTAGATCACACAGGCCAGATGTGATTCAGTATGGGAGGGAACTACAAAAGAGCATAAATACCAGAAGGTAGGATGGTTGGTGGCCATCTTGGAAGCTGATAAATACCATTATCCATTATTCAGCACTGGTCTCAGCATAGAGAAGTCTTTATTAAATCATGGTTAATTTAGTTAACATAAAATTACGTTTAATGACAGATGAGCTTACTCTACAATCTTAAAAAGTTTCCTTCATTTGTTCTTCTCGTAAATGTTCTATCCTTCATAACACCATAGAAGGAGTGTTCCTAAAACACTGCTTTCTTCCTATCTTTCTTTATCAGCACTAGTTATCAGCACTAGTCTCAAACCATGGATGGCAAATCATTAGTTCTCAGCTGTCAGAGGTTGTAAAGTTTACGAAGATTTCTATGAAGCTCCTGTTAAACATGGAATAATAAGCCCTATATTTTATTCAGTTACTTAAAATGCAACTTTGAAGACAGTTGGCTCTTTAGTCTAACAAAATTATTTTTAGAAAAGGCAAAAACAAAAGTGACTAAATAAACAATGTGAATGTCTCTATCTTAGCACATTTGACTCATGTAAGTTTCTAGAAGTGATCCAAACAATTGCTGTGCAAATCAAGGAGAGAAGAGGTTTAATAATGTAACACAAAAGTCTTTTATACTTTTAACCGCTTTGAATTTTAATTTACTCTACCAAAAGCAAGAATTAGAAGATTATCTAGACATGTATATTTATACGTACATTATACATATATATCCATATGTATTATATGTGTACATATACATTGTATGTACATGTTTACATATATACGTAACATGTGTGCATATGTGTGTGTGCATGTGTGTGTATAATTTAAAGTTTACTCAAGATCATGTATTTTTCTATATTATAGTTTGTGGTACCAGATGTTCTGGGAGCTTATTTCCAACAACATAATCATTTGGTTAGGATATCTCTCAGAAGAGAGTCCCTCCTTTAGTTTTTCCTTAGACCACTGCACTATAAACTGCAGAGTTACTTCTATCCCTTCATCCAATCAGTTCCAAGGCCCTATTCCTCCAGGAAGTCTTCTATGATCACTCCTGCCTAAGGTAATGCCTCCTTGCTACAGGTTCCTGTTGTTGCTACTTGTACCACTCATGGTATATGACATTTTAGGTACTGTATTGCCAGCTATTTTTTCCATGTGTATTTGTAAGCTACTCCTAACATATTATGAGATTCTTATATTGTTTTCTACTTATGAAATGGGTTGAAGAGAGTAAAGGTCTTGGTACATCCTAGGTGTTCAATTAACGTGAGTCCTCCCCACTTTCCATGTGTTTCCTGCCTAGACCACAAAACACAGAGCCATACACATCAAAAACATGGATTAAATGTTTATGAACTGATTGGAAATCACAACATGAGAGCCTCTGTGTGGGTATATCATATTACACTCTGTACAAATGAAAATGATAGCTTCTATGTGGGTATATGATATTACGCATTGTACAAAATGAAATCATCATGTACAATAGTCACACTAACCTAAAGGTTCCAACATAAACAACCCTACCTCAGAAAGTTAATGAGGGGCATAGGGAAGTGAGTGTGCTCTCACTCCCACCAGACAGATGTTTATATACCATATACAACTTGACTTGCACAGATTCCCACTGAGACTTACTGCTATTACGTGGCCCCACTGAGATACAGGTGGTTAGAAGAGTGGGTAAATTTTGAGACCTATTCTTCAACCCATGGATGGGAAGGTAGGTTTATATATGTGTGTGGGTAGAATCAGACACAGATATTCACAGTGCCACCTTGAAAAGGAAGAAGCAGAACTTATTATTTGTTTCTTTTTTCCTTCCTTCTTTCTACAAACAATGTTCTGGAACAAAGTCACAAAGTAGAAGCCCAAAAAAACCCTGTTAGGGTGCAGATTTATTTTAGCCAGTACAGTGGTCATTTTTTAAAATTAAACCACCATTTACTAATGAAGAGAGTCACATAAAAGTCTCTCATTCAGCTTCTCTAAAAAACTCTGATGATCCATCAACAGGGGCTCTAATACCTGTATGTTGACCATGAGGTGGAGCTGAGTAGCAACTGCCCTTACCAGAAGGTTCATATAAATAAGGCAACATCTTAAAAGTAGGTGTCATAGGTGAGGAGGAACTTAGAAGCAGGAGGATCAATTAGAGTTTGTTAAAGAGATGGCACTGGGGGGGAGCCTTAAGATTTGGATTTGGGAGAACCAAACCAACCTGTGGGGGCCTTGATCGGGACTGGGAGCTGTGGGCTGGAGGGCAGGTGCGCAGCGCAGCGGTTGGGTCCGAGAGGAAGCCTAGACCGACAGGTAGAAAACAAGGTTTACTTCCTCGTAGGGGCTCGGTGGCTCCAGGGGAGTCTCTCTGGGTTTCCCTCACTGGAGAGGTAGCTCCCGTCGCCCACTGTGCAGAGCAGGGCCCACCGACCTCAGGGCGCACTCCTGCCCAATCTGGGCAACATGAAGTGCAGGCAGTTGTTAAATCGTATGCTATTTACACACCATGAGGCTGACATGGTCTCGGTGCTCCATCCAGGTGTCAGGCCTGTGCCTGAGTGGGACACTCAGTGGGAGTGTCCGAGTTCAGGAGACTAGTCCACCAGAGACCTCCCGGCTGCACATAATATCAAATGGTGAAAGCTCTCCCAGAGATCTCCATCTCAACGCTAAGACCCAGCTTCACTCAACGACCAGCAAGCTACAGTGCTGGACACCCTATGCCAAACAACTAGCAAGACAGGAACACAAACCCACCATTAGCAGAAAGGTTGCCTAAAATCATAAGGTCACAGACACTACAAAATACACCACCGGATGTAGTCCTACCCACCAAAAAGACAAGATCCAGCCTCATCCAGCAGAACACAGGCACCAGTCCCCTCCACATGAAGCCTACAAAACCCACTGAACCAACCGTAGCCACTGGGGGCAGACAACAAAAACAATGGGAACTATGAACCTGCAGTCTGCGAAAAAGAGACCCCAAACACAGTAAGTTAAGCAAAATGAGGAGACAGAGAAAAACACAGCAGATGAAGGAGCAAGGTAAAAACCCACCAGACCAAACAAATGAAGAGGAAATAGGCAATCTACCTGAAAAAGAACTCAGAGTAATGATAGTTAAGATGATCCAAAATCTTAGAAACAGAATGGAGAAAATACAAGAAAAATTTAACAAGGAACTAGAAAAACTAAAGAGCAAAAAAACAATTATGAACAACAAAATAAATGAAATTAAAAATTCTCAAGAAGGAATCAATAGCAGAATACCTGGGGCAGAAGAATGGATAAGTGACCTGTAAGATAAAATAGTGAAATAACTACCGCAGAGCAAAATAAAGAAAACCGAATGAAAAGAATTGAGGACAGTTTCAGAGACCTCTGGGACAACATTAAATGCATCAACGTTCGAATTATAGGGGTCCCAGAAGAAGAAGAGAAAAAGAAAGGGACTGAGAAAATATTTGAAGAGATTATAGTAGAGAACTTCCCTAATATGGGAAAGGAAATAGTCAATCAAGTCCAGGAAGTGCAGAGAGTCCCATACAAGATAAATCCAAGGAGAAACATGCCAAGACACATATTAATCAAACTATAGAGAACAGCTGATCTTTCAGAAGAAGATCTGCAAGCCAGAAAGAAGTGGCAGGACATATTTAAAGTGATGAAAGGGAAAAACCTACAACCAATATTACTCTAGCCAGCAGGATCTCATTCAGATTCAACGGAGAAATTAAACCCCTTACTAACAAGAAAAAACTAAGAGAATTCAGCACCACCAAACCAGCTTTACAACAAATGCTACAGGAACTTCTCTAGGCAGGAAACACAAGAGAAGGAAAAGACCTAACAATAACAAACCCAAAACAATTAGGAAAATGGTAATAGGAAAATGCATACCGATAACTACATTAAATGTAAATGGATTAAATGCTCCCACCAAAAGACAGAGATGGGCTGATTGGATACAAAAACAAAACCCGTATATATGCTGTCTACAAGAGACCCACGTCAGACCTAGGGACACATACAGACTGAAAGTGAGGGGACGGAGAAAGATATTCTATGCAAATGGAAATCAAAAGAAAGCTGGAGTAGCGATTCTCATATCACACAAAATAGACTTTAAAATAAAGACTATTACAAGAGACAAAGAAGGACACTACATAATGATAAAGGAATCAATCCAAGAAGAAGATTACCAGTTGTAAATATTTATGCACCCAACATAGGAGCACCTCAATACATAAGGCAAATACTAACAGCCATAAATGGGGAAATTCACAGTAACATGATCATAGTAGGGGACTTTAACACCCCACTTTCACCAACGGACAGATAACCCAAAATGCAAATAAATAAGTAAACACAAGCTTTAAATGATACATCAAACAATATGGGCTTCATTGATATTTATAGGACATTCCACGCAAAAAGAACAGAATACACTTTCTTCTCAAGTGCTCATGGAACATTTTCCAGGATACAAATCAAGCCTTGGTAAATTAAAAAAAACTGAAATCGTATCAAGTATTTTTTCCGACTACAATGCTATGAGACTAGATATCAATTACAGGAAAAGATCTGTAAAAAATACAAACACATGGAGGCTAAACAATACACTACTAAATAACCAAGAGATCACTGAAGAAATCAAAGAGAAATCAAAAAATGCCTAACAACAAAAGACAATGAAAACACAACAACCCAAAACCTATGGGATGCAGCAAAAGCAGTTCTAAGAGGGAAGTTTATAGCAATACAATCCTACCTCAAGAAACAAGAAAAATCTCAAATAAAAAACTAAACCTTAGACCTAAAGCAATTAGAGAAAGAAGAACAAAAGAAACCCCAAAGTTAGCAGAAGGAAAGAAATCATAAAGATCAGATCAGAAAGAAATGAAGGAAATGATAGCAAAGATCAATAAAACTAGAAGATGGTTCTTTGAGAAAATAAACAAAATTGATAAACCATTAGCCAGACTCATCAAGAAAAACAGGCAGAAGACTCAAATCAATAGAATCAGAAATGAAAAAGGAGAAGTAACAACTGACACTGCAGAAATACAAAGAATCATGAGAGATTACTACAAGCAACTCTATGCCAATAAAATGGACAAACTAGAAGAAATGGACAATTTATTAGAAAAGCACAACTTCTGAGACTGAACCAGGAAGAAGTAGAAAATATAAACAGACCAATCACAAGCACTGAAATTGAGACTGTAATTAAAAATCTTCCAACAAACAAAAGCCCAGGACCAGATGGCTTCTCAGGTGAATTCTATCAAACATTTAGAGAAGCGCTAACACCTATCCTTTTCAAAAGCTTCCAAAAAATAGCAGACGGAGGAATACTCCTAAACTCATTCTATGAGGTCACCATCACCATGATACCAAAACAAGAAAAAGATGTTACAAAGAAAGAAAACTACAGGACAATATCACTGATGACCATAAATGCAAAAATCCTCAACAAAATACTAGCAAACAGAATCCAACAGCACATTAAACGCATCATACACCATGATCAACTGGGGTTTATCCCAGGAATGCAAGGATACCTCAGTATACTCAAATCAATCACTGTGATATACCATATTAACAAAATGAAGGGGAAAAACCATATGATCATCTCAATAGATGCAGAAAAAGCTTTCGATAAAATTCAACACCCATTTATGATAAAAACCCTCCAGAAAGTAGACATAGAGGGAACTTACCTCAACATAATAAAGGCCATTTATGACAAACCCACAGCCAACATCATTCTCAATGGTGAAAAACAGAAACCATTTCCTCTAAGATCAGGAACAGGACAAGGTTATCCACTCTCACCACTATTATTCAACATAGTTTTGGAATTTTTAGCCACAGCAATCAGAGAAGAAAAATAAATAAAAGGAATCCAAATCGGAAGAGAAGAAGTAAAGTTGTCACTGTTTGCAGATGACATGATACTATACACAGAAAATCCTAAAGATGCTACCAGAAAACTACTAGAGCTAATCAATGAATTTGGTAAAGTAGCAGGATACAAAATTAACGTACAGAAATCTCTTGCATTCCTATACATTAATGATGAAAAATCTGAAAGAGAAATTAAGGAAACACTCCCATTTACCACTGCAACAAAAAGAATAAAATATCTAGGAATAAACCTACCTAAGGAGACAAAAGACCGGTATGCAGAAAACTACAAGACACTGATGAAAGAAATTAAAGATGATTCAAACAGATGGAGAGATATACCATGTTCTTGGACCAGAAGAATCAACATTGTGAAAATGATTATACTACCCAAAGCAATCTACAGATTCAACGTAATCCCTATCAAACTACCAATGGTATTTTTCACAGAACTAGAACAAAAAAATTCACAATTTGTATGGAAACACAAAAGACCCCGAATAGCCAAAGCAATCTTGAGAACGAAAAACAGAGCTGGAGGAATCATGCGCCCTGACTTCAGACTATATTACAAAGCTACAGTAATCAAGACAGTATGGTACTGGCACAAAAACAGAAATATAGGTCAATGCAAAACAGGATAGAAAGCCCAGAGATAAACCCACGCACAAATGGTCACCTTATCTTTGATAAAGGAGGCATAAATATACAGTGGAGAAAAGACAGTGTCTTCAATAAGTGGTGCTGGGAAAACTGTACAGCTACATGTAAAATAAGGAAATTAGAACACTCCCTAACATCATACACAAAAATAAACTCAAAATGGATTAAAGACCTAAATGTAAGGCCAGACACTATAAAACTCTTAGAGGAATACATAGATGGAACACTCTATGACCTAAATCATAGCAAGATTCTTTTTGACCCACCTCCTAGAGAAATGGAAATAAAAACAAAAATAAGCAAATGGGATCTAATGAAACTTAAAAGCTTTTGCACAGCAAAGGAAACCATAAACAAGACAAAAAGACAACCCTCAGAATGGGAGAAAATATTTGCAAATGAAGCAACTGACAAAGGATTAATCTCCAAAATTTACACGCAGCTCATAGAGCTCAATATCAAAAACAGAAACAATCCAATCCAAAAATGGGCAGAAGACCTAATTAGATATTTCTCCAAAGATATACAGATTGCCAACAAGCACTTGAAAGTATGCTCAATATCACTAATCATTAGAGAAATGCAAGTAAAAACTACAATGAGGTATCACCACACACCAGTCAGAAAGGCCATCATCAAAAAAATCGACAAACAATAAATGCTAGAGAGGGTGTCGAGAAAAGGGAACCCTCTTGCACTTCTGGTGGGAATGTACATTGATACAGCCACTATGTTGAACAGTATGGAGGGTCCTTAAAAAACTAAAAATAGAACTACCATATGACCCAGCAATCCCACTACTGGGCATTTAACCTGAGAAAAACATAATTCAAAATAAGTCATGTACCACAGTGTTCATTGCAGCACTATTTACAATAGCCAGGACATGGAAGCAACTTACGTGTCCATCGACAGATGAATGGATAGAGAAGATGTGGCACATATATACAATGGAATATTACTCAGCCATAAAATGAAACAAAATTGAGTTATTTGTAGTGATGTGGATGGACCTAGAGTCTGTCATACAAAGTGAAGTTAGTCAGAAAGAGAAAAACAAATACCGTATGCTAACACATATATATGGAATCTGAAAAAAAAAAAAAAAGGTTCTGATGAACCTTGGGCCAGGGCAGGAATAAAGACACAGACGTAGAGAACAGACTTCAGGACACAGGGAGGGGGAAGGGTAAGCTGGGAAGAAGTGAGAGAGTGTCATTGACATATATACACTACCAAATGTAAAATAGATAGTTAGTGAGAAGCAGCTGCAAGATGTTAATTAAAAAAAAAAAAAACCTGGCAAAAACCCAATAATTTAAAAAATCACTGACAGGAGAATAGGTATGTCAGTTGTGGAATCAGTTCCTATTCATCTCCCACCTCTTATGATACCTTCGCATAAAATCTAAGAATCTCCCTTTTGGATAGACAATTACAAAAAGGCATTCCTCCTCGGACTTAATGAGCTGTTGCTTGGACTTCAGGAGCAGTAGCTTGGGCTGGATTTCAGTGTCTACTCCTGTTGGCTGTCTGTGCCTGACAACTTCACATATTTACAATGGAATTCCTCAACTGAATGAAAACAAACTATAGTCACATGTAGCAAGATGAACAGATCTTAACAATATGTTATTATTGAAAAAGTGTACTTTAGCATATTTTGAAATACATTATTGTTTAAAAATCTAAAAACATGAAAAACAGTATTTTGTTTAGGGGTATGTACTCAGTAAAACTACAGGGAAAAGAAAGAGGTTTATTAAACAGAAAATGTAGAAATCATCACCTCTACAAGGAGAATAGATATGAGCTGAGGACCACAGAAAACTTCCCCACTATTGGTAATTGCTTTATTTTTAAGTCTCGTTGTAAGTTACAATTATGTTTCAAGGTTTACCTCTATACCACATGTAGTCTTGAATGTATCAAATATTCAACTGATTTTTTTGAAAACCCATAAGAAAAATCATAAGAATAGTCCTAAATATCATAAAATAGAGAAATCTGAAGAGACAGAATCAATAAAGGAGACCTAACATCCATCCCAAAGGGATTTCACAGATAAAGAAAAGAGAAATGGAAAAGAGAAACTAATATAAAAAAAAAAAAGAGAAAAAAAATTCCCACTGTCGAACAACAATAAAAAAGAGAACTACAAATTCAAAGCATCAAAACACATAGATTGCTGAGATAGGCAAACATAAAACAGCTTAACCCCATTACTGTGAAAATTTTAGTACACCGTAAATAAAGAGAAGCTACTAAAAATTTACAGAAGGAAAAGGGGGAAGAGGTGAAGATTACATGTAATGGAGAGAGAATCAGATTAGCATTGAAATTCTCATTAGCAAAACTGAATTCTATGTGATTAAAGAGTTCTGAGAGAAAAGGGTTTTGATTTGGAAACTTCTATATAGTCTGACTTTCAATCAAGTTGTGGGCAACATAAAATTATTTACCTGCAATTCACTCATTTTATTTTTACTTGAAGATACATTTAAGCAAATTAAAATGAATGTCAATACCATGAAGTATAAGGGACCAAAAAGGAACAGTTCCAAATTAGGAAAGGAAGAGCAGGCACTGCACTAGGATGGACAACTCTCCACCTGTTACTATTCGATCTTCCCTCTCTTCTCCTCAGGTGACATCCTCTGGCTACACTCTCATAGCACACTGCAATTTTCCTTTATAGTAGTGAGCATAATTTATAAATTCTTAAAATGAATAAAAGTTACAGAGTTACATATAAATTTATGACTGAAATTTTGATAACGTGTCTGTCTCTTGGACTAGCTACCAAGCTCCACAAAGTAAGGATCTTATTGCCTGTAGTTTTTGCCATAACATTTTTAATGCTTAGCCTAGAATTGAGCAATAATAAACATTCAAAAACATTCTAAATAAATGAATGAATGCCTACAAGCTTGTTCATAAAAACTCCTTTCAACCAAGCCTCATCCTCAAATTTCTGCTAGTTCATTTTTTTACCTCCACTGCTTATATTCTGGAAATAGATATAAGCTGTGGGTATGAATGAGGTCATATTGACATCTCTACTTCCTTCTTCCAGTGTTAATGAGTTATGAAATGTATTCTTTGCATATCCCCAGTCCTTTCTGTCCAGTCTCAATTTAGTCAACTATACCACCACCCACCCAACATCTTAACTTCCTTACTCTCAGCAATGAAGTTATTTTTACTCCCTGTCCCTAAACCTGTTTTCTGAGTTTACTCGTGAACTCCACAGTAGACACTTTTTGACCATCCATGCCACCTGCCCTTGGCCCACGTTTAACTTAAGTTTCAGTTGGATGTTCAGCATCCCATCACTCTAATGACATTTTGCCTCAGGTGGACTCCAAGTCTCTCGTCTCTCTGCTTCCTGACTCACGGCTTTTTCTGAAATTGTGTCTGCTGCTCAGTCCCCACCCAGAAATTCTGGAGAGCTAAAATCCTCCAGGGCAACCTTCAAAGCACTGGCAGTGGTAGCCCTCCCCTGCCAGGCCTTTGTTGAGACAATTTTGAGGTGCTTGCTGCTTGCTTCCTCAGAGGGCCCTGCAGCACCGTGTCCCAGTGGGCCAGAGCAATAACCTACTTTATTGACTCCTCTTTTCCTGTTACAATACTGTCTGTACCTTCTCCCTGGCTTTCTGGGATCACCTCCCAATTATCTACCTGTAACTCAAGTCCTTATCTTAAGATCTGGCTCAGAGGAATCTAAAGATGAACTCCTAATCAACAATTCCAGTGAACAGATTTCTGTCATCTTGTTACTTTTGCAAGATTTGACCTCAGTGACCCATTTCTTCTATACAATTTTCTTACCTTGACTTTTCTGACAATGTGCTTGTGATCTGTTCCTACTTTGCAGATCCCTCTTTTGTTGGTTTCTAGTCTTTGTTTAAGGTAAAGAACTCTTGCATCTGTTCTTAGCCTCCTTGCTTCACGTTGCATGAACTCTTCCTGCATAATATCCACTCTCATGGGCTCAACAGTTCTCTCTCCATATATTGATGATTATCATATCTACTTCCACAGTTCACATCTCCCTAGAGTTACAGACACATATTTTTATTGCCTATTATATATCCTCACTTAGATATGCCCAAAGACACCTTAATACTCATATGCCTATAACTCTATTATTTTTTCCTTACTTCGAATGCACCATTTCTCTTTTTATATGTTTTTGAGTCAATGTCCTCCCATCATCCATATTCTTACCATCCCTGCCATTCTTGTTTATTTCTTCTTCCTCATTTCCCATACAAATCAACTCTATAAATTCCATATGCTTTCTGGGTGTGTGTCTGTAATCTGTAACATTCTTACTGTCTCCTGGCTAGCCCTTCATCATCTCTTACCTGTACTATTCCAACAGCAATACACTAGTCCTACTGTTCAACCCACTTTCATCAGAACTGTCTTTCTAAAACCAAAATATCATCATGAAAAATTTCTGCTTCAAATTACTGCACCCTGCATTAGCGTTTTTTTCATTTTTTAAACTAATTCCCTATCCAGGAATCAGGAATCTAAGGAAATGATGCCGCCAGATAATATTTTATGACTGGTATAAATGAGGTTGTTTGAGGAGGGACAAAGTGTAATGCCTAAATGGTGATCCGAAGAAACAAGCAGTAGCAGGCACCTAGGACTTTAGGCAGAAAGATGATACCTAAAGGCAAACTTTTATTCCTGAGTGAGCTATTTTTAACACAGCTGTCTCTAAGAAATAGGATTTGTAAAGGTACCTAATAAATTCTACATATTTTAAAACATTAAAATTATACCAATATAGTTTCCATGTTCCTGGATGATTTAGCAAGTGATACTTGCAATTTACTCCTTACTATCATAGAATTTTTCAAGAGCAGATTATGCAACTGTATAATGATGAACCAGGAGAGTCAAGACTGTAACTTTTCTTGCTTCCTCTGTACTGTAAACAGATTTGTTTGAAATACTTTCAGTCCTTTTTTTTATGCAGCCCATTTCTGATCACTACTCAAGGAAGGTAGTTAAAATAGGCCATTGACAGAGTGATAATACTTATTTTTACAACAATGATCTTTGGTAGGTGATAAAATGCTACTTCCCTTGTCAAAAGAAAGGGCAGCTGCCTACAAAACAACAGTGATCTTCTAAGGTGTGAGCAAAAGAAAGTGTATTGTGCAATAAATCTATGAAGCAAGGAATTATTTTAGGACTACTGGGTGACGTCAGATGTGGTCTCTTGAAGGTCAACAACTTCATGATCTATGTTATTAAAAATTTCAAGGAGTACTGCAATATCTTATTCTGAAAAAAATTTATGTAAATTATTTTGTTGGTCTTTACAATTAAATTAAAATGTAGTTTAGATCCATATTTATTGCTCCTCATTTTTGGAAGTTCCAGAATTGACAATAGGATATAATTGAGAGAATCTGAAGACAATGGCCATCATTATCTAAGATTCCCCACTGACTACAAGATAAAATTCAGATTTCTCATAATGGCAAGCAAAGATGTTCACAAACTGGCAGCTAACTACCTTTCCAGGTTCACCTCCAGCACCCTCAACGCCCCACTGGGCAGAGTATCCTGCCAACACACACCAGAAGTCCAGCAAACCCAGAACATTATAAGGCCCCTTTGCATCAACGTGCTACTGCACTGATGTCTTATCATTGTACATTTTGTGATGGAAAACTTCTATTCACTCTTCAAAGTACAAGAAACACATAATTTCTTTTGTGAGCTCTTCTCAATGATTTTCCAGGAAGCATACAACCTGGTACATATCTACCTTTGATACAGACATTACCATATAACTCAGACATGATCATGTATTCAGACTTTCCATTTCTCTTTGGATTAGCTTCACCACCCCAGAAATGATTTTCAAGCCCCTCCCTAGACTAAACCACCCTCATTCTGACCACCCACTGGAATTTCTTTCAGTTCTTTGAACGTGCTATGCTGGTTCTTAATGTTCACTTACCTTAACTTACTCACCCCCACAGGGCTCAGCGTAAAATTAAACATGACCAGAAGTTTCCCTTGATCTCTGAACTAGGTTAGGTCAACTTGCTTCCAAATTTCCGAAGGTCCTTTCAGTCTCTATTACAACATTCTTCATTTATAATTGCATGTTGGCTTTCTCCAACAGGCTGTAAACTCCATGAGAACAGAGATGATCTTTCTTTTATCTCTTATCTGCTATATGCCTAATAGCTGGTATGTTGCCTGGCACATTAGAGGTGGTTTATAAATATTATTTGAATAAACAAATGAATATTAAGTTCACTACTTCACTGCACTGTAAATACCTTTCAATCAGGCACTTGGCTTTCACGAGTCCATGAATCTACTTATTTAACCCTCCAGCCATTCAACATTTATTGAGAATCGACTATGTGCCCAGCACCATCATACTCACCAGGAATGCACAAGACCATGAGACAGAGCTCTGGTACTGAAGAAACTTACAGACTGGGTATGAGGGTGTAAAGAAATGTGCTGCTTAGATAGAATGATTCATTTAAGGGCAGGTTCTTGGTCTAAGCCTGGCCACTGTGTATCTTCTCCCACAGTGACTGCATCAGGAATGGACACGTGACACAAATGGCTTTGATCAGAGTAAATCCATGAAGCTGTGTAAGAGCTACCAGAAAGAAACTCTCTCCCTCTGCATGCTGGTCCTGAACATGGCAAGTCTAGTGATGCAGCCAGTCCTGTTACGCGCTCATGAGACTGAGGGGATAAAGCAAATGAGGAAGAGCAGAACTAAGAGAGAGAGAAAGACTATTTGAGCCCCCAAACACCGATGTATTTGATTTACTCCTGAGTATTTCAGTTATGTGAGTCAAGTTTCCTCTCATTTATGTAGTTGTTGTTTATTGCATTCAGTCAGTGTGAGTAAGGTGTTGTGTCACATGCAGTGGAATTTCTTGCTAAAAAAATTAATACATGGGATCACAGAACTGGCTCTTAAAAGTCGAAGAGCAGATGGGACCAGGAGAAGATGGCGGAAGAGTAAGATGCGGAGATCACTTTCCTCCCCACAGATATATCAGAAATACATCTACACGTGGAACTGCTCCTATAGAACACCCCCTGAACGCTGGCAGAAGACCTCAGACCTCCCAAAAGGCAAGAAACTCCCCACGTACCTGGGTAGGGCAAAAGAAAAAAACAGAGACAAAGAATAGGGACGGGACCTGCACCTCTGGGAGAGAGCTGTGAAGGAGGAAAGGTTTCCACACACTAGGAAGCCCCTGCGCGGGCGGAGACTGCGGGTGGCGGAGGTGGGGAGCTTTGGAGCCGCGGAGGAGAGCGCAGCCACAGGGCTGTGGAGGGCAAAGCAGGGAGATTCCCGCACAGAGGATCGGTGCCGACCAGCACTCACCAGCCCAAGAGGCTTATCTGCTCACCCGCTGGGGCGGGCAGAGCTGAGAGCTGAGGCTCGGGCTTCGGTCGGAGCACAGGGAGAGGACTGGGGTTGGCGGTGTGAACACAGCCTGCAGGGGGTCAGTGCGCCACGGCTAGCCGGGAGGGAGTCCGGGGAAAAGTCTGGAGCTGCCATGAGGAAAGAGACTTTTTCTTCCCTCTTTGTTTCCTGGTGCACGAGGAAAGGGGATTAAGAGCGCTGCTTAAAGGAGCTCCAGAGACGGGCGCGAGCCGCGGCTATCAGCGTGGACCCCAGAGAAGGGCATGAGATGCTAAGGCTGCTGCTGCCGCCACCAAGAAGCCTGTGTGTGAGCACAGGTCACTATCCACACCCCCCTTCTGGGGAGCCTGTGCAGCCCAACACTGCCAGGGTCCCGTGATCCAGGGACAACTTCCCCGGGAGAACGCACAGCACGCCTCAGGCTGGTGCAATGTCACGCCGCCCTCTGCCGCCACAGGCTCGCCTGGCATCCGTACCCCTCCCTCCCCCCAGCCTGAGTGAGCCAGAGCCCCCGAATCAGCTGCTCCTTTAACCCTGTTCTGAACGGAAACAGATGCCCTCAGGTGACCTACACACAGGGGCGGGTCCAAATCCAAAGCTGAACCCCGGGAGCTGTGCGAACAAAGAAGAGAAAGGGAAATTTCTCCCAGCAGCCTCAGGAGCAGCATATTAAATCTCCACAATCAACTTGATGTACCCTGCATCTGTGGAATACCTGAATAGACAACGAATCATCCCAAATTGAGGAGATGGACTTTGGGAGCAAGATATATTATTTTTTCCCCTTTTCCTCTTTTTGTGAGTGTGTATGTGTATGCTTCTGTGAGAGATTTTTTCTGTATAACTTTGCTTTCTCCATTTGTCCTAGGATTCTGTCCATCCATTCTTCTTTTTTTTTTACTTTTTAAAATTTTTTTCATAATAATTATTTTTATTTTAATAATAACTTTATTTTACTTTATTTTGTCCTCTTTCTTTCTTTCTATCTTTCCTCCCTTTTATTCTGAGCCCTGTGGATGAAAGGCTCTTGGTGCTCCAGCCAGGAGTCAGTGTTGTGCCTCTGAGGTGGGACAGCCAACTTCAGGACACTGGTCCACAAGAGACCTCCCAGCTCCCCATAATATCAGAGAGCGAAAATCTCCCAGAGACCTCCACCTCAACACCAACACCCAGCTTCACTCAACGACCAGCAGGCTACAGTGCTGGACACCCTATGCCAAACAACTAGCAAGCCAGGAACACAGACCCATCCATTAGCAGAGAGGCTGCCTAAAATCATTATAAGGCCACAGACACCCCAAAACACACCACCAGACATGGACCTGCCCACCAGAAAGGCAAGATCCAGCCTCATCCACCAGAACACAGGCATCAGTCCCCTCCACCAGGAAGCCTACACAACCCACTGAATCAACCTTAGCCACTGGGGACAGACACCAAAAACATCGGGAACTACGAACCTGCAGCCTGCGAAAAGTAGACCCCAAACACAGTAAGAGAAGCAGAATGAGAAGACAGAAAAACACACAGCAGATGAAGGAGCAAGGTAAAAGCCCACCAGACCTAAAAAATGAAGAGGAAATAGGGAGTCTACCTGAAAAAGAATTCAGAATAATGATAGTAAAGATGATCCAAAATCTTCAAAATAGAATAGAGAAAATGCAAGAAACATTTAACAAGGACCTAGAAGAACTAAAGAGCAAACAAGCAACGATGAACAACACACAATAAATGAAATTAAAAATACTCTAGAAGGGATCAATACCAGAATAACTGAGGCAGAAGAACGGATAAGTGACCTGGAAGATAAAATAATGGAAATAACTACTGCAGAGCAGAATAAAGATAAAACAATGAAAAGAACAGAGGACAGCCTCAGAGACCTCTGGGACAATATTAAATGTACCAACATTCAAATTATAGGGGTCCCAGAAGAAGAAGAGAAAAAGAAAGGGACTGAGAAAATATTTGAAGAGATTATAGTAGAAAACTTCCCTAATATGGGAAAGGAAATAGTTAATCAAGTCCAAGAAGCACAGAGAGTCCCATAGAGGATAAATCCAAGGAGAAACATGCCAAGACACATATTAATCAAACTATTAAAAATTAAATACAAAGAAAACATATTAAAAGCAACAAGGGAAAAACAACAAATAACACACAAGGGAATCCCATAAGGTTAAGAGCTGATCTTTCAGCAGAAACTCTGCAAGCCAGAAGAGAGTGGCAGGACATATTTAAAGTGATGAAGGAGAAAAACCTACAACCAAGAGTACTCTACCCAGCAAGGATCTCATTCAGATTTGATGGAAAAATTAAAACCTTTACGGACAAGCAAAAGCTGAGAGAGTTCAGCACCACCAAACCAGCTTTACAACAAATGCTAAAGGAACTTCTCTAGGCAAGAAACACAAGGGAAGGAAAAGACTTACAATAATAAACCCAAAACAAAATGAAGAAAACGGTAATAGGAACATTCATATTGATTACATTACCTTAAATGTAAATGGATTAAATGCTCCCACCAAAAGACACAGACTGGCTGAATGGATACAAAAAAAAAAAGACCCATACATATGCTGTCTACAAGAGACTCACTTCAGACCAAGACACACATACAGACTGAAAGTGAGGGGATGGAAAAAGATATTCCTTGCAAGTGGAAATCAAAAGAAAGCTGGAGTAGCAATTCTCATATCAGACAAAATAGACTTTAAAATAAAGACTATTATAAGAGACAAAGAAGGACACTACATAATGATCAAGGGATCGATCCAAGAAGAAGATTACCAATTGTAAATATTTATGCACCCAACATAGGAGCACCTCAATACATAAGGCAAATACTAACAGCCATAAAAGGTGAAATCCACACTAACACATTCATAGTAGGGGACTTTAACACCCCACTTTCACCAATGGACAGATCATCCAAAATGAAAATAAATAAGGAAACACAAGCTTTAAATGATACATTAAACAAGATGGACTTAATTCATATTTATAGGACATTCCATCCAAAAACAATAGAATACACATTTTTCTCAAGTGCTCATGGAACATTCTCCAGGATATATCATATCTTGGGTCACAAATCAAGCCTTGGTAAATTTAAAAAAACTGAAATTGTATCAAGTATATTTTCCAACCACAATGCTATGAAACTAGCTATCAATTACAGGAAAAGATCTGTAAAAAATACAAACACATGGAGGCTAAACAATACACTATTTAATAACCAAGAGATCACTGAAGAAATCAAAGAGAAAATCAAAAAATACCTAGAAACAAATGACAATGAAAACACGACGACCCAAAACCTATGGGATGCAGCAAAAGCAGTTATAAGAGGGAAGTTTATAGCAATACAATCCTACCTTAAGAAATAGGAAACATCTTGAATAACCAACCTAACCTTTCACCTAAAGCAATTACAGAAAGAAGAACAAAAGAACCCCAAAGTTAGCAGAATGGAAGAAAACATAAAGGTCAGATCAGAAATAAATGAAAAAGAAATGAAGGAAATGATAGCAAAGATCAATAAAACTAGGAGCTGGTTCTTTGAGAAGATAAATAAAATTGATAAACCATTAGTCAGACTCATCAAGAAAAACAGGCAGAAGACTCAAATCAATAGAATCAGAAATGAAAAAGGAGAAGTAACAACTGACACTGCAGAAATACAAAGGATCATGAGAGATTACTACAAGCAACCCTATGCCAATAAAATGGACAAACTAGAAGAAATGGACAAATTCTTAGAAATGCACAACCTGCCGAGACTGAACCAGGAAGAAATAGAAAATATGAACAGACCAATCACAAGCACTGAAATTGAAACTATGATTAAAAATCTTCCAACAAACAAAAGCCCAGGACCAGATGGCTTTACAGGCGAATTCTATCAAACATTTAGAGAAGAACTAACACCTATCCTTCTCAAACTCTTCCAAAATATAGCAGAGGCAGGAACACTCCCAAACTCATTCTATGAGGCCACCATCACTCTGATACCAAAACCAGACAAAGATGTCACAAAGAAAGAAAACTACAGGCCAATATCACTGATGAACATAGATGCAAAAATTCTCTACAAAATACTAGCAAACAGAATCCAACAGCACATTAAAAGGATCATACACAATGATCAAGTGTGGTTTATTCCAGGAATGGAAGGATTCTTCAATATATGCAAATCAATCAACATGATACACCATATTAACAAATTGAAGGGGAAAAACCATATGATCATCTCAATAGATGCAGAAAAAGCTTTCGACAAAATTCAACACCCATTTATGATAAAAACCCTGCAGAAAGTAGGCATAGAGGGAACGTTCCTCAACATAATAAAGGCCATATATAACAAACCCACAGCCAACATCATCCTCAATGGTGAAAAACTGAAACCATTTCCACTAAGATCAGGAACAAGACAAGGTTGCCCACTCTCACCACTATTATTCAACATAGCTTTGGAAGTTTTAGTCACAGCAATCAGAGAAGAAAAAGAAATAAAATTGGAAATCCAAATTGGAAAAGAAGAAGTAAGCTGTCACTGTTTGCAAATGACATGATACTATACATAGAGAATCCTAAAGATGCTACCAGAAAACTACTAGAGCTAATCAATGAATTTGGTAAAGTAGCAGTATACAAAGTTAATGCACAGAAATATCTTGCATTTCTACACACTAATGACGAAAAATCTAAAAGAGAAATTAAGGAAACACTCCCATTTACCACTGCGACAAAAAGAATAAAATACCTAGGAATAAACCTACCTAAGGACACAAAAGACCTGTATGCAGAAAATTATAAGACACTGATGAAAGAAATTAAAGATGATACAAATAGATGGAGAGATATACCATGTTCTTGGATTGGAAGAATCAACATTGTGAAAATGGCTCTAGTACCAGAAGCAATCTACAGATTCAATGCAATCCCTATCAAACTACCACTGGCATTTTTCACAGAACTAGAACAAAAAATGTCACAATTTGTATGGAAACACAAAAGACTCCGAATAGCCAAAGCAATCTTGAGAACGAAAATGGAGCTGGAGGAATCAGGTTCCCTGACTTCCGACTATACTACAAAGCAACAGTAATCAAGACAATGTGGTACTGGCACATAAAGAGAAATATAGATCAATGGAACAGGATAGAAAGCCCAGCGATAAACCCACGCACATATGGTCACCCTATCTTTGATAAAGGAGGCAAAAATATACAGTGGAGGAAAGACAGTGTCTTCAATAAGTGGTGCTGGGAAAACTGGACAGGTACATGTAAAAGAAGGAAATTAGAACACTCTCTAACACCATACACAAAAATAAACTCAAAATGGATTAAAGACCTAAATGTAAGGGCAGACACTATCAAACTCTTAGAGGAAAACATAGGCAGAACACTCTATGACGTAAATCACAGCAATATCCTTTGTGACCCACCTCCTAGAGAAATGGAGATGAAAAGAAAAATAAACAAATGGGATCTAATGAAACCTAAAAGTTTTGCACAGCAAAGGAAACCATAAACAGGACGAAAAGACAACCCTCAGAATGGGAGAAAATATTTACAAATGAAGCAACTGACAAAGAATTAATCTCCAAAATTTACAAGCAGCTCATGCAGCTCAATATCAAAAAAACAAACAGCCCAATCCAAAAATGGGCAGAAGACCTAAATAGACATTTCTCAAAAGAAGATATACAGATTGCCAGCAAACACATGAAATAATGCTCAACATCAGTAATCATTAGAGAACTGCAAATCAAAACTACAATGAGGAGCTTCCCTGGTGGCGCACTGGTTGACAGTCCGCCTGCCGATGCAGGGGACATGGGTTCGTGCCCCAGTACGGGAAGATCCCTCGTGCTGCGGAGCAGCTGGGCCCGTGAGCCATGGCCACTGAGCCTGTGCATCTGGAGCCTGTGCTCCGCAATGGAAGGGGCCGCAGCAGTGAGAGGCCCAAGTACTACAAACACACACAAAAAATACAATGAGATATCATCTCACACCAGTCAGAATGGCCATCAACAAAAAATCTAGAAACAATAAATGCTGGAGAGGGTGTGGAGAAAAGGGAACACTCTTGCACTGCTGGTGGGAATGTAAATTGATATTGCCACTATGGAGAACAGGATGGAGGTTCCTTAAAAAACTACAAATAGAATTACCATATGACCCAGCAATCCCACTACTGGGCATATACCCTGAGAAAACCATAATTCTAAAAGAGTCATGTACCAAAATGTTCATTGCAGCTCTATTTACAATAGCCAGGACATGGAAGCAACCTAAGTGTCCATCAATAGATGAATGGATAAAGAAGATGTGGCACATATATACAATGGAATATTACTCAGCCATAAAAAGAAATGAAATTGAGTTATTTGTAGTGAGGTGGATGGACCTAGAGTCTGTCATACAGAGTGAAGTAAATCAGAAAGAGAAAAACAAATACCGTATGCTAACACATATATATGGAATCTAAAAAAGAAAACAAACGAGAAAAAAAATGGTCATGAAGAACCTAGGGGCAAGACGGGAATAAAGACACATACCTACTAGAGAATGGACTTGAGGACATGGGGACGGGGAAGAGTAAGCTGTGACAAAGTGAGAGAGTGGCATGGACATATATACACTACCAAATGTAAAATAGATAGCTAGTGGGAAGCAGCCGCATAGCACAGGGAGATCAGCTCAGTGCTTTGTGACCACCTAGAAGGGTGGGATGCGGGGGGTGTGAGAGAGGGCGACGCAAGAGGGAAGAGATATGGGAACATATGTATATGTATAACTGATTCACTTTGTTATAAAGAAGAAACTAACACACCATTGTAAAGCAATTATACTCCAATAAAGATGTTCAAAGAAAAAAAAAAGTTGAAGAGCAGTTTGCCGGGAGGAAAATAATGCTATTAATAGTAATGATACTATGTTAGCTCTTATTCTGTCCTAGCACTGTTTTACTATTTTAAGTGATTTGAATATTTAACGAATAGTATGTGCAAAAACTCAGAGGTATAAAAGATAATGATGCATTTGAGATATGTAGTGACTAGCACAGTGTCTTTAATAGGATATTTACTGGGAAAAGGAGGGGCTCAAAAAGCAGAGATGAAAATGAAGTATACTGCATCAGTCAGACTGCAAATTCCATATGCTATGCTAACAGCAACTCTGAGTCCATTTCTATTGAATAAAAACATACTAATGTAGTCCATCAAGCCAATCAGAATTTCTCAAAAGTGGAGATCTTAAAAAATAAAACTGAATTGCATCCAGATTTCACCTCATAAAAAAAATCTCCAAATGGTGTGTTATAGCAGGATTCCAGAGAGGTTAAGTGAGTTGTTCTAGGTAAAATTAGGCAACTAAATATGAACTAAATTAAAGTGGAATTCTCAGTTGCAAATCTGGAACTCTTTCCACAATACCCCATGTACCGACCAGTGTTATTAAAGTCTCCACAGACAAAACAGCATAATGTTAAAGATGTACAGACTTCAGTGCTCAGTAGAATTGGTTCTCTTCTCAGTTCTATGACCCCCAGCAAGTGGCTTAACTTTACGATTGTACATCTCTTTTTCTTACAGGGTTATTTTGAAAATTAAATGAGAAAATGTTTAGCCCAATACCAAAAATGTGCAAAGTTAGTCCTTACCTAGTAAGGAATACATAAATATTTTACAGTAATAATACAACTCTCCTTTTCCACTTATATAGAAGTGATGAGGATATAATACCTTTTCAGCAATACCTAAGTATAAGTCCATTTTGCCCTAGAATGTGATCATGTTTTCCTTGTTAGAATTTGTTTGAGGGTTGAGATAAGAGGGCTGAGATAAGTACTAGGGACTAGAAAGTACATTAGATAATGTGGTTTTCCCTATGTAGAAAGAAATGCAAAGTTGTATCTCATTAAATTCACTTGCGAGCTAGAGAAATATGATCATGATAAAATATGAATTAATACTTGCTATATGCAAGAAATTGGATGCAAGTGCTATAAAAATAGGGTTGTCTGTTGATTCTAACGAGACCATCTCCACAGGTTCTTTTGTTTCCCCCAGGTAATGTGGCCACCTGTGATTCTCAAACCTCTCGATCAGAGAGGCTTGTTTGAAGTAATGAATCAGATATGCATGGATCAATTTCAAGAACCAGATGAGGGAAAAGCAAATTGGTTAATACCATGTTGGTGTGAGCCTGCCAAGTGGCAGGCCAGCAGCTGTCCACAGAGAACAGATAGAAAGGCTGCAGACGTAGAAAGTGGCAGAGTAACTAATAGCTGATGTGCATTTACACAGTTGATTGTTCCCTGGCCCCAAGGCCTATAGTTATTCTCCTTATAGAGAAGCTATCTTTGGACTGTAAACTTTGCTCCAGTGAAGTGATGGGATATAAGGAGCTTTCTCTGCTGGGATGGCCATTAGCTTACTTCACTTCAACTTCGGTCCATCCATTTCATCTGGCTTGTGTTTTGGGACCTGACGGAAAAGTGAAGAAATAGAGCTATTTAAAGATCTGGAAGTGCTAGTTGAAGAAGAAAATTAAGCTGTTGTGCAAGGATCTGAGCAAATAATAATGAATCTGCAGGTAGCCTGGAAGAGAGAAACATTGGGCTTCTTACAGGATGGCCAAAGATTAGGCCTTGGATACTCTAGAAGGCTGCTATAAGACCAGGTAGATTTAAAAACTGAAGAGTGAGATAAGAAGAGAGAAAGAGGAAAAATGATAGAGAAAACTGAAGGGAAAGGAAAAGTCAGACACATCATAAATTGATGCATTTACTCAACAGATATTTTTGAAGACTCATTATGTGTAAGTCTCTAAATTAGGCGTTTGTGGGAGAAAGCCAATTAAAATCCCTACTTTTAAGAAATTCAAACTCTAGATGGCAAGAGAGCTAGGAAAACTGTTAAGTTCAATACAAAATGATACGGGACCAAGGCAGAAACAGCAAGGAACAGATTATTACTGGGAGTACTAGGACGTGAAGGAAACAAAGAATAAAATTACCAGAAAATCTAAATTAAAGAAGTTCAAGAGAAAGAAAATTTGATAACTTGGGAATGACAGTATGCAAGGTGCATGTTTTTTCAATAGATACTGTAACAGGTTTTGTTTGTTTTTAGTTTTAGTGTGAAAAGATGCACACTCAGGCAATAGATCAAAGTCAGAACTTCTTTTAACTACAGTTTATTTTTAAATGTAAAGCTGAAATGCATCCAAATATCACTTAATTACCAGATTTTCAAACGGTGCCTTATCATAGCATTTCTGCTTACATTGTATCAGAAAACATGTGTCACAAGGAAGAGCCAGCAATGATGCATTGTTTTAAAGGCTGCAATTCAGAGAGGAAAACTAACTTTTGCTACTAGCACAAACCTGTCAGTAACTTATGAATCAAGAAATGAGGTATAATCCAATATCTATGACAAATGTAACCACATGCCTGAGCCATAAGAAAAAGTCATTTCAAACTATTTAAACTTTTGAATGGCCATAGTAATTTGTCCCTGGGGTGACTTAGAGGGGGCAGTGGTGAGTAAAGAGAAAAGGATAATAGGAATAAGTCTATGGAGCTAATGATATTTTGTTATCTTCTGGCTCTGCGTTATTAGGACCTATGTTGTCTTATCTTGGCTTGAACTGAAATCATTAAGATCGAAAATATTTATTTTGGAAAGGAAAAAATATCTATAAAAGTTTAGTTTTTAACACCAGCTCAGAGAAACCTTTAGCCAATGTCATATTCATATTTTTGAATTGCTGTCAAGTGAGTCAGCAGTACCTGCCTTAAAGCAAGGGTCAGGACAGAGGTCAGCTTGAAAGGATCATTTTATGTAAAAAGAAAGATAGTAAGCCTGATAAAAATTAGAAATTTTTAAGGTTTAAATTTTAACACTGGTGCAAACCACCTGACATAAGATAAAAATAGGGCTTAAGAGGATATGATAAATCTATGTAGGAAGAGATATATTTTCCAAAAAGTTGCATTGGTAAGTTGGAGGTGAGCTGGGAGTGTTTGGATATCTTTCAGGGGTTCTACGTTATGGACAATGGATAAAGCATCCTGATTTGCCCCAAGCACACTCTGTAGGGAGATCTGGGAATACAGAATCACTCTGGGAAGAGCTGTAACTGAATAAACTGTTGCCAGGTTGATGCCCCAAGTGATACGAGAATTTTACAAGTGCTTTCACAGTTTACTTTTTGAAACCTGGGACTCTATTTCTGGAACACAACAGCATAGTAGTTAAGAACTCAGGTTCTGAACTCAGAAAAACCTGAGTTAGAGGCTAAGTCCTGGCAGTTTCTCACATGAAAAGTGGTGACAGCACTGTTGGGAACTTTCTATGAACTAAAATGGACAAAACACAACACGTATCCGGTCCAAATCCCTTGATTTAATATGAGTTTTTCTATTTATTCTTATAATAATAATAGAAATAATGATATTTGAATCCAGTGGATTCCAGGTCATGTTTTGCTTTGGGAGATATGGGTATTTCCATATTTCAATAGTACACTGTATTGGATATCATAACAGTATAAACCAGATAAGAATTTTATCATATTACATTGATACAGGTGCTTAGTAGGGAATTTGGTTTAAAGAGTCATAATGCAAAACAACGACAAATAGTGTTTCAGAGCTTATTAAGTAATTTCATATCTATAATTACACTTCATCTGGAGAAAATATTCCACTGATAAAGAAACTGAAGTTCAAATAGTTGAAGTTAATTACCCAAGGCCACACAGCCAGGGCAGAGTAGAGTTGAGATCAAACCCAAGCTTTCTAAGTACAGGTAAACTATCCCTAATTTGCTAATTCGTTTAACAGCTATCCTATCAGTTAACTTCTGCTCTATTAACAAATCACCTCAAAACTTAAGGCTTAAAGGCACAAACATTTATTTTTTCTCATGATTGTGGGTTGGCTTGATATTCTTATGGTCTGGGAAATTTTGACTAGGGCTGGATGATTTTGGATGGCCTCACTCACAAGTTGGTTGGTGCAGAAGGTCTAAGCTGAGATGACTCCTCTCTGCTCCATCATCCAGCAGGCTAGCCTGGGCTGCTTTTCCCCATGGCAGTCTCATGGAGCCAGAGCGGGAAGTTAGCAAGTCCCAAACACAGGTAATTTTCATACCTCTGTTTGTACCATATTTTCCACTATTCCATTGGCTAAAACAGGTCATATGGCCAAGTCCAGAGCCCTGGGTACTGGAAAGCATGGAGAAATTAAAGTACTTGTAGTAAACTTGACAACACTGACTATTCCTTAACTCTGTGTGGTTGAGTCTAGGTGATTTTTATTTATTTTTTTACTTTCCTCTATTTTCCAAATTTTTCAAAATGATCATTTATTACTTTTATAATAATAAAATAGACATTTCTTAAATTATTTAGAGAATTGATCCATTTGCTAACGAACCACAAGTCCTGGCTGTGAGCTCATTTCTTTTGAAATGGGAATTAGACTCCTACCTAACCCACAATAGATAACGTTACTGTTAGTGCTTCTAGGGGATTGCTTTCGTCATTCTCATCTTACTGCTCTACACACTCTTCCAGTGTCATGAGAAATGATCAGTTCCTATTCATCCTCCACTTCTCAGCTTAAACGACACTTGCTCCTGGAAGCATTCCTTGACTGCCCAAACATGGATCATATGCCCTTCTTGTTTTGTGAGTACCTCAAATTTCCTCTACCATACAATTTATATTATTATATTCTTCAGTTAAGTTTTCCATATTTCCCCCATTAGATTATGAAATTAAACTGAAGTTAAGGGCCATATTGGTCTTCTTCATCCTGTTCATTGTGCTATCCCCGTTCCCTAGCACAATGCTTGGCACATACACATGAGACATTCAGTAACTATTCTTTAATTTGCTCACTAAAATATACTCTTGAACAGCTAGTACAATGGAAAGGAAATGACAATAAGCCATATAAAAATATTTTGTTTCTAAATGCATTGTATGCTTTGGAGAACATTTTACTTCTTAGCTACATTGATGTAGGCTATTGTTAAATTAGAATTCAACACGTGATATTAAGAACCCATGACCCAACACATTCAGAGTGATCAAGCCTAGAAATGAAGACTATGTGAAGACAGGTAGGTAACTCGTAGTATTGACTGCAGAAGGCATGATTTCCCAGAAAACTCTAGAAAACAAATACATCTGACTTCTCAAGTATTGTGTTCTTCAATTTTTAAAGGGGCAAACCCAATTAGTTTACAGGCATCTATCTTCTATTCATTTATGTCAAAGACAAGAGAATTTTCCAGATAGCTTTATCCAAGAGATAATTCCAAAATTAATAATTCTAAAATTAAATTATACATACCTATATAAACTTACATATTAAATATACCTATTTATATGAATCTCCATATCCTAACAATGAAAATACCTTAAAGAAACATAAATATAGTTTTTAAGTTACCAAGAAACCAGAGGCTTTAAAACCATTTACTAACACAGAGTTAATCTGAAACAGTTGTGAAGCATTATAGATGCTTTTATTTAAGGAAAAGTTTTTAGTAGGTCACTGTTTCATAAGAGATGGAGAATTATGTGCTAGTAATAGTATTTTTTTCCACAAAGGAATTAATAAATTAAATTGAAAATTCTGTCCAAAAAAGTTTGCCTCTGGTGAATGTTTCTATCAAATTATAATGTAATTAAACCCACGGGCTTTGGAGTAAGGGTAAACTTCGGAGTGCTCAATCTCAGTCTCATTTTTTCTAATTTGCATAATACCTTATAAAGATATAGGATATCATTCCTTCACTCAGCTAGTGTTTATTGAGTGTCCATTATTTAATAGACATTATCTAGTAATGAAAAAGATACACATGGGCTACTATACTAAGCTTACCATTGAATGGAGATTTTATTAGTGAAAATGTGTGACAAAGCAGTTAGCATAGTACTTTGCACATAATAAACATTCTGTAAATGTTAATCATTATTAGTGCTGCTATTCCTTCTCAAAGAAGTAATAGAGCACGTTATCATAGACTGAAGGAAGATAGAGGTGGGTGTCAATTTAGTTGCATTCATACGTATATAAACACATGTGTTCACACACACAAATATTTATACATAAGCATGCCAAGGATTCTGTAATCTCCACTACGATTCTTCATTTTAAAGGTATAAAATCCAATACAGTGTTTTTCTTAATACAGAGGCTTAGGATTCAAACTAATTTAATTATGATTTTAAATGAAGTTGGAATAGTCAAGTGACTCATAGGTCAGAAGTGGGTGACAGGTGACAGAGGGGAAGGTCTCCAACAGAAAAGAGACTCAGTACAACTTTCCCATTCAAAATGCGATGAGGTATTATTTTTTTCTGTTATTTTAACCTATGGTTGATGTGTAAGTCACATTTTCCCACATTTCTATCCATGAAACTACTTATGTTTAGAGAATTTCTGAAAAGAAAACTTGTCAAGCACCCCCAAAACCAACAAAACCAAAGGTTAAG
Organism: Lagenorhynchus albirostris; assembly: GCF_949774975.1. Taxonomy (NCBI): domain Eukaryota; kingdom Metazoa; phylum Chordata; class Mammalia; order Artiodactyla; family Delphinidae; genus Lagenorhynchus; species Lagenorhynchus albirostris. Next base: position 28,893,665 of record NC_083103.1, read on the forward strand.
TCAATTTTTAAAAGAGTCTTAATCATAATCTTTATGTTTAAAGATTTTTAAAGAATCTGGTGCTGCCTCTTGCTTTATCAAGAACTGTGTAACTTTTATAACATAGCTTAATAGTCAAGATTCTGTGTTATAAAGAATGTAGTCATTTTGTCTTAATCTTAAAATGTTTGTTGAATGTCCTTAGTAATTTGGAGTTATACAGAGCAAACCAAAAATTTATTTTAAAATCTGTACAATATTAAATCATAGATATTCATAGTTTTTCTCTGCTTTAATTGGGATTATGTTCATGTCTGAGCAAGAGTTCTCTCAGCTATGATTTCACTACAGAAGCCCTGGGTTGTCTTCCCATATTTAACTTAACTATTGTAAATTGTATGAAATGTATTTAAGGTACACAAATTATTATTTATCCCAATAATATAGCTAAGCCTAATAACTTACTTTGAGAGTCTTCAGAGTCTGAATAATAATAATATTAATAAACAGTAGAATAAACCTTCTGGTTTAGTCTGAATATATTGAACAAAAGTCCTACTTGTTTCTAAGCAAATATCATACATTAACAACATAAGTATGGCTGGTATGCTAGGTCAACCAACATGAAATTATATAAAATGTAGATGGGACCAACTGTGAAATATCTTTGTCACTCCTTTAATAAGGTCAAGGATGGAGAATTAAATGGGTGAGTAATATTATTGTCCCTCTTATATCAGCATAATACATCTATTTCATATAAAATCATTGAAGGTAAATGCTCAATAAATTCGGTATTACTAAAGTTATTTTTGGCAATTTGGTTATTCAGATATGATATTGTAGATATTTCAAAAAGAAATAAAAACCAAATATAAATGTGAGTGGGTTTAGTATAAATCTACCCTGTGAAGTGGTACCCATAATAGATATCATTCACTGTGACTAAGAAGAAAAGTCTGTATATTAATTAAACAGCCAAGATGAATGGTGGCCATAGTATGTGGCCCTCAGTTGACGAGATCCTATAGGTGACTCAGAGCTAGGATATTTATTTTTCAATATATACTGAGCACTTGCTAAATGACATGCATAGTGCTAAGCACTGAGTGAGTATACAGTAGGAAACATAGTAACGAAGTCCTTATGCACTATGAGTCTGATGAGTAAACAGGAAATTGAAATTTAATGAGATATGTACTATAGCACAGGAAATGCAGGTTTACATTGGGGAAGATGAGTAAGTAAAATCTAGAAATCAGGAAGAGCTTGGTGTACAGTTGAAAAGTTCAGATAGAAAATGTGAGAACACAAATTTATCTGGGGCAGAGGTTAGAATTTAGTGTTTAAAGAGAAAATATTAGCTAGGTAAAGTGAGGTAAGCTTATCATAATACTAACCTAACCAAGAAAGTATGAACTTGATATTGTAGGCAAGTTAAGCATGGAGTGATGGGTTTAAAGTTTCTCTTAATATTAGTGACACGGTGATGATCCAATGATAGAAAAACAGTGGAACAGACCAGAAAATCATGTGATAGTATCTAGGCTGGCGTGTTGAAAGCCTGGGCTTTTGTGAACAATGAGAAGGGAGAAAAAGAATCCCAGAGATTTTTCAAAAGAAGAATCAAAAGGCACAGTGACATACTGGATGCGGTGGATGACAGAGAGAGAAGAGTGAAGGGCAATGCTATGATTTAAGTTCAGGGACCTAGAAATATAAGAGAGCTACTGCACACAATTTTATCTAGAAAGTAAAAACAGTTAGGGGAGCGAAATTCTGAATTCATTTAGTATGCACTGAATTTACATGTCATCCACAATTCAATCCAATCTGTACTATCGCTAGTTGAGAATAAACACAGGAAGAATGCACATAGGAAAGGAAGGCTAAAGATGTCATTTGGGAATTATCTGCATAGAGATCAGAAACGAAGCTGTGAATATGCTGTAAGCTCAGCAAAGGCTCAGGTAGAAGAAAGATTCAAGAAAAATGTGTTCTCAAATATCAAATATCTAAGTGCATTGAAGGAACATAAGAGCAAAGGTACAGTATTGGCTGTAGGGACATAAAGGTCACTTGTAATCTTTTGATAGTATTTTCAAGAGTTCACGGAGTTGGAAGAAAGGGGAATCCTATATCTCACAGTTAAAATGAGTAAGATAGGAAGTGGAAGCAGTGGAGAAGTCTCTTTCATCAAGATTTTGATGATAAATGGAAAGATTAAAAAGTACCTAGGAGAAGTAGTGAGGTTAAGGAAGGTGTTTTTTGTTGTTTTAATAGCGGATGTAGTTGAGTGTGTTTGGAAGCCGTCTTTACATTAAAGAAAATTAGTTGGGCATCAAAAATAGAAGTGTGAGTAAATCATGAGGACTGCCCTCAAGGAGCTCACAGCCCAGTAGACTCTTCTCCCAAGAGCCTGAATGGAAACATGAGAAGATACTAAGTTTAAGATGAAGAAATGTGACAGAGTTTTCAGCAAAATTAAGTTTGCACCTCAAGAAGCAATATTCTCACCAAGAATGAGGGGGAGAAAATGGAAGATGGTTGGATGTTTCAAGGAGAAAAGAATAATAAGTGAGAGAATTAGCTCTGTGACATTTGAGAGGTGAATAAAAGGTTTGATGTGATGACAGGTACGATCCTGATGAAACTCCATAGAATGAATCTATAATTGTCACACTCTTGTCCATTTTCTTTCATCAGCATTCTATGGCCTGACAGCCAAAAGAGAGTGAGTAAGCAGTGGGGATAATAGATGTTTGGGGAATAAGAAGCTTCTTTGAAGACAAAAAGAGCACGCAGTGATCTAAAGTTGGATTACACACATAAATAAAGCAAAGTGTAGCAATCTAGTCCTGTAAATGATGTGCCTGACAGACACATAATATAGTAGGGCTAATATCATTACTACTAATTGGCATTAATAAAAACCATGGAAGATATGATTAGCGTAGAAATCTCAATGATTCAGATATGAATCTGGTATGTTTCTTAGAACTTGAGAAGTAATAAGAATAGCTTTCAGTAATGTTTAAGAGTTCATACCTATTTTTGTTAAATGCTGTTCTTAGTTCTCACAAGGCAAATGACTCCATGGCTGAAAACAGACAAAAATGACTGATCAAGTATCAAAAACCTAAAATGGGCCTCAGTACCATAACTTGGCTTTTGCCCTACGTCCTTTTGGAGGAAGGCCAGAGCTAGAATCCTCAATGACAAGATCAGAGTAGGAAGAGTTCTCCTAGTAACAGGGTCTCCTGATATTGAAGGGCTGAATTGCTCTATCAGCCTTGTTCACTTCACTCCCGAATTATACACAAAGCTCCACTCTATGGGAAGAAGAAATAATCTGGAGGGCAAAATATAGAGTCCTGTTCTTGGTAATTCTCTTAGTTAGATATGTTTGCTGGCAAAGAGCAAAAGCACAAAAATAAGTTAAAGTTAAAAACAGATGTCCTTATAGGTATGCAATAGTGAAATACACATTCATTCATGACCAAGAAGTGAAAGGAGTTGGACATCATAGGGGATGAGTCAGACCTACAAATGTACTGGTGGAAATTTATTCCTTTCTCTTTCTCAGAATTATCTTCCCTTGCTACTTCTTGCTGCTGCTTTTCTATTTTTCCTCTAATCTTCTCTATCTCTCTGAAAGCTGGTTTTCCTGTATCCTTGAATACAGTCAATTATGAGTAGAACACCAGCTCCCTAGTTAAGTAAGTCACATTCTCTCTGTAACTAGGAGAGATCATCTAATTGGAGTCTACGGATTTGGACAGGGAGTTTTCTCAAGAAGGGGTTTGGAGGAGGAAAACATTTAGTATCTCTTAGGCTAGTCCAGAACTTCACCAAGAACATAGAATCAAGACAGTGTCTAAACAGAGCAACTGACTTTAGCATTTAACCAAAACCATTCTGGAGCAGACAGTCCACACAACATCAACTAAAAGGTTTTCATATACTATACATTATGGTTTAGGTTGGGTTAGAGGAACCAACTTAGGATACTGGAGTATGTTGTCCAGTGTTTTTTCTGAGTTTTGATATAAAAATCTTAAGAATAAGCTGGGGATGTATCAATATAAGCTTCAAGACTGAGTGCACATCTTTTCTTCAGATAGCTAATAATCTACTTTTTTGAGGATTCTAGGTTTATATTTTTCAATCAAGTATTATCATTACACATTTTAAGAAAACCAAAATCAAATCCCTTTGGCTTTCAAATGTGGCAAGTTGAAGTATTGGAAAATACTGGTTACAGTTCTATAGAAGAAACCAGCAGAATACAGCAACATATACTCAAGTACTACAAGCTTCTTCCTTTATCCGGGCTTCATTACCTTATCAATTGACAATTTATACCTATATTTTTAAGCTTCAACCCAAATAAGACTGCTATTCAGCTGTATTCAAAGAGGATACAACTTGTTCCATAAAAGTCATTTATACTTAAGAAAGCTTAAAAACTGCCACCACCTCCTCCGCCTTTTCAATCCTGATCCAGGCAAGGAGCTGGTTTTAAATTGGATCCTCACACTTGAGTCAGATCTTTATAGGAACACAGCAAGACAGGAAACTTGTCCTGTGTGAATCACATCTTCACCAATTGTGTTAACCTGTAAAGATGGCGAAAAATGACTGAGTGCCTCATATTGAAACTACAGGTTAAATCCCTCTAACAACTGATTTCAGAGAAATGTATTTTATGTTCTTTAAACGTCCTTGCTTTGTAGAGTATTGCTCCAAGCAAGGAGCCCATTGACTATGGCGGGGAATCTTTTTATCATGTGAACATTTGGGATGTAAGAGACTGGTTACAAGTTTATAACTGTATCCTATGGACTGAATTGTGTACCCCTAGCATTCGTATGTTGAAGTCACATCCAATGTGACTGCATTTGGATATAGGGATTTTAATTAAGGTTAAATGAAGTCATAAGTGTGGGATCTAAATTTGATAGGACTGTTGGCTTTATAAGAAGAGGAAAAGAGAGGGAGAAGAGATTTCTCTCTCTCCATGTACTTGCACCAAAGAAAGGCCACTTGAGCACACAGCTAGCTAGAATGCAGCCATCTGCAAGTCAGGAAGAGAGTCCCCACCAAAACCCAATCATACTGGCACCCTGATCTTGAACTCAGTTGCTCCAAAATCACAAAATTTGATACTAATCACCAAAGAAAAGAACTTTAAGCATAAAGAAAACTGTGAACTTGCAAATTCTATGGTGGCCTTTAATTAATTATCAATTATAAACATGTGCTACAGTTGGCTACTTTGTGGATATAGTTACTTTCCTGTAGTTGCAAAGTAAATGATAGGGCTTCCCTGGTGGCGCAGTGGTTGAGAGTCTGCCTGCCAGTGCAGGGACGCGGGTTCGGGCCCTGGTCTGGGAGGATCCCACATGCCGCGGAGCAACTGGGCCCATGAGCCACAATTACTGAGCCTGTGTGTCTGGAGACTGTGCTCCACAACAAGAGGCCGCGATAGTGAGAGGCCCGCGCACTGCGATGAAGAGTGGCCCCCACTTGCCGCAACTAGAGAAAGCCCTCACACAGAAACGAAGACCCAACACAGCCATAAATAAATAAATTTTTTTTAAAAATGATAAAATACAGCTCCAAAGACACTTATACCTTGAGCTGACACTTTATGGAAATAATTTTGATTTATAAGAAAACCTAGTAGCTCTAAACTTAAGATAACTGAATTAATCATGAAGTGATTTTATTATGGTATGATTAAACATGAAGATGAAGTCATCATTATATTATTAATTTATATACTACAAAGATGCAATTAGTGTTTGCGATTTTTTAATTTACAAGTTCCAAATACCGCTAAAGCCTGCTGCTAATTTGGTCTTTGGTTTAGAACTTTGGTTCCCTCTTTTTATATAATGCCACCTAACTTAATTCAGAGGAGAATTTCTAAATATTAATAGAGAAGGTAATTTTAGAAATTTAATTAGTGATCCCTCCCACACCACTCATTCAGTTTGGCTTTGGATCATTGATTTTCCAAAAAAATAAAAATAAATAAGAAATTATTTCTAAAAATTCCAAAACCTAAAATGAATAAATAAAATAAGTAAAATAATTTATTCATTATAGCATCCCTTTTTGCTATACACTTTTCTTAAAATAAGCCAGGTTTATCTCTGCTACTTGTTAACAAAAATGGAGTTATGGAGCTTTTAAATGGAGTATTTCTTTCCAAGGCTGTATAGTATTTCATTAAGGTCTTATAATGCTACCTGTGTGATGGCAGATAGGGAGAAAATATGAAAAATGTTATGTTTTGGGACATTGAGGAGATATGTGTTTTCATGCTTTCCTGAGCTAGAAGTACTTTAGGCAGGTGGCAACTCTATTTTTAATTATTTTTATTAAAAAGGAACACATTGAGCTTAGAATTTTGAAAAATAATTACCCTATGGACATGTTAAGGTATTGGAGATTACAGTGTTCACCTCAGGTTGCCTTTCAAAAGATAAAAAAGAAAGAATATACTATATTCATCCTTTTATAAATTCAACAAAATATTTATTGAGTACCTACTAAGTGTTAGGCTATATGCTAGGAATGGTGCAGTCAATGATGATTTAAAAAAGACTTGATTTCTATGCTTATGGAACTTATGGCCTATGGGGAAGAATGGCACTAATAAAGTAATCATATAAATCAACATAAAATTGCAGATTTGGTACATGCTGTGAAAGAAACGTTATGTGTTACTCTGACAATACTTTGGGTTAAGAGAAAAACATTGAAATATCCTGAAGTAGAAAAGATCTGGGCAAGGAAGCTTCTCAGAGCCAAGAAAATGAGAGGGACCTTGATGAAATATGCCATTTACCTTTATCCCAAATTTACCTTCATCCTAAAAGTAATGCAAAACATTTGAAGGATTTTAAGTTAGCGGAGATAGACAACTGATGTGATTAAATTTGCATTTTAGAAATATATGTGGTCTGAAGAACAGATTAGTGGAAGAAAGTTTAGATACAGTCAAACCAATCAGAAAGTTATTCTGGAAGTCCAAAGTAGAGATCTAATTACACAGAATAGCGTTATTCATGATGAAGTTAGGGAGAAATGGAAAATCAACAAAATTTCATGGTGGATTGGATGTTTAGAAACCATAAAAGTAGATTTTGCTGCTATAAGAGATTATAATATCAATGTTAAGGTGGATAAAGAAAAAAATATCCACTCAGGTTATCATATGGAAACTTTTCCAGCTTTCATGTCAATGAGATAAGCACCCTGTAATGTGAATAAATGATTCTTTAGTATTGATATTTCCAAACCTATAAGGACTCCACATTCCAATATCCTTTTCCTGGTTCATTACAATGCTGTTTTGTTGGTCTACAGAAGTCTTCCTAGTTTGTAGTCTCCATCTGTAATTTTTGTCCGAATTTTCACTTAAGTCAACTTCTGTAGAAGTTATTCCACTCCCTGAGTGAAAATTATCCCTAATTTGAAAGACATCACTTAAGACTTTTCACAAGGGGACTGACATTTCACTAGGGGAAGACAACCCTTGAATGCTGAAGATTTCAGGTTGCTAGGCAACCCAGCAAAGTAGCCCAAAGACTCTTAGGAAATAGATTGTGTGTGCTAGCCTCAAAAATGGTCATATATCTAAGCATGACATGAAAGCCCTCTATGTTTTCAAGAAAACTCATCTTTTAATTCCTTCTATATACCTTCTTGGCCAATAATGAGGAATTATGATGTGAGTTCTGAATCTGTTCACAAAAACTAAGAAGGTAACACAATGAGTTAAGTAACTTTTCCAATATTGGAATCAATTTCAGTTTGTAGTTGAGATTTTCATCTCCTTTTAATAGAGTAATTGTTTCCAAAATAATTTAAGGCATGATCTCAATTATTCACATCACCTCAATGATCTATTTTTCCTAGAGTCAAAATTAGGCCCTCAACAATTTTTGTATGAATGGTCTGACTGCTGAAAAACTGTCTATGAATTCACAAAGACAAATTCTCCCATTCATTTTGCAGTTTTTCAGTTTGACTTTTCCTCTCAAGACAAAGCCTCTTATAAAATCAAAGGAAATAATAAAACTGTCAGATGTCAAATTGGGTTTCTTGTCAACGCATTCCCCAGTGTCCTTTCTCATGGGGTTTGATTTCTTCTGAAGAATAATTTTTGAAATTTGAATTCAAAACACCAAAGCTACACTTTGCTGTGCAGCAGAAACTAACACAACATTGTAAAGCAACTACACTCCAATAAAAATAAAAAATAAAAAAACATAAAAGCTAAATTCTTATTGCAAGGGCTTCAACTGTCAGTATATAGACATGTGTAAAAATACAGATAAGTGTGCACTTTATGTACAAACAGTTTCCATTCGATCCTCTTAAAAGAATAACGTGTAAGCAAATTTTATTTATCCCAGTTTTCTTATATTTGTGTCTTCATCTGAGAACACCCACCCACCCACTTCTGACAGTGCTGCTGACAATGTCACCTCCAATATGACAGTTTCATTATTTTTTCCATTGTCTGGGGGTTGGACAAATGCAACATATTCTAAGTTTAAATAAACTTCAGCTTAGAAAACTTAAGAGAAAAATATCATTTTTAGTAAAAGTATTTCAATCAAAGATCTCAGGCAAGATATAAGTTAAAAGAAAGGCCAACAATACTGACATTGAAACCTTAATACCCTCTACTTTTATATCAACTCTACTCCCCTATTTTAAATTGTACACGCACTTCTTTTGCATCTATTTGCCTCTTGACTTTTCTTTTTCCTTTAGTTTTTTAGTAGCACTTCTTAAATTTTGTTTCCTGGTATTTAATTTTTGCTTGTTAAACAAAACTAGAATGTATATTAATAGCTCTCCATTATAAAGGTAATATATGTTCATTATACAGATGTGAAATACAGGAACAAGCAGTAGAAAGAAGCACCTGTTGTTCCAGCACTCAAAGTTAACCAACACTGACCCTTTTCTTACAATTTCAGAATAACTAGTCCAAGAAGATACTTGAGAAATCATTTCAAACACACTATCTCCTCTATAAAGACCAAGGTGGAAATTCTACAACCACACTCACACATTTTTAAGGACAAACAATAACCTCGAATAGGAAAATCCAAGTTTTAGAAATGATTGTCACTCATTTTACCAATGAAGAAACAACATCAGCATAACTAGGCAACTTACTAAGGCAAAACAGCTTGCACAGGCATGAGAAATGGATGACAGTTCCCCTGCACTTTTCCCCTGTCATTTACCTGTAACCACAAGGCATGGAGTGTTTCCTATGCTTGGCCAGAAGGTAAAATCATCTGAGTAAATTGTCTATAATATAGATTTCCTGGGTCCCACAATTATTCAATGAATCAGAATATCTAGGGGAGAAACACACAACTTTTTTTTAAAGGTTGCAAACCATTGCTGATAACAAGCAAGTTGTGCAAACCACTGGTGTAAACCAGTTCTTCCTTCTTTCATAACTCTCATGTTATTCTTTGCCTTCTCCTTTCTATCCTCCACTTAAATTCACTAAGGGAATATGTTCAGCATCATGATAACTGCAAAGACAGATATAAAGAAAATTAAGAAATGAATTTGCCCTTGAGGGTTGGGCAGTAGGAGATGGTGGGAAAAGGAGGAGACGTTACTTAAACTAGTAAGTACATGCTAAGTGCTATAACTCAGGTGTGAAATGCTATGTGAGTGTTGTGGGATGAATTGTGTCTCCCAAAAGATATGTCTAAATCCTAATCCCTGGTACCCGTGAATGTGACTTTATGGGGATTGGGTCTTTATAGATATAATCAAGGTAAAATGAGGTCATACTGGATTAGGGTGGGTCCTAAATCCAAGGACTAGTATCCTTACAAAAAGAGAGGGTCACAGAGATATAGACACACAGAGGGATGAAGACCATGTGAAGACAGAGGCAAAAAGGGGTTCTTTCCTAGTGTCTTCAGAGGAATCTTGGCCCTGCCAACATCTTGATTTCAGACTTCTAGTCTCCAGAACTACAGAGAATAAATTTCTGTTGTTTTAAGCCACTCAGTTTGCGGCACTTTGTTAAAACAGAAAACTACTACTACAGTGAATATCATTTATGTAGCTTCTTTTGCAGGGAAAAAAAAAACACAACAGGTTGGAATGGTCAGTGAAATTTGTAAACGTTATATAAATTGAACTCTTCTATATTTTGTGATTGCTATGGCCAAGTCCTCTGGGAAAAAATAATCATGTAAGGTTGTGTTTATCTTTGGCTCTTTTTCACCAACATAGAAATGTAAAGAAAACACAGAGGTGTAAATTTTTGCAATAAAATCTATTTTAAAATTTAGTGAATGCATACAAAATACTTGAAAAATAAATATTTCTTACTGTATACAGTAAAAGATCCAAATGACTTCAGTTCTTAGTAAGATGGATACTATACTCAGCTATGTTACAGTAATTTCTCTGTCTCATATGTAGGGTGCCTGGTCTTTGGGGAATTTGAAGAGATATTTAAACAATCCCTAACAGTGAAAATAATAACAATAGAAGACTATGTGCTTTGAATTGTGCTGGCCGAAATCATACAGCTACTGTAGAGACCAGGAGAGAATACAGTGCAGCATAGGAAAAATGTAAAAAGAATGGTGTCAATTACCAAAATGGAGGAACTGAAAAAGCAGACATGTTAACAAAAATATGAGTCTAACTTAGGGATGAAACACTTGGACCAAGGTAAGAAGATAATAAATAGGCTGTTGTTGCATACCTGTTTATCACCTGAAGTAAATAAAATATTACTTCTGAGCTCTTATCCATGCAACTATCATCTCAGAGGATAAAAGTGGACAAGGTGATAAGAAAGTCTCAGTAAGAAGATGCCAATTGAAACTGGAAGGAAACTGAATTCAGAATCAGTTGTCCCAATTTGGAGCAATCAAGCTAACCCTTCACATGGGTAAGTAGAAATCTGTTTCGGGCGTCTATGTTTTGTTTTGTTTTGTTTTGTTCCACTTTTGAACCAAATGCTGAATGTATACATGCAGCATAACCAGATTATAAGTTATGGATAGTAAATATATATATGGAAATATGGACCAATGAACTATTGTGATTACTCTTCTGTAGTGTCTACCGTTGTGATTTCTAACCCAGATTCTCTGCCTCCTCTATCTCCTAGGATGGACTCCACCTGATGATAAGGATGATGGTAATGACAATCCATATGGATAATCATTATCACTGTAAGCTAGCATTTTTGTGCTCTTACTATATTCTAAGCATTACTCTAATTACTTTGCATATACTGTCTATTTTATCTTCATATTAATAATAATTGAGTAACAGGTATTCTTATGGCAGTTTTACATATGGAGAAACTGAGGTGCAGGGAGCCTAAGTGAACTGCCCTAAGGTCACCCAGTGGTAGATGGCAAATTTAGAAATCAAATCTAGGTGTGCCTAACACAACATGTCATGTTATTAACCACTAACTTACATGATCTCCCTTGGTTATCATCTCCTGTATCTTCTTTTCAAATTGGCCCAGGGGCAGGGCCAGCGTTATTTCACTTCTAAACTGATGAAATGTCCAAAATGGAGTTAAAAATCCCTTCTAAGGCTTTTCCTAACACCTCTCTAGATTCCCTTTATATCCTAGGTGGCAGGAGTCATCAGTTTTGGGCTTGGGAAGTCCTTTCTAACATTTCCAAACAGGTGAGTAAGTAGAGTGAAGAATAATTCTCTCATGATGTCCCAGACTGCAGTTGAAGAATTTGACTTGCTGGTATTCAAGGTTCAAACTTTGAATGCCCTTTCCCACATGGATAAAGATGTATAATAGTGGAAGAACATCTTTCAAACTCAAAAGGAGGGGAGCATTCAACCAGCTGATGAAAGGAGGAAAATCAGAGAGAAATTCAGGGACCAATTTCTGGTGCCTCCTGGGTGGTTGAAATTAGGAGGCGTGATCTAGGTAGCTTACTGCTTAGATTGTCCTTTCTGCTCTTACAATTTCACAAAAGGATGGAGTCATCCCAGAGGGACCATAGGGAAGGAAGTCAATGAATAACCCATATTTTATTAATTTTAATTTTCACTATGCAAGTATTCATATTTATTTTTGAAAAAGATAAATACAGGTAAGAGCAAAAGGAAAATAATTTTTTAAATCATCTGTAAATACAGACATGACTATTTAATTCTATTCATTTGCCTCTAATATATTTAACGTAGTTATAATTGTCTAACAGATCGCATATCTATATATCATATATGTTAAACACTATAAATAAATACCATAAATATTTGCTCCCTCAAAACACTATTGGATTACAGTTTCTAATAGTATCAGAAACTTCAGTTTTAATGACTTGAATGACATTTATTAACTTTCTTATTATTAGGGCAAAGTAAACCAGCATCATTTTATAGCCAAAAAATAATTAATCTGCACCACAGTTCCTCTTTTGTGAGTCATCAAATGCCACCTACCTGTGACAAGCTTCATGAGCCATTAGAAGGGATTTTCCATCCTCTGTAATACCTTGCTGTCAAAAAAAAAAATTTATAAGTACACAAATTTGGTTTTACTTTCCCAGACAAGGGATTATATTTAATTCAAAGGTGGTTTACACTAAGTCATATGAAACATCTATATCTTTGCTTCCTTTTCACCCATGTGGATCTATTTCCATGATTGAGAGGCAAGCCAGATATTGTGCCTCAACCTTAAAAAAAAGAGAAGGAAGAAAAAGCCACAGCCCCACCCAATATGCTAAGTGTAGTCATTAAGTGTTTATTGGTTGCTCAAGGGCGGTGAAAGAGTAAAAATACTCTGTACAGTTTACAAGGCAAAACTATAATCCAGTCTCAATGTTCCTACATGTTCCTGGATGATGCATATCCTGCCTCAGGTTCATCTATGCAAAGATCATCGACATCAATTTGCTCTTTGCCTAATCTGGCTTTGAGTCACTGTCATGAGGTTATCAACACTTTAGAACAAAATGATTCTAAAGTTCTGAATAGCACTTTATTCTGTTTAAGATTCCATTTTTAGCATCACTTGGAACACTTCTGCCTCAACTGTTAATTTAAGAGAAGTCAAAGTCCTCAAATAATGCAACAATGCCAAGGAAAAGAATTTAACGTGCAAAGCTAAATGGGGGTTCCACATTCCTGCACAGCATGGCTTCTCAGATGTTGTTCATACCGACCCTGATTAGGATCCAGTTTAGGACTGGCTAAGTCTGGAAAAGTGAGTGATGCACTTTATTTAATATGTCATCTCTGGAAATTTCCATCTTTCCTTTTATATCATTAGAATTAAATACTTAAGGATTTTTCTAATTTTTTCCAAAGTGATATTTCAAAATATCATTGCATGAGATAAATCCAGACCCCCACTCTTATGTGTTCAGAATGTTGAGCTAGAATCACACCAAAATTCTATAATCCGGTGAGCACTCCAGGGAGAAATCAAATAACTTCCCTCATAAGCATCTCTCCCTTTTAGAATTAGCTAACAGTAAATACTTTAGAACCCACTAACAACAACTGAGGCTGATGTAAAATGATGTGAAACTGCATCACCCGTACCACATGGCTGTATTGTTGGTATTAACTGGCTATTTAGTTGGACTGTTGGGTGGATGCAGTCAAGCATCAAGGTCATTACAGGGATTGAGATCATTCCAAGCAGCTCATAGAGTAGAAAGACAGTCAAGAAGGCCTTGGTTCCAATTCCAGAATTTATTAACTGTACAACTGGTTAATTCCTGAACCCATCTGGGACTCAGTTGTACAGTTTGCAATTGGGAAGGGCTTTTGTGAAGATAAATATTTAATTAGGTAGCACAGTACCTAGCATATAAGGGGTGCACAATAATTATCTGTTGAATAAATGAGTGATCGATTTTCAGGAATTCAAGAATTGACAAAATCTTCTTTTTATCCTACTGAAGGTGAACTGACCAACAAGATAGTTTTGTTGTTTCTAAAGTTCCTGACATGATATTTTTTCCTGTTTTCTTGCATTTTTGTTTAAGAAACTTTAAGTTTGGTTACCTATCTATGGAATACTTCAGAAAATTGATACCTAAAATTATTTTTCCCATTATCTCATCTCTGTCAAACTATTAAAGAACAACAACAACAACAACAAAAAACAAACAAAAAAATCACCTCACTGTTACTGTATGAGCCCAGACACTTCTCTTTCTGTTTCTAAATTCACTGCCTAAACAGTGAATTCCTTTATGGTCCTTTATGTCCTGGAGAATTACCATAACTTTAAGTATTGTCAGTGTACCTTAAACCCTACTACATATGAAAAGATGAGAAAGTTTCTGAGAACATGTGACATTCCTCAAGCTAGAGGAAGTAGATGGTGGCCAAAAATCTATATTTGGGTATGCTTTTTCTTTTGCATTGTAGTATCCTCCCAAAACATATCAGGCAGACATATCTTTCAGGTGCGTGGCAAATCACATAGGCTGGCTCACCAAACACCCATTTCAAACCCCCTTCCCTTGTTTCTGTCTATTTTATCATTATAGACTTCCTCAAACCTAGGGTGACACAGCTCTGGTCAGTTAGGCATGAGTATGTGATTGCTGGGCAACTTTTTCCTCTTTTTCATTCTCCACTCCTGTAACTCAGACTAAATCCCTGGAGAAGCAACAGCCTCTTGCAGCCAAAAGGACAAATCACAGAGTAAGAACAGTGGGAGCTGTGTTAGCCTAAGTTCCGTGTGTTACCGAGACAAGTACTTTCATAAGTTGTTTTCTTTCTTTTATTTTCTTTAATGACCATAAAGCCCTTACTTTTTTAAGCTACTAAAGAAAGGGATTTCTGTACTTGCATTGGAATGCATCATGGTATAAAATCTGACTTCAAATCCTCCCTTTGAGATGATTTATTTGATGTCCCAAGTCAGATATTTTGTCTGTGCTGTTCCCACATAACTTTGTGCATATCATTTTCCAACAACAACAAAAAAATGTTCTCATTGAGGTATAAATCAAAAAGTGCACAAATTAAAGGATATATCTTAATGGCCTATTACAAAGTGAGCACAAACTTGGAACCAAATCAAGAAATAGAACATCTGTAGAAACCCAGAGTGCCCTCTTGTGCCCCCTCCTGGTCACTATCCTTCCCCCTTCCCCAAAAGCCACTATAAATTAGTCTTTCCTATTTCTGAATTTATATAAATATTATACACACAGTATGTACTCCTTTGTGTCTGATGCCTTTAGGAAAATACTGTACTTGTTCAATTCATTCAGGTTGTTTTATGTAGCAATAGTCCATTCATTTTCCTTGTTGTTTAGCATTCCATTGTATAAATATACCAGAATTTATTTATCCAATCTACTGTTGATGGATACTGGACTGTTTCCAGACCTTGGCAATTAAGAGTAATACTTCTATAAACATTCTTGTGCATGGCTTTTGGTGCACATATGTATAGATTTCTGTTAAATATATGCCTAGGAGAGGAATTGCTGGGTCATAGGGTATGCATATGTCAACTTTAACAGTATTACCAAACATTTTTCCAAAGAGTTTGTACAAATCAGCCTCCTATCAGCAGTGCATGAGAATTCTAGAAACTCTGCATCTGCACCAATATTTGGTATTTCAGTCAATTTTATTTTAGGCTTTTTGTGGGTATGAAGTGAAATTTCATAGTGACTTTTTTCACTTTGCATTTTCCTGACTACAAATAAGAGTCAAAATATTTCAAATGTATCTTGGCTATTTGGATATCTTTTTGTGTGTGAAGTAACCATTCAGGTCTTTTGCCCACTTAAAAATTTTTATAATTGTGCTGTCTGCCTTTTTTCTTGGTGACTTGGAAAAGTGGTTATATATTCCAGATATTAACACTTTTCAGCTATATGTATTAATAATATAAATAATCTCTCCCACTTTGTGGCCTGCTTTTTCATTTTCTTAATAGTGATCCTAATTTTACTATAGTCCAGTATATTAGTGCTCTTTTATGGTTAATGTTTGTGTATTCTACCTTAGAAATATTTTACTACCTCAAGATTTGAAGGTTATCTTCTAGAAGCCCTACTGTTTTACTTTTCACATACAGATCTATAACACACCTTAACTGATGTTTGTGTGTAGTGTGAGGTGGAAGTGAAGATTTATTTTGAATATGATATCCATATAGCATGGTTTCTTTATGATACAATGATGTGGCATCTTAGATTCCAGCCAATATGGCAACATTCTAAATTAATCATATTATTTGCAATGACAAAATACAGCATAGCATACTAAAATTTGATGAAAATTTTGTGATAGAGAGTATAGAAACTGATATATTTAAAACGGAAAAACTGATTAAGGTTTTAAAATATTAGAAGAGGATAAGAAATGGCTTTTGAAAGTTAGAATAATTTAAATAAATTAGATATAGCAATATGAATTCATGATTTTCAATAAACATTCCCAGTTCTATTACCTAACCTAATATACACTCCTGAGACGAAATTTTGATCCCTAATATTATTATTTACTGACAGTAGTGGAATCTATGTTTTGGACAGGGAAAACCAAAATGTGTCTAGAATATCTTGTTGTCAGACTGCAAGTGTGCTTTCAAAGTTATCTGGAATAGTGCTAAACAGGACAAGAATTCTAACCAAAAGGATAAAAACAAAAATAATAATTAAACTTCACTAGAGAAAGTTAAACCTTTAAAGTGTCATGGGTTCATAATATTACGCGAAAGGGCAAATGATATAAATTATACTAATTTAAAGTAATGAGTTAAAATGATATTTTTTAATGTTCTATACTGATAAACCCAAGTTATTTAAATACTATCTTCAAGTTTCTATCACTGCCTGAGTTGACCGTCAGAAATGTTAACATACGTTTTATATATATAGTATATACTATATATGATCATTATTATTACTTTATATAAATATATTTATATACCAATAACTTATAAATGTTAATATATATTCAGAATTAACTCAAATGTGCTTATATTTTTATCAATTATAGGAAACATTTTATTAAAATAAATTGGGTATCCAAGCATTTGAAATAGCAGGAAGAAATAAAAGACCAGGAGAAATTTTCCTTAAAGACTGAATATTATCTAAAGTAGAGATTCTCAACATTTGGTCCCCCAACAAGTAGCATCAGTGTCACCTGGGGATTTGCTAAAATGCAAATTCTCCAGCCTTTTCCAGACCTACTGAAGCAGAAACTCTGGAGATGAGGTTCAGCAATCTGTATTTTTAAGGCCTCCTGGTGATTCCAATGTACATTACAGTTTGAGAACCACTGATCTCATGAGACTATTTAAATTATTGCACAGCCTGAGCTATAAAGCTAAACTGTGTTGGGCATTTAACACTGACCCCCATATCTTTCACAGAAACTTGACTGGTTATAGACCAAATAAAGAGTCTACATTTTTCTCTGTACCACTGAGTTAGGGCTAGTCATTTTGAGACCCTACTAGACACAAAATTACTAGAGTGGGAATTCAAATCCAGATATGTCTTAATACAGGACTGCATTCCATACATTCATTTTCTCTACCAACATTCATTACAACTCTCCACTAAACAAAGGACAGAAGAAAAGTCACTTGCCTAAACTGAGCTTCTACCAAATCGTAGGCTCTATACATCCGAGTAACTCTAATCTTCATATCCACATATATTAAGATGAGCTGTGAAGGAGCCCAAGTTCAGCAAGGTTAAATATGGTCACCAAAGCCACACAGCCAAGCCAGGGCAGAAGCAGGATTCCACTCTAACTCTTCCTGAATCCATATTCTAAACATGTGTTCCTCAATATCACACAATGTTAATACATATGCCATATGAGTTCAATGAAAGTTTATTGGGTGAATGGTGAGTGAAGGAATGACCTGAATTTCCCTGTTACGGCATTTTCAGGGGTTGCCTCAGTGGGCCTGTTCCATATAGCTTCCAAAAACTGCAAAGACACACTGACCAACATGATGGTTCCCTTAATGGTAGAGGTAAGAAAGATACTAGAGTCACTGAGGAAGTCATTGACATCATTAAAATGTTTAGATCCTTCAGGAGAAAGATTTCAGTCACTCCATAATCTCAAGCTGTGTGTTTCCTCAGTGCCCCCCGAAAACACTGAAAATACACAAAATGATATAAAAGACAGCTTTTATATAAAAAGATAACTTTTTCAATGAAAGTGTGGATTTCAATACCTTAAAAAGCATATTACACTAGTGTGAAGCATTCCTGGCTCATTTAATTTAACTTACCTTCCAGATAACTTCTCAGGGAAACTCAGAACTCAATTTAATTCTAAAATCATTGTGAAATGACATAAGGAGATGAAGGCAATAGTTGCTAATGTTTCTTGGTGGAGTCATGGGGCAAGGGAGAGAAAGAAACAGATTAAGATGCTGCAGACATTTGTTACTTGAAGAGCAGCAGGAATGGAAAACGCATAGGGGTAACATTTGAAAGCTGTGTGTGGGAGGCACTTGCACAAAATATTTTGTCAACAGGATTTCTGCGTACACCTCTCACACACTGCTTATGAAATCTACCCCAGAAGAGAGATTCTCAACTTTTTTTTTTTTTTCCCTTGCAAGCTGTCTAGCCTATGTAATTAAAGTCCGCCAGTAGAATAGCATTCAGGTGCTGACAAGATTGATAGTTCCCTAGTCTTTGCCATAGAAAGACAAAGTTAGGCACTTTCATTTCACTCAACTACAGCTGTGAAAAATGATCACTCTCATCTGCCTCCTAGCGCAATCTCCACTGCAGCAGAGAAACTGCTACTAAGTTTCTCTGTCAGGTCCAGATGACATTTTCCCTCTGTTTTGCTGGTAGACATTCACTCTCTCCAAGCACGGTTATTAATATTTGATCAAATGCATGGCAACATCTTGAACCTTTATTCATGGTAATAATAAAAAATCATGGTGAAGTTCTCTAAAAGAGCACCCTGTGAAATAGAATCTGTTGTGAGAGGCTAAGAATCATTGATTTTCTCTTTACTTATTTACGACTATGGAACTCGAATTTCCCAAAGCATTACCACGTGTGTGGTTATTAGATTACGTTAACAGACCCAAGTTTGTGTGTTAATTAGCTCAAATCTCATCATATAAGATTCAAATCTTCTTCTGGGCCATACACATCAAACCCTCTCTGCAAAGTCTCAGTTATTTCTGGGCATAACACCCTCTCTTGAAATCCTATACACGTACAAAGAAAAATAAACACACACACACACACACATAACTGGTTTATCATAGAGCAGAAATGGGAAAAGTTTTTCTGTTAAGGACCAGGTAGTAAAAATTTATGCAATGGAAGCCATACAGTCTGTTGAATCTTAATTATACCATTATAGCATACATCAACAAATGGGCATACCTGTGTTCCACAAATAAATCAAACTTTATTTACAAAACCAGGCTGGGGAGTAGAGTGAGCCTGTGAGCTGTAGTCTGTCACCTCCCGTCTGAGACTATGCCTGCAATGAGTTAGCCTCACTCTCTTCCCTGGCTGTAACCAAGTGAAAAATCTTTGCCACTATATGCTCTGTGCATTTAGGAATGCATTTTTTTTTCACAGGCATAATATTTTTTGTTGTTGCTGTTTCTTGAAACTGTGTTTTCCATTTCTGAAGAACATCCTTATATCCCAATGGGACAATGAATCTACAGGTAATATCTGATTAGGATATTCCAATCCTAAACGGCTCCTGAGCCGTTGGATCTGACCCATAGATACTCTGTAGTCCACGGGCCATAAACAACTGTGAACATTTGTTAAACTTCTAAATCATACTCATTACTATTGGGCCAGCTTTAGAAATATTACAATCTATATATTTAAAAATTGTTTTATCTGTATAAACAAATACATAGGCAATTTTTTTTTACTTTTTATTTTATATTGGAGTATAGTGGATTAACAATGTTGTGTTAGTTTCAGGCGTACAGCAAAGTGGTTCAGTTATACATATACATGTATCTATTCTTTTTCAAATTCTTTTCCCATTTAGGTTGTTACATAATATTGAGCAGAGTTCCCTGTGCTATACAGTAGGTCCATTTAGTTATCCATTTTAAATATAGTAGTGTGTACATGTCAATCCCAAACTCCCTAACTATCCTTCGCCCCACATCCTTCCCCCCAGTAACCATAAATTCATCCTCTAAGTCTGTGAGTCCGTTTCCATTTTGTAAGTAAGTTCATTTGTATCTTATTATTTTTTTTTTTTCTTTGCGGTACGCAGGCCTCCCACTGTTGTGGCCTCTCCCATTGCGGAGCACAGGCTCCGGACGTGCAGGCCCAGCGGCCACGGCTCACAGGCCCAGCCGCTCCGTGGCACGTGGGATCCTCCCGGACCGGGGCACAAACCCGTGTCCCCTGCATCAGCAGGCGGACTCTCAACCACTGCGCCACCAGGGAAGCCCATTTGTATCTTCTTTTTAAGATTCCACATATAAGTGTTGTCATATGATATGTGCCTTTCTCTGTCTGACTTCACTCAGTTTGACAATCTCTAGGTCCATCCATGTTGCTGCAAATGGCATTATTTCATTCTTCTTAATGGCTGAGTAATATTCCATTGTATATAACACATAGGCAATTGACTGAAATAATGGTATTCTCATTTATAGAATGTTTTTATTAGGAACTATTCAAGAAAAAAAAGCCCCAAATAACAAATAAAGTATCACATTACATTCTCTTTAAGGTCATTTTTTATCTATTCAGTAAACAGTTAATGAAAAACTGTTAGGTCCCGGTACTAGACTAGATACTGTGATGCAATTATAAGCAACACGTATCTGCATCCTGAAGGAACTAGAGTTTAGTGCAGTTATTAGATTCTTTGTATAGACTTCTTAATCCTTAAATACAAACATCCTGTGTATCTGTGTATTTCACTAGCTCGAGTGCTCAAGTGGATTTTATGACCAAATTAAAATGACTGGGAACAACTGACTTTATTAACAGAAATTTAAGCATTTTTCCAGGGAAGTCCTCACCCCCAAATCCTAAGTGACATTTAAATATGTTCATGTATTAGTAACTATTATGGCTCATCTTCAATTTCTTGATAAAACAGCAGATTCTAAAGCCTTTCCGTTAGGGCCAGGGTCTGTAAATGCAGATGTCTGAACAACTCTGACAGTCTTTGTTGGATGTCTCCAGTGCTACTGACAGAAGAGCTAGGTGCTCACTGTTGCTAATAGCTGTGCCAGAAGCCCTAGAAGTTCTATAGTGATGTCACTCTGACTGGCCTATTGCCCTCATTACTGCTGGAGCCTCACTCATGGCCCCTCTATTCCTCCTGACTCTTTCTAGGCTTCTGTCAATCAATCCAAGTAATTTTCTTACAATAAGAACTCACACTTTCCCCTCTTCAACCAAAACTCAGTAAAGGATGCCTCATAGCAAAACTGGACCCTCAGGGCTGCAAATCTTCGGTGGTTCATCTCCTTCCATATACAGCAGTGTTTCTTCAGGCAGACCAGCAATACCGGTCAGAGTGATGAGGTCAAGATGAAGTCCCAAATTGTCTGCACTGTGTCACAGCCAACAATCCTCCCACAACTGCCTTCCTTCCTGATTCCAGCAATTGAGATCTTTGTAATAAATTCAGGTACTGATCCAGAGACAATCCTCTCTAAAGGAGCCTGCATCAGACATGCTTTATATTTTTGAGTCACAATTTAGGAATCTCCTATACCTGTGGACATTACTATTGAAAACAGATATAGGGGGCTTTGTTCCCTCTCAATCTTAAACACCCAATGAAACTATTTACTTGGAGGAAGTACAAGCCTTCACTTACTAAGAGCTTCTTAGCTCTCCAGGTTCTTGTCCAGGTAAAATCAATTTATAACATTTCTATGATAGTCAGCATCACTAAGTACAGTCAAAGTAACTATAGCAGAGCTTTATTTTAGGATAAAAATCTGCAAAGAACATCATTCATATCCTAACGATGATAAAAAGATGAACAATCTAAAAAAATCATAATGTTTTTCTTGAGTCGATCAGAGAGAGAAGTCTGTGAAGCAACTGAGTAACCTGAATATCAAAAAGGAACAAGTTCTTCCAAGGACAGACAAAACACAAAAAGAGTTGTACGTTTGGCAGAGCATGGGAGACAGGTGGCTACCACACCAGCAGGTAAGAAGGAATCAGTTTAAAAAGTAACGTAGTGTAGGGCTTCCCTGGCGGCGCAGTGGTTGAGAGTCCGCCTGCTGATGCAGGGGACGCGGGTTCGTGCCCCGGTCCGGGAAGATCCCACATGCCGCAGAGCGCCTGGGCCCGTGAGCCACGGCCATTGAGCCTGCGCGTCTGGAGCCTGTGCTCCGCAACGGGAGAGGCCACAACAGTGAGAGGCCCACATACTGCAAAAAAAAAAAAAAAAAAAAAAGTAACTTAGTGTAAAAGGCCAAATGTGGGCTATCATTATTTTAGAACAGATGGACGTATGAAACATAAGTGAAATCTGCATTCACTTACAAGATTTGTCCCATGGGCCTCCACTAAGTACTTAGAAGGAAGACTGAGGGCAGGGAAGAATAGAAAGAGCTCTGTTCAGTGGTCCAGGCAGGCAGGAGTTGATTGGTGGCTGTTAGTAGGCAGACATGAATCCCTGCCCACTCCACAGACCCTTCTCTCCTACAAAGCAAAGTTTAAAACAACTTGGGGAAGGGCAGCAAATCTGTCACTCTCAGGACCCAGACAAAGATCTATTATTACTAGGAAAATAGTAGCAGAAAAAAATCCTCTACCACTGGAGAAGAAGCAGTGATTTATCTTGGGACCATACCAAGCAGAAGTCTGTAACTGCCGAGGGAAGAATAAGAATCTCCTGCCCAAGACTAAGTACAGCTGCAAAGCAGTTTGGTTGCCACGGTGAGAAGGAGCAGGAATATTGAAATAGACTCATTCCCAAGACCCACATGCACAGAGGCTGCTCAGACTGAGTCAGGGGAAGAGAAAGAGCACAGAGATGCAGGGACTGCTGAAAGCTGAGCGGGAAGAGGAATACTGATACCAGCACTGTAGTCCACATGCTAAGTACAAAGCAAAAGTAGCCCACCACCAGAGGAATTTGAAGCCTTAGAGCACTGAGAATAACAATAAAAACAACAAATCAAAACTAACTCAGCTGCTGATGGATAGACTAAAGTCCCCATGCTGAGTTTAACAGGAGAGTTATGCCAATTCCAAGGGTTAATTACTGTTCTATCTACTGTTCCGTACATGAACACAGGCATTCAATAAAAAAATCATGACACATAACGGAAAGAGGAAAAAAATCCACTGGCAAGAGACAAAGCAATTAATATTACCAGGCTCAAAAGACGACCCAGATGTTGAAACTATCAAACAGAGACTTTACAATAGCTATAATTAATATATTAAAGGATATAGCAGAAAAGCTTAACAAAATCCTGAACACATGGGGAACATCAAAACAGGGATGAGAACTATAAGAAAAACTTAAATAAACATATTAGAAATAAGAAATGTGATACTAGGAATGAAGAATTCCTTTAATGACACCATTAGTAGACTTCAAGAGAGGAAAGAAGCAATGAATTTAAAGTTAAGTCAATATAAATTACCCAAATAGAAGACAAAGAGAAAAAGAAAAGAAGAAAAAAAGTAAATCTCAAGAACCACTGAACAATATTGGAATATCTAAGACACCTGTAATATTTAATCCGAGAGAAATAAGAGAAAGTGAAAAGGATAGAAAATAAGTTTGAAGAAACAATGTGGAAAATTATATAAAAATAAACTAACTGGGAGGCAGGATCAAGATGGCAGAGTAGGAAGACCCTGAGCTCAACTCCCACCATGAACACATCAAAAATACAACTACAGAAGTGGAGGAGCTTCAAGATAGCGGAGGAGTAAGATGTAGAAATCACCTTCCTCCCCACAAATACATCAGAAATACATCTACATGCGGAACAACTCCTACAGAACACCTACTGAACGCTGGCAGAAGACCTCAGACTTCCCAAAAGGCAAGAAATTCCCCATGTACCTGGGTAGGGCAAAAGAAAAAACAGAGACAAAAGAATAGGGCTGGAACCTTCACCTCTGGGAGGGAGCTGTGAAGGAGGAAAAGTTTCCACACACTAGGAAGCCCCTTCACTGGTAGAAACAGGGGGTGGGTAGGGGGGAAGCTTCAGAGCCACAGAGGACAGCACAGCAAAAGGGGTGCAGAGGGCAAAGCAGAGATAGTCCCACACAGAGGATCAGTGCCAACAAGCACTCACCAGCCTGAGAGGCTTGTCTGCTCACCCACCAGGGCGGGTGGGGTCTGAGAGCTGAGGCTTGGGCTTCGGAGGTCAGATCCCAGGGAAAGGAATGCGGTTGGCTGCGTGAACAGAGCCTGATGGGGGCTACTGTGACACAGCTAACCAGGACGGAGTCTGCGAAAAAGCCTGGAACTACTTAAGAATCAAGAGACCATTGTTTCGGGGTGCGCAAGGAGAGGATACTCAGAGCACCACCTAAGTGAGCTTCAGAGATGGGCACGAGCCGCGGCTATCAGCGCAGACTCCGGAGACAGGCAACAAATGCTAAAGGAACTTCTTCTGCAGGCACCAAGAAGCCTGTGTGCGAGCACAGGCCACTCTCCACACCTCCCCTCCCTGGAGCCTGTGCATCCCGCCACCGCCAGGGTCCTGTGATCCAGGGACAACTTCCCCGGGAGAACACACGGCACAACAAAGGCTGCTGTAAAGTCATGCTGGCCACTGCCGCTGTGGGCTCGCCCTGCATTCTGTACACCTCCTTCACCCAGCCTGAGTGAGCCACAGCCCACTAATCAGCTGCTCCTTTAACGCCCTCCTGACTGGGTGAGAACAGATGCCAGAGGACGACCTACATTCAGAGGTGGGGCCAAATCCAAAGCTGAACCCCAGGAGTTGTGCGAACAAAGAAGAGAAAGGGAAATTTCTCCCAGCAGGCTCAGGAGCAGTGGATTAAATCTTCACAATCAACTTGATGCACCCTGCATCACGTGGAATATCTGAATAGACAACAAATCATCCTAAAATTGAGGTGGGGGACTTTGAGAGCAACTGTAGACTTGGGGTTTGCTGTATGTGACTGACTAGTATCTGATTTTTATGTTTATCTTAGTATAGTTTTTAGCGCTTGTTTTCATTGGTGGATTTCTTTATAGGTTTGCTTGCTCTCTTCTTTTTTAATTTTTTATTTTACTGATTTTTTTTATTTTTTATTTTAATAACTTTATTTTTGTTTCTTTCTTTTTTTTCTCCCTTTTCTTCTAAGCCATGTGGCTGACAGGGATTTTGTGCTCTGGCTGGGTGTCAGGCCTGAGCCGCTGAGGTGGGAGAGCCGAGTTCAGGACATTGGACCACCAGAGACCTCCAGCTCTATATAATACCAATCGGCAAGAGCTCTCCCAGGAATCTTCATCTCAACTGTAAGACCCAGCTCCACTAAACGACCAGCAAGCTCCAGTGCTCGACACCCCATGCCAAACAATTAACAAGACAGGAACACAACCTCAGCCATTAGCAGAGAGGCTGCCTAAAACCATAAAAACTTCACAGACACCCCAAAACAAACCACTGGACGCAGTCCTGCGCACCAGAACACATGCACCAGCCCCCTCCACCAGGAAGCCTACACAACCCACTGAACCAATCTTATCCACTGAGGGCAGACATGAAAAACAAAAGGGACTATGAACCAGTAGTCTACGAAAACGAGACCACAAACACAGTAAGTTAAGCAAAATGAGAAGACAGAGAAATACGCAGCAGATGAAGAAGCAAAGTAAAAACCCACCAGACCAAAGAAATGAAGAGGAAATAGGCAGTCTACCTGAAAAAGAATTCAGAGTAATGACAGTAAAGATCCAAAATCTTGGAAATAGAATGGAGAAAATACAAGAAACATTTAACAAGGACCTAGAAGAACTAAAGAGCAAACAAACAGTGATGAACAGCACAATAAATGAAATTAAAAATTCTCTAGAAGGGATCAATAGCAGAATAACTGAGGCAGAAGAACGGATAAGTGACCTGGAAGATAAAATCGTGGAAATAACTACTGCAGAGCAGAATAAAAAAAAAAGAATGAAAACAATTAAGGACAGTCTCAGAGACCTCTGGGACAACATTAAACACACCAACATTCAAATTATAGGGGTCCCAGAAGAAGAGAAAAAGAAAGGGAATGAGAAAATATTTGAAGAGATTATAGTTGAAAACTTCCCTAACATGGGAAAGGAAATAGTCAATCAAGTCCAGGAAGTGCAGAGACTCACATACAGGAAAAATACAAGGAGAAACACGCCAAGACACATACTAATAAAACTATCAAAAATTAAATACAAAGAAAAAAATCTTAAAAGCAGCAAAGGAAAAGCAAAAAATAACATACAAGGGAATCCCTGTATGGTAAACAGCTGATATTTCAGCAGAAACTCTGCAAGCCAGAAGGGAATGGCAGGATA
This sequence comes from Lagenorhynchus albirostris, assembly GCF_949774975.1. Lineage (NCBI taxonomy): Eukaryota > Metazoa > Chordata > Mammalia > Artiodactyla > Delphinidae > Lagenorhynchus > Lagenorhynchus albirostris. Next base: position 28,920,179 of record NC_083103.1, read on the forward strand.
TACTGAAAGTGAGTGATGAAAGGGAAAAACCTACAATCAAGATTACTCTACCCAGCAAGGAGCTCATTCAGATTCAATGGAGAAATTAAAACCTTTACAGAAAAGCAAAAGTTAAGAGAATTCAGCACCACCAAACCAGCTTTACAACAAATGCTAAAGGAACTTCTCTAGGCAGAAAACACAAAAGAAGGAACAGAACTACAAAAACAAACCCAAAACAATTAAGAAAATGGTAAAAGGAACATACATATCAATAATTACCTTAAATGTAATTGGATTAAATGCTCCAAGCAAAAGACACAGACTGGCTGAATGGATACAAAAAAAGACCCATATATATGCTATCTACAAAAGACCCACTTCAGACCTAGCAACATGTAGAGACTGAAAGTGAGGGGATGGAAAAATATATTCCATGTAAATGGAAATCAAAAGAAAGCTGGAGTAGCAATTCTCATATCAGACAAAACAGACTTTAAAATAAAGACTATTACAAGAGACAAAGAAGGATCAAGGGATCAATCCAAAAAGAAGACATAACAATTGTAAATATTTATGCACCCAACATAGGAGCACCTCAATATATAAGGCAAATGCTAACAGCCATAAAAAGGGAAATCAACAGTAACACAATAATAGTAGGGGACTTTAACACCCCACTATCACCAATGGAAACATCATTCAAAATGAAAATAAATAAGGAAACAGAAGCTTTAAACAACACATTAAACAAGATGGAGTTATTTGATATTTATTGGACATTCCATCCAAAAAAAACAGAATACACTTTCTCTTCAGGGGCTCATGGAACATTTTCCAGGATGGATCATATCTTCAGTCACAAATCAAGCCTTGGTAAATTTAAGAAAATTGAAAGCATATCAAGTGTCTTTTCCAACCACAACGCAATGAGACTAGATATCAATTACAGGGAAAAAACTGTAAAAAATTCAAACACATGGAAACTAAACAATACACTAATAAATAACCAAGAGATCACTGAAGAAATCGAAGAGGAAATTAAAAAATACCTGGAAACAAATGACAATGAAAACATGATGACCCAAAACCTGTGGGATGCAGCAAAAGCAGTTCTAAGAGGGAAGTTTATAGCAATACAACCCTACCTCAGAAAACAAGAACAATCTCAAATAAACAACCTAACCTTACACCTAAAGCAATTAGAGAACAAAGAACAAAAACCTCAAAGTTAGCAGAAGAAATCATAAATATCAGATCAGAAATAAATGAAAAAGAAAGGAAGGAAACAATAGCAAAAGTCAATAAAACTAAAAGCTGGTTCTTTGAGAAGATAAACTAAGTTGATAAACCATTAGCCAGACCCATCAAGAAAAAAAGGGAAAAGACTCAAATCAACAGAATTAGAAATGAAAAAGGAAAAGTAACAACTGACACTGCAGAAATACAAAGGATCATGAGAGATTACTACAACTATGCCAATAAAATGGACAAGCTGGAAGAAATGGACAAATTCTTAGAAAAGCACAACCTTCTGAGACTGAACCAGGAAGGAATAGAAAATATAAACAGACCAATCACAAGCACTGAAATTGAGACTGTGATTAAAAATCTTCAAACAAACAAAAGCCCAGGACCAGATGGCTTCATAGGCAAATTCTATCAAACATTTAGAGAAGAGCTAATGCCTATCCTTCTCAAACCCTTCCAAAATATAGCAGAGGGAGGAACACACCCAAACTCATTCTACGAGGTCACCATCACCCTGATACCAAACAAGACAAAGATGTCACAAAAAAAAACACTACAGACCAGTATCTCTGATGACCATAAATGAAAAAATCCTCAACAAAATACAAGCAAACCAAATCCAAAAACACATTAAAAGGATCATACACCATGATCAAGTGGGGTTTATCCGAGGAATGCAAGGATTCTTCAATATATGCACATCAATCAATGTGATATACTATATCAACAAACTGAAGAAGAAAAACCATATGATCATCTCAATACATGCAGAGGAAGCTTTCAACAAAATTCAACACCCACTTATGATAAAAACCCTCCAGAAAGTAGGCATAGAGGGAACTTACCTCAACACAGTATAGGCCATATACGACAAACCCACAGTCAACATCATCCTCAATGGTGAAACACTGAAACCATTTCCACTACGAACAGTAAGAAGGCAAGGTTGTCCACTCTCACCACTGTTATTCAACATACTTTTGGAAGTTTTAGCCACAGTAATAAGAGAATAAAAAGAAATAAAAGGAATCCAAATCGGAAAAGAAGAAGTAAAGCTGTTACCGTGTGCAGATGACATGATACTATATATAGAGAATCCTAAAGATGCTACCAGAAAACTACTAGAGCTAAACAATGAATGTGGTAAAGTAACAGGATACAAAATTAATGCACAGAAATCTCTTGCATTCCTATATACTAATGATGAAAAATCTGAAACTGAAAATAAGAAAACATTCCCATTTACCATTGCAACAAAAAGAATAAAATACCTAGGAATAAACCTACCTAAAGACCAGAGACCTGTATGCAGAAAATTATAAGATACTGACGAAAGAAATTAAAGATGATACAAATAGATGGAGAGATATGCCATGTTCTTGGATTGGAAGAATAAACATTTGAAAATGACTATACTACCCAAAGCAATCTACAGATTCAATGCAATCCCTATCAAACTACCACTGGTATTTTTCACAGAACTAGAACAAAAAATTTCACAATTTGTATGGAAACACAAAAGACCCCGAATAGCCAAAGCAATCTTGAGAAAGAAAACAGAGCTGGAGGAATCAGGCTCCCTGACTTCAGACTATACTGCAAAGCTACAGTAATCAAGACAGTATGATACTGGCAAAAAAACAGAAATATAGATCAATGGAACAGGATAGAGAGCCAGAGATAAACCCATGGACATATGGTCACCTTATCTTTGATAAAGGAGGCAAGAATATACAATGGAGAAAAGACAGCTTCTTCAATAAGTGGTGCTAGGAAAACTGGACAGCTACATGTAAAAGAAGGAAATTAGAACATCCCTAACACCATACACAAAAATAAACTCAAAATGGAATTAAAGACCTAAATGTAAGGGCAGACACTATCAAACTCTTAGAGGAAAACATAGGCAGGACACTCTATGACATACATCACAGCAAGATCCTTTTTGACCCACCTCCTAAAGAAATGGAAATAAAAACAAAAATAAACAAATGGGACCTAAGGAAACTTAAAAGCTTTTGCACAGCAAAGGAAACCATAAACAAAATGAAAAGACAACCTTCAGAATGGGAGAAAATATTTGCAAATGAAGCAGCTGACAAAGGATTAATCTCCAAAATTTACAAGCAGCTCACGCAGCTCAATATGAAAAAAACAAACAGACCAATCCAAAAATGGGAAGAAGACCTAAAGAGAGATTTCTCCAAAGAAGATATACAGATTGCCAACAAACATATGAAAGAATGCTCAACATCATTAATCATTAGAGAAATGCAAATCAAAGCTACAATGAGATATCATCTCACACCAGTCAGAATGGCCATCATCAAAAAATCTACAAACAATAAACGCTGGAGAGGGTGTGGAGTAAAGGGAACCCTCTTGCACTGTTGGTGGCAATGTAAATTGATACAGCCACTATGGAGAACAGTATGGAGGTTCCTTAAAAAACTACAAATAGAACTACCATATGACCCAGGAATCCCACTACTGGGCATATACCCTGAGAAAACCATAATTCAAAAAGAGTCATGTACCACAATGTTCATTGCAGCTCTATTTACAATATCCAGGACATGCAAGCAACCTAAGTGTCCATCAACAGATGAATGGATAAAGAAGATGTGGCACATATATACATGGAATATTACTCAGCCATCAAAAGAAATGAAATTGAGTTATTTGTAATGAGGTGGATAGACCCAGAGTCTGTCATACAGATTGAAGTAAGTCAGAAAGAGAAAAACAAATATTGTATGCTAACACATATATATGGAATCTAAGAAAAAAAAGTGGTCATGAAGAACCTGGGGTCAAGATGGGAATAAAGATGCAGACCTGCTAGAGAATGGACTTGAGGATACAGGGAGGGGGAAGGGTAAGCTGGGACAAAGTGAGAGAGTGGCATGGACGTATATACGCTACCAAACGTAAAATAGATAGCTAGTGGGAAGCAGCCGCATAGCACAGGGAGATCAGCTCAGTGCTTTGTGACCACCTAGAGGAGTGGGATAGGGAGGGTGAAAGGGAGGGAGACGCAAGCAGGAAGAGATATGGGGATATATGTATATGTATAACTGATTCACTTTGTTATAAAGCATAAACTAACACACCATTTATATTGGAGTATAAAGCAATTATACTCCAATAAAAGATGTTAAAAAAAAAGTCAATTTTTAAATAGACATTTATGCTTATACATCCAGGTATCTTCCTAACAATAGTAAAGGTTTGAAAAGCTAGCTAGAAGAATGCCAAAGGTTTTGGGAAATGTTTCTTCATCCCTCATGAAAGGCAACAAAACACAAGCAGAGGTGGCAGTATTGCCCGTCCTCACCTTTGTCATGCTCATGAGAGAGACTGATGGCAATGTCAGAATTCTTCTCAAGACTCTTACCTGTTGGTCATAGTATAACTGATGCAATTAGAATGGATTCCAAAATCTGACATACTTTAGTTGGAATCCAGCTTCACAATTTATAAGCTGTATTATATTGGATAAATTAGTTGGGCTTCCTATGTTACTTCTTGTGAAGATTAAGAAAGATGTGGAAAAGATATTTAAAGTAGCATCAGGCATATATATTCAATTAATAATACATATTAGAATTGTTATTATTCTCGATATCTCTATTATTGTTACTATTAATATTATTGTCGCTCTTATTGTTATTGTTACTATTGCTATTATTGTTCCTGTTATTGCCTTACCGATGTTGGTCTAACATCCAGTTTTTACTGCAAAATTCTAAAGTTAACTGCATTTTGTGGCAGTCTTAATGAAGTGATATGTGAGTACACTATTAAGTGAAAAAGTTAATGTCTTGCCTAGATGCACTAATAGCAGTTGGGTGAAAAAAAAATTGCAAGCTGCTTGAGGAACAGGAGAGTTTATTTGATAACAATAGGCTAGTTTCCCTGTCTTTGTGTTATTTCCAATCAAAATTGAAAATTCAGTTGCCACTAGTTTTATAAGTGCCTTCAGCATTGGGGGAATTTGGTGATTAACAACATTCTGCATCATGCTAGAATCTTATGGGCAAAATAATATATTGAAAAAAATAATAATTTGGGCCAAGTATCTGTTTATAAACCACTGGAGACATCTGCTACCACACCCTGACAGCATTTGACATTAAGTCCCTCAAGTGTGGGTACAGTGTGAATCTCTATAATGTTAGATCTCTTGACATCTAGCAAAAGCAAGCACTTCATAAATGTGGTCAAATAAATGGATGAACAGGTAGGCAAGCTAGAGGTGCTTTCTCCTCTTCTCTGAAGGATGGGGTACAGATCAGTACATCTGAAGTAGACTAACTATGGGATTCAGTCAGGATGCGGCCCAGATTCATTCAGCTACACATGTTTCTGTCTTTAAATTATGATCAAATTTTAAACTATCCACTATGTGGTAAAATGAAATGTATGCTGGCATGAGAATCAATATTACAGCTCTTATCATTTTGTATTCACTCAACTTGTTGGGAATCCCAAAGAGTAAAGTGCTGTATCAAATCCTGCAGAAGCATCAGTGAATTATACATGCCTGTGCACATCTTATCCCACGAAAATCTCTGAAGCTTGAGTGGAGAGAAGGGGGAGGAATGAGAATCTGCATTTTAACAAAGTCCCTAGGTGATATGAATGCATATTACACTTTGAGATGCACTGCTCTGGAACTCAGTCTTGCCCCAGCCTTGTCTCCAACTCATCAATGTGCTAAGCCACACTGGGATTCTAGAAAAGCCAGCTCCTTTGACGTGAGCCACTGGAGAGGCAAACTCAAGACCCCAGAAGTGAGTTTCGAGTTAGCTGCTCACCTCCTTGGAACAGGCCAGTTGCAGCGGAGACCTCTTGGTCCCCTCTGCAGATTACAAAGCCGTAGACAGAACCTAGATCCTGGGCCTACTTTAACCAAGCCCTCCCCCAATCCACTGCTGACCCAGGTAGTTTCTGAAAGGACCACACCAGCAGAGTGACCATCTCAAAGCCGGATAAGCGTGAGTGTGCTCACTCAATCTATTGTAGGGGTAGCAAACTCTGGACAAGTGAGTTGTAGCCTGACCTGTGTTCCCAGCTTTGTCACCAACACGCCATGCAGATGCGGGCGAGTTGAGGCATGTCTCTGGGCCACAGTTTCTCCATATGTAAAAGAAGGAGGTTAGATAAATCTGGAATGGCCGCGGAAGGCATCCATGCACTGATTGTAAATTACTGCTGATGAGCACCACTGTGCTGTGATAGATTAGTCATGTCTGACACAGGTACAGAAATGCAGATCCTCATTCTGTACATCTGGAGTGGGGCCTGAGATCTTGCATTTCCAACAAACTCCAAGGTAATGCTCACGCTGCTGGTCCATGAACCACCCTTTGTTGTCCAATAACAGCCACTCACCACATATGATTCTGAACACTTGAAATGGGGTGAGTCTAGATTGAGATGTGATTTGAGTATAAAATCTACACTAAATTTCAAAGACTTAGGAGAAAGAGAAGAACGTAATGTAATTAGTTACAGAACATATACAGAATTGGTTACATATTGAAATTATAATGTTTGGGATATGCTGGTTTAATAAAATATGCTGTTAAGATTAATTTCACCCGTTTTTTTTTACTTCTTAAAATATGACTAGAAACTTTACAATTACATACATAACCTGCATGGTATTCTTTTAAAAAAAAGAAAAACAACAACAACAGGGCTTCCCTGGTGGCACAGTGGTTGAGAGTCCGCCTGCCGATGCAGGGGACACGGGTTCGTGCCGCGGTCCGGGAAGATTCCACATGCCGCGGAGCAGCTGGGCCCGTGAGCCATGGCCGCTGAGCCTGCGCGTCTGGAGCCTGTGCTCCGCAACGGGAGAGGCCATAACAGTGAGAGGCCCGCGTACCACACACACACACACACACACACACACAAAACAGATATAGTTCACATATCTCCCAGTTAAAATGTTCAACTCAGTGGGTTTGGGTATGTTACGGTATTTTTTGAATGTGGTTTTATATATAAATATATATAGCTAAAATGGCAAATTTATATATATATATGACAAAATTTGCCATTTTAGCCATGTTAAATGTACGATTCATTGGTGCTAATTGCATTCACAATATTGTACATTCATCACCACTATTTCCTAAACTTTTTTGTCACTCCAAACAGAAACTCTGTAACCATTAAACAGTAACTCTCCAATCCCTCCTCTCCGTAGCTCCTAATCTCTCATGTTCTGTCTCTATGATGTTTGTTCTAGATGCTTCATATAAGTGGAAGCAAACAATATTTGTCCTTTTGTGTTTGGCTGCTTTTACTCAGCATAATGTTTTCAATGTTTTCACATTATAGCATATATCTTAAAAGTCCTCAGCACAAGAAAAAAAACTTTTGATAACTATGTATGCCGTCAGACATTAACTAGAATTATTGTGGTGATCATTTTCAGATACATACAAACATCAAACCATTATGTTGTACACCTGAAACTAATATAATTTTATATGTTAATGACACCCCAATTTAAAGAAATTGAGGTATATGTTTGTGGTATCCTGATCAAGAGTTAAGAATACAAGGTCTGTAGTTACTAGCAGCGTGTGCTCCCTGACAATCTACGGAACACAGACTGAGGAGCAGATACAACGTGGCCTCATTAGTTTCTGCTATTTCCAATTTTTTTAACTGATCCAACTGAATATATAATCCAAGTGGGAAGAAGCTTCTGAGACTTCAAACCAACTATCCAATAGATAATTCTTTTTAGTCTTTGTATGAGGTAACGTTTGCATTTGGTGTCTGTGTCTCAAAGCAGACCTCCATTGCTATCCAGTCCCTTCATTCAGTCTCATAGACTGAAATCCTTTGACTCACTTGAATCTTTCTTTAAAAGCTGAGTGATCTTTACCAGGGGTTTTCTCTGATCTCTTTTCTGACAGATTTAATATACTGCATACTAATAACCTACTTCTATCAACCTACATTCAAGGAATTGAATACACCTGTTAAATAAAACTGAAATGTCAAATGAGAAAGTGGTAAGAGGACTTAAAAGTGATCTAATTCTACTCTCACTATTGAACAGGAGGAAACAAAGCCCAAGTCCCAGAATAACTTTGCTGCAGGGCTGTCAAAAACCCTAATTTCCTCACACCCCGGGAAGGACAACTTCCACCCAGTGACCTGCTTCTTATTCTTGCAAAGCCTGCTCATAAACCATCTCAAAATTAACAATTTAAAGCAAACATCTGCCATTAACTTAGGCCAACAGACACCTTTCCAGAACCATAGCCATTAGCAAGCAAAGCCTAGTAAACTCGACGCTGAGAGACTGCTGGTTTGGGGAGGCTATTTCACATCTCACTTGCTGAATGCCCAAGCTGCTGACTGAATCCAAAGCAAATGACCTCCTGGAGCTATGCTCATTTTCTACATTGTGTAGAAGTGGGTTAGCGACGGCAAACAACCATTAAATTTGTTTCCCTGTGATTGCCGCAGTTGAATCAAAAATTACATATAAAACATCCACACACTTTACAGGTGATCTGATCATTCCAAAAGGAAGGTTTGAAAGCATAGCGCACCCTACCTGACTTAATCAACAAATACCTCTCTGTCTCAATGCTTATCTTTGCCATAAGGTCAAACTGGGAGGAGAGTGGACAGATGGTAATGCAAGAAGATATTGTTTCACTGATTAATTGCCTGACCTTGAAAAAGGCTGTTCCCTCTTGTAATCTGGGAGTATCCAGAAAGCAGCTATTGCTTTATAAATTTAATTCAATAGTATGTCAAAAGTGATTTCTCATTTTTTGAACAAATCTAAATGCTGCAAAATAGAGGGGAAATCAAGTAAATTATGATACATTCACATGATGCAAAGTTTTCATTAAACTATATAATTAAAATATAATAAATGTAATTTTAATGATATAATTAAAATATATAATATATAACTAAACTATAAAATATATATTATCTTATAATTAAGTTATAAGATAACAATAACAAAAATAGCAAGCACAATACAGTCCATACTGTTTGCCAGGCACTATGCTAAACAGTAAATGAGAATTATAACAGCCCTGTGAGAAAGATATTGTTATTATCACAAACACACACAAACAAAAACCCTACATATAAAGAAATGTGCCAAAATGTGAACAATAGTCATTTTGAGACTAGGTGATTATTTTTACTGTATAATTTTCTCAATTTTCTATAATACAATTATTCACTTTTTAAATTAGTTTTAAAAAGTTCGTGTTTTCAAAATTGAATTAGTTAAATGAGATGTAACAATTTCCATAAAATTTTGAGTGGTGTGAGAGAAGTCCATAGTAAACAAGATTATGATATTTGGGCAATCATTGTGTTAGCTTTTTCACTCTTTTTACATTATGTTAATATCCGCAACATTTGCCTTGTGACGGCTTAGATGATACAAATAATACTTTCAAGAGCATCGAGAAGAGCCTCTTGCATCTACCCCACACCTAAAATTAGCTTCTGCTTGTCTGTGGAAATGCCTAAAATTTTCATCATTTTGAAATCAGTTCTATGGAAATGCCCCTGGGAAAAATAACTCTACTATTCCTGAGACACTAATACTTTCCAAGACATTAACTCAGTGGTTTTCAACCAGGATGACTTTGCCCCCGAAGGGACATTTGGCAATGTCTGGAGACATCTGTGATTGTCCTGACTGCAGAGAGGTACAAGTGGCATCCAGTGGGTAGAAGCCAAGGATACTGCTAAACAACCTACAATACAAAGGAGAGCCCCCCACCCCCCCCCATTCCCCTAAAAAGCATTATTCAACCCAAACATCAAAGTGCAGATATTAAGTAACCCTGAATTAGTTAAAGTTATGGCTATGAGAAAGAAATACTCTTCCCTGGGACACAAACCAGGGTTCTAGATGGAAACTGGTGAAAAAGACTAAAATGCAGAGTAGAAAGGGGAAACAAGACTCAGAAAGGTAAATCTTGGTAAAAACCCAGCTTTTCTCCTCTACGAACCAGAACCGTGACTTTGCATGAGTTCCCTGAGCTTCATTTCCACCCCTGTTCAGTGGGGAGAATAATTACAACTTTCTCACAATAAGTCTTGTGAAAAAAAATAAGGAGCTGTATAAATTCTGGCAACTACGGTTGCAACTACAGCCAGTGAGCCTGCCATGAATAGTGATGATGATGATGATAGTGATGATGGTCGTGGTGATGATGCCATTGATGGTGTCATGACGATAATGGTGATGATGGCCATGTTGATGATTTTCACCACGCCTTACCATGCCGCCCTAATCTCTACACCAATATAGACTGCAGACCATCAGAAACAGAGATGACAAGGCTTCTAGTTTTTAATGTCTCAGAAGTTGAACTTATTCTATTAGCTAATGTAGGAATATAAAGAGAATTAACTCATTACTCAAGAGAATGATCACCAAGGAGCAATAAGAAGAACTCTGTGGACAGAAAAAACAGCTGTGAGGATACATCAAAAAGTAGATGCAAACAGCCTAAGACTCAGCATCTGATACTTCCACCGGGAGATGGTTCTACCAGAGAACACTGCTGAGGTAAATTCACTGCTATAGTCAATTTCTTGCTAACATAGGAATTAAGTGGAAATAGAAAACAGAGCTTCAGTGGAGTCTTAAAGGCAAATAAGCTAAAATTAAAAATGAAAGTCAACTATTCATTCAGCTGCTCAGGACATAAGGTGATCACTGGACTAATAAACTAGTTTCATGACTTGGAACAACCATTTCAAAACCTTAAGTATGTTAAAAAGCACTGCCATTTTCATTACCAGATTCCCTTGGCCATTTCCAACAGACTTTTTGATATGAGTTCATTTTTCTTATCCTGTGGATTCTCATGTGAAGTTCAATGAGCTTGTCACTTAATGATGACCCTTGGAAGGATTTCAAGGCAAGTAATAGATTGAGCCACCTCTACCTGTCAATCACCCATGTTTTCTTTCAATAGCTGCCCACTCATTCAAAGGCTCTTGGGATGCTTTGCTCAACAGTTCTGCCTTTTCACGTTGGTGCCACAGTGTCCAGATACTTTCATCAGCAAATGTACAGTTCTTTTTACTGTAATAGGTTGGAAATATTTATACTGCAAATTTCACCATTTGACCATATTAGTCCATCTTCCTGACCTGCTCATCGTGCTCTTTTCCATTGATCTAAATTTTCTCTTGTCTTCAAGATCTAGTACAATCTTGTCTCTTTTCCTCACTTAAACAATTATCATTCTTACAGCTACATCCTTTTTCTGTTCCACATAATACATACCATATGTAATGACATATCTGTGCTGTAGCAGTTGCGTGTCCTGACAGTTAGCATACAGTCTCTTAAGCCATTCCAGCTTTGGGATTTTGAAGGACACTTCTTAAATATATATATTCAGGCAAATTACTTAAGCTTTCTTTGCCTTGGTTTCCTCATCTGTAGATAGGAAAAATGGTAGCATGTACCTCATAATGTATATAGGATTTTTTTTTTTTTTTGCGGTACGCAGGCCTCTCACTGTTGTGGCCTCTCCTGTTGCAGAGCACAGGCTCCAGACGCACAGGCTCAGCAGCCATGGCTCACGGGCCTAGCCGCTCCGTGGTATGTGGGATCTTCCTGGACCGGGGCACGAACCCCTGTACCCTGCATCGGCAGGCGGACTCTCAACCACTGCGCCACCAAAGAGCCCTATATAGGATTTTTTAAATGCCTGACATACAGAAAGAATTCAATTGTTAGCTACCACACCACTGAGTTTACTATTCCACTGAGTTTTTGTTTATTTGTTTTTCTCTCCAGTTGGGTTGTATAGACCCGTTGGGGACAAGAGCAGTAGCAGATGTAGTGTGACAAGTCCTAGAACCTGAACCCACCACTTACTAGAGCCCCAGTTCCCTTTTTATTCTTGTCATCTCATTTTTCAGAGAAGGAAACCGAGGCCCAGCAATGTCTAGATTTAAGATCACACAGCTCTGGTGGCAAAACTAAGGGTTAAACCCATTAACGTCAAACTTCAAAGACTTGTTCTCTTAACTCCTCTATAATATCCCCCTTCCTTCTCTTTACATAACCACATTAAATACATCAAGTGTAGAATAAGTGTTTATTGATGATTATTATGCAAGCTGTGTTTCCTTATTATAATATTGAACAATACACAGCAAATATATACTATTTTGGTATTTTTTTAATATCTGAAAATTTACTGGAAATAAGATTGCTACTCAGAAGCTTAATATAGGTTTCCTCAAGTATGGAATGTTTTCCCACATAAATATTCCTAGACAGTATTCAAGGATCAAAACCACTTAAAGTGAAGATTGGAGCAAACCTCAGTCTTACTGGAATGAGCCTTTTGAAAAAAACATAATGTATCAAGAACCATAAGGAAAGTGCTAAAAGCAATGTTTGCTTTGCTTAATGGAGCAAGTCCTAAGTATTTGACATTACTCTTAACAGTAGTCAGTAAAACAGTTTCCAGTAAAACTTAGGCAAGGAAATTAATCCCATAATAACAGCATGCATCCAGGTTAGGCTCAAATAATAGCAATGTGATAGCATGGAGAAGAGAGGCTTTAATTTGTGCTTTAGAATGTATTGGGTGGGTGAATTGCACACACTGAAAGTGAGTTATTTCTTAGCCAATTTTATTATTTAGCAATAACTTTGAAAATATAATACAATAGGTAAGTTCTATATAACCTAAAATTATCAAATAATAGTTTTTCAATCTAAATACTACTGTAATCAATCATTCAATCAATATTTATTAGGTACCTACTATTTCATACCCGGAACTTTGTTGCTAGGCTCTGAGGATACCAACTTATAAACTGATGTAGTTATTATCCTCAAAGAGCTCATGGAAGAGTGGGTGAGATCAGTAGATAAATAATTTTAATTAGAACATGATGTAAAAAGTTCTATGTGTGGGCTTCCCTGGTGGCACAGTGGTTGAGAGTCCGCCTGCCAATGCAGGGGACACGGGTTCGTGCCCCGGTCCGGGAAGATCCCACATGCCGCGGAGCGGCTGGGCCCGTGAGCCATGGCCGCTGAGCCTGCGCGTCTGGAGCCTGTGCTCCGCAACGGGAGAGGCCGCAACAGTGAGAGGCCCATGTACCGCACAAAAAAAAAAAAAAAGGTCTATGTGACATTGACTGCTGTATGTGCACAAAAGCCCACTTCATTTTCTTCTGGGAACATTGCTAGAGTACATTTCCCAGACTCCCCTGCAGATAAGTATGGTCATTGGGACTGAGTTCTTGCCAATGCAATATGGAAAGAAATGATGTTTGACACTTCTGGCCCATAGAAACCATCCACAGGTTTTATTCTCTCTCATTTCCTTACCTGCTGATAAACAGAACTCTGAGAACTTCAAGGCTGGCAGAGCCACAAGATGGAAGAAACATGCATCTCAGAAACTCTGCTCACCAGGCTGTCTGCCAAATACTCACACTGAATGCTTACCTGAATACGAAATAAATATCTACTGTCTAAAACCATTGACATTTGGGGGTTGTTTGTTATAGCAATTAGCCTACTCTTACTAATACATACTCTCTACAGAAAAGATGTTTACATATGCCAAGGACACACAAAAGAGGGAGGAAGTACTTCTGCCTGAGCTACACTCTAGAGGTAAAACTCAAACCGGACCTTTAGGGCCATTTTCTCTTTACAATGGACAAGTTAAAAGTGCTCAGGGATAGCCCTCTCCATCCTTTAAGAGTCTTACCAAAAATGAGACATGGTACTGGTTTGCTCTTTCTAGATCTGAACACTCCAGAACTGAGTACTTACATATAAAAAATGGCCAATCAGAGACATATCTAGCGAGCTGCTTACCTTAAGAAGAGAATTGATGAAATCATGGCATTCAGGATGGCGGGCCCCTCCCAGCAAGTGAGTGCTTATGTGAGATGGTAAGAGCAGCTCGCTGACTATAGCTTGTGATTTCTGCCACCTGAGAAGAGAAACCATTTATACTCACACAGCTTACTGTCCATATTAATATGACTCAACTATTCTATGGTCTTCATCAGCATAATTTACTACTCCAGGCATCTCCTGACAAGAAGATTATAATTGCAAAGAACTTTATTGTTCATGCTAGGAACTTCCTGAACAATACTTCAACTCTTTATTAGAAAGCTCAAATGACAGTTCACACTCCAAGGTATCTGGGCTCCTCAACTCAACTTTCTCACCTTGCTATCTACCAATACGAAACAATCAGAGCACGATCATTACCCACTGCTAATCAAGCCTACTCATTGAGAAACCCATCTTCAAAAATGTCAATAAATGTCCTGACAACTTTTCCCGTCCCCATCTAAGAAGCTACTAAAACTCTAGCAGGGTAGACAAGTTCCTTCCTACTACGTAAGTAGTAAACTCAACTTTGTCTTATCAACAGGTTGTATGGATGATCTACTGGTTTCCTAGGGCTTCTGTAACAAATTACCACAAACTGGGTAGCTTAAAAGAACAGAAATGTATTCTCTCCCAACTCGGGGCACAAGAAGTCTCCTATCAAGCTGTTGGCAGGGTCATGCCCTTTCCGAAGGATATTCAAGAATATCCTTCCTTGACTCTTCCTAGCTCCTGGTAGTTGCCAGCAATCCTTCACACTCCCTGGCTTGTGGCAGCAACTCCAATCCCTGCTTCTGTCTTCACACAGCATCTTCCCTATGTATCTTTGTCCAAATTTCTCTCTTCTTATAAGAACACTAGTCATTGGATTACAGCCTAATCCAATATGACTTCATCTTAACTTGTTTATATGTACAAAGACTCTATTGATAAATAAGGTTACATTCACAGATTCTGGGTAGACATGAATTTGGGACAGAACACTACTCAACCAGTACAGATGATATTTTGGAAAGCCAGAATTTTACTTCCCTCTTCTCAATATTAGAATGACTTAAACATCTTTTACTGTGGATAGAATCTCTTGTTTTTAAATTAGACTTAAAATTCAGATGCCACTGGAGAGAAATACTGGTGTTTAAATTTGCATTAAGCTGTAAATGACTGGCATTAGAGTCTTTCCAGTAGGCAAGTTTTACAGAGGAGGATGGTACAGAGAGAACAAGAGGCTAAAGAGTGCCCAAGGGAATTCTGGAACTATCTCTCTCACACACACACACACACACACACACACACACACACAAACACAAGCCTTACAAATTTGGCCAAAAATATTAATACTAATTCTAGGACCAATATTTTATCCCCTTTTGCCCTACTCTGATGGCAGAACTACTACCTTAAAATATTGGTCATTTGAGACCAAGGCGATGTATCCTTAGGTAGTCCAGCCTTTACATGTAATTAATTTGGAGACAGATGACACATTAAGTTATTATACATTAACACTTTAGTAGAATTCTTTAACAGATAACAAGTTATCAGAAGTATCAGTGTAAAAAGTCAGAAGAGGGCCCTAAAAATACATAAACCCATGATATAATGATATAGCTTCTTTTTTTTTTTTTTGCAGTACGCAGGCCTCTCACTGTTGTGGCCTCTCTCCCGTTGCGGAGCACAGGCTCCGGACGCGCAGGCTCAGCGGTCACGGCTCACGGGCCCAGCCGCTCTGCGGCATGTGGGATCTTCCCGGACCAGGGCACGAACCCTCGTCCCCTGCATCGGCAGGCGGACTCTCAACCACTGTGCCACCAGGGAAGCCCTTAGCTTCTTTTTTTAATTATTATATTTATTTTATTTAACTGAAGTATAGTTGATTTACAATATCATGTTAGTTTCACATGTATAGCATAGTGATTCAGTTTTTTTGCAGATTATATTTCATTACAGGTTATTACAAGATATTGGGTATCCTTAGCTTCTTGGGGAGGAAGGTGCTATGGGAGACACCCCTGATCACCGAGTTACAGGCAGGGATTCTTTAGAGTTATAACATCAAAAGGCAAATCAACAATTTATCAATGCTTTTTGAATGTTATTTGTCTAATGCCTAGTGTTATCTTTATTCATTACAATTCTTTTAATACTTCCCGAACTTTGCCATGAGTAGTATTGCACATTGAAATTCTGAAGTTTGTTTATGCTTTGGGTGTCTACAAAAATCACCTGAGAGCTCAGCAAAAGTCAATCTTACTAACCCTAGAAGCCCTGTCATTATCGCTGCCAGTGGAGAAGAATGAACCCCCAACAGATCCTTAATCAACCCATTCGCTCATTCCACAACACAAAACTTCTGCTTCAAACTCTGAGGCAAAATTTTCTAATGATTAATATCAGCTGATATTTCTAGTTTGAAAACTGTCATTTTCCTCTTTTAAAATCTAAAACACATTACTTTCCCTGGGATTTTAAAATGCCTGCTATTTTCCATAAGCTATTCAGTGAGCTTTTTTCTGAAAGTATACATGCAGAGTTTTATTTATTTCAAATATTATTTTATTTGTGTGATTATGTCTTTGTATTATGTATTTCATATGTCTGGGCTTAAATGTGAGTTTATTTCACATGACGAAAAAAAGAAATTATAACTATCTTGGGTTCCGATTCTCTTTGGGGCATATTTATTTAACCCTCTCCAATCAAAAAGAAATTCTTCTCCTGTAGAATTTCCAAAAATAAAAGTATATAGAAAGCAAGAATGTATAGCATGGAAGGCAGCATGAAGGCAAGAAGGGACAACACATTCATTTTATGAGGAGACATTTTTTCGGAACAGACTTTCACTACTGACGACAGTCAAAGGCTGAAATAAGAGGAGCTTAATACAGGAGACCCCTGAAAACCAGGCTAAAATGTCTGGTTCTTGAGGACTTATATTCATGTAAGAGATGGGCAACAATATTAGGCCTCAAGTGGAGGGGCTGCTAATTAACAGCTGATCCCTATGTAAATTCAACTGTCAATCAAGTATCAATGTCATTAAATTATATATTTTGTCATTTTGCATATCATCAACAAAATTATTTCTAGAGTTGAACCTAGCCTTAACACTAAAAGGTCATTTGATTCACAATGTATAAAAAGTTAATCACTCATTCATTGATTCACCCCTTTGTTATTTGTTTGCTCAATACCATTTGTGTCCTAGAAAAAGTGCTATGAATGATACAGTATCTATACTTCAGATGATGATAGAATAATGATTAAAACTAGGCTCTTGCCCTCAAGGAGCCCAAAGTCCAGTGAAAGGATTAAACTAGCTTTCCTACTGTTCAATGTAGAGAATAAGCAGTGCCACCTGAGAGAGGTAAAATGCAATAGGAGTTCAGAAGCGGGAAGGGACACATCTTCCTGGGAAGATCTGGAAAGAGGACGGATAGAACATAGACCTCGCTTTGAAAGATACTTGAAAATGATGGATGAAATATTCCAGGGTGAGTGAACTCAATGAACATAGGAAACTTCTGGGCAGCAATTCAGTGCGGCTAAAGAAAGACTTTCCAGAATATGGAAAGCAATTCTTTCCTTAGGAAGTTAGAGGTATGTGAAAACACTGGGTTAAACAAAATGGAAGAGAGGTGGGATAGGGAAGGTGGGAGGGAGATGCAAGAGGGAGGAGATATGGGGATACATGTATATGTATAGCTGATTCACTTTGTTATAAAGCAGAAACTAACACACCACTGTAAAGCAATTATACTCCAATAAAGATGTTAAAAAAAATGGAACCAGTTTCTTTATTAAAAGACTTCTCAGAGAGTTTGATATGCTAATTTGCATTTTAAATCCTTAAGAGGGTAACGTAGTATACCGCCATTAACAAACTTATTTTACTATGGAATTCACTTCCTTCCCAGAATATTTTAGAGGACTAATACTTAGTGAAGATACATTGTAAAGTGCTTGGTTAGAGCAGAGAGAGGGAATGCTTAGGGGATCTGACGGCAGAAGACTTAGAGTCAAGCTAAGGAATTCCGACTTTCATTTGGTAGGTTTCAGAAAATCAAATCAGTAAGGGAAGCCAATGTTTGCCTGTGCAAATTGATTCATTATAGTATGTATTCAAAACAAAGCATTGGTCAACTGGGAGTCATTCTTACTCTAAAGCATACTAACCAGAGAAAAATTGAGAGGAATTTGCCAATATACTCATTGTGATATTCAAATGATCACAAGCCAACATTGTAAATGTGGGCGGGCAACAGCACGTTTTGGAGATTATCAACAGGAGGATAAGCCTGGAGATCTGATTAAACGGAATTTTTTTTCTTATGCCTCTGTGTCCCCAGCCATTTTATTTCCACATTTATGTCATGTTGACAAAACAAATAATATGATAATATAATACATGGGAAATAATTTTCAGTTCTATAACAAAAACACGCTCTGTAGAAATCCACCTTATTTGTATCATTTTCTTTATTGTTATTTTCTGAATATGTCACTGATCTGTCTATAGAAACAGAACGAATGGATTCTAGCCTTTGATATACCTACAAAACTACAGGGAACTAGGAAACCTGGAAGCTGAAGCCAGTCATTTTAGGCTTTAAGGATGCTTTAAGAATAAGGGACCAAATATTTGCAGAGGTTTAAGCTCCTTAAAAGAAAGATGCAACACGCTTAGCTCACATTTCAAAAAACTTGGAAAATTAAATTGATTTAAAGAGGAATTTTCTCCCCAGGAGAATCTATTTACGCAGCATCTACTTTCATTGCTCTTATACTCCATGAGTCATCAGGAAGTAACACAAAGTCATACAAGAACACAGAGTCCTCCTGGGATTTTGAAACAAATGGATTTGAAACTGCTCAGTTGATCCTACCCAGAGGATGATATATACAGGAATTCAGCATAAGGAGAGTTTGGTCAGTGCAATTAAATGTAAGCATTGCACCTGTGGAACCTGGAACACAATGTTGCAGTGTGATTTATGAGGCCAGAGTGGGTAGATTTCATTAATTCAAAGCCTTACTATCTTGCATCTTCGCCATGTGGTTAATGTTACTACCATTTTAATGGTGCTTGCAAATAATCTACCAGTGAAATAAGGAACATATTGTTGAACTTTCCACAAGTTTCTTGAGTGTGTACTATGTGCCAACGACAGTGTGAGCCACTGGGAGTTCAAATGTGAGTGGGAATCAGTCCAGCTTCTTTAAAAGACAACAAAAACTCAGCATAAGTCCTATGCTAGAAGCAAGCCCAAGGGGCCTACATGAGCTCATGGGAGACACACTATGCCATCTCAGTGTTTGGAAGAAATGAATTTTAAGTGAGTTCTGAAGGACTAGACAGAGTTAGCTAGGCAGAGCTGGGAGCAGGCCTGGGAGGTAGCAGGAGCCAAGGTCCGTGAACCAGATGAGGACTCAGCACGTTAGAAGAAGTATAAGTAGTCTGTCTGACTGTTGTGCTGATTTTGATGTTCTGTAAGTTTGAGGACATAACCAGAGGTCAGGAAAAGCTGGCTGTCATGTTAGGGACTATGGGATTTACCTTGAGGGACATGAAGAGATACTAAAATGCTTTTAAGCTAAGTAAGGAATATGTACAAAGAGATAATAATCATTTAGCTATTTAGGGCCATCCAGCATTTCTCTCCCCTTCCTAACAACACTCTAATTTCCTCTTGGGAATGACCTCTATTTCATTGTATACAATTTTAGAGAGATTGTAATTCCAAGCTCTCCTGTCCTCAGAAAGGGAGTCACTGGAGGCTCCAACATCCTTTCTCTCACTACTCTATGATAATCATTCAGAACAAAAGAAACATTAATCCCAGTCAACTGAGGCAAAAAACATATATATGTTTTTCATTTCCAACAAGTGTGCCTAGGCAAACCTACAGAGCAATTCCCACTGACAGGAATTAGTTTATAGCCATTCAGAACATGATTCTTTAAAATACCTGTCTATCTTTAAATTTCCAAATATCTTTCTAATTCCTTCCAATATATCTTCTTTTTTTTTTTTTTTTTTGCGGTACGCGGGCCTCCCACTGCTGTGGGCTCTCCCGCCACGGAGCACAGGCTCCGGACGCGCAGGCCCAGCGACCACGGCTCACGGGCCCAGCCACTCTGCAGCATGCGGGATCCTCCTGGACCGGGGCACGAACCCGTGTCCCCTGCATCGGCAGGCGGACTCTCAACCACTGCGCCACCAGGGAAGCCCCCAATATATCTTTTTAATTAAGTTACCAGAGATGGTTTCTCTTGCTTGCCACCAAAGAACCCTAATTAATATAAGTGATCAGCCTGATAGCAGTGCAAAGAATGACTCTGAATGAATACAAAACTGGAGGAATGAAAAACAGTTAAAAGGAAGCTGTTGAAATCCAGGCAAGAAATAACAGGGACCTAGAAGAACACAGAGGCTAGACAGTTTAAATGAAGAGAATGCAAATAAAATATATAAAGGGATAGAATTGACAGGACTTTGCAAGTAATCAGATATGGGAAGTGAGGGGAAAGGAGGATTCAGGTCACCCAGGTTCCTTGCCTGAGAAACTGTTATATGTGGTACTACTACTATCCACTGATCAAAGAAACACAGGAAGCGGTACCTACTTAAGGATAAAGACGAGGAGTTTGTGTTTACACAAATCAAGTGATGCATACCTGCTGAAGTTAAATGGTTAAATATTCTAGAGCACAAAGAGATTCTGGTGAGACATAGAGATCTGGGCATTATAAGTTGGTAGGAGAGAATTTAGATAAGGAGACAGATGCATCACCAAGAATAGTACGTGGAGTAAAAGGAGGACAGATAGAACCTGGATTTGAAGAAGAAGCAGAGAAAAAAATCCCACAAAGGAAAGCTAAGAGCAACCTTAACAGTAGGCAGGTGAAAAACAAATGAGTCACGGAAATCAAGTTACAAGAAGAAGGAGTGGTCACAGTGACAAATGTTGCAGGGAGTTTAGATAAAGATGTGCTTATTGAATTTAATAGACAAGAGGTCATCTGTGACTCTTACCAGTTTACAATTGACACACAAATGCAACATGACAAACAGCCCCCAAATCAGTGGCTTAAAACCACAATCATTGATTCTCCCTGATGTGGATGCGGCTAGAACAGCTGAGCTAGTCTGAACTCAGCTGGAGCCATTCATATCTGCTCATCCACTTCCTGGAACCATCAAGCTAGTCCAGAAACATTATTTTCATGGCAATCTCAGGGGTCAAGAGGATAAACCCAATCACATAAGCAATTTCAAGCATTTAGTCTTACTGCACTCAGAAACATTTCACAGGCCAAAGCCATGGTTGAATCCTAAGTCAAAGGAAAAGGAAATGTACTTCCCCTTTTTAGTTATAGAAACTGCAAAGTCACAGAGCAAAGACCTGGACACAGGGAGGGAAGTAGCATGAGGGCCAATAAAGTAATCTGCTGCAGTCTGCCCTTCCCACTGCAATTACTCATATCCTTCTCACATGCAAAATACGCTGAGCCTCACCTCAGAAACCACAAAATTTTCATCCAGTCATGTATTAAACTCTACCAGGATCTTGTGATCTATCACATTCAAATGTGACTTCCCTTGATCTGAAGACACTATCTAAAAAGATAAGCTATCTACCCTACACAAATCAATATACTATGGGGAAACAGGGGCGAGATAAGAGCAAAAGCACTCCCATTCAAACAGGAGAAATGAGAGGGCAGTTCTGTGAGCACTGTAATTCTAAAATCACACTGCAGAACTGTCTGTCTCCTATTCTTGGGGCCGGGAAGGTTTATTAGGCACTAATTCTCTTTCTGGGAGCGACTCCCCTGCGCATTTTTCTCCATGGCTCTGACCTCTGAAGCACCCTTCTTTTCTATCACACTTCCTTGGCTACTTATGAAGAGTACATGGAAAGACAGGACATGTCTATGGCTGAGCAACTTCCTGCCTGGAAAAAGTTGGGGATCCAATGGTCTCCTTACATTTTGAACAGTCTCAGTATCTTTTAGTTCAGAATGGTAGCAAATAGGGTACCTGAGTTCTCTAAAACATGTAGTGGAATTTTATTAGATAGCTCTGCCGGAGCTCTCCAATAGCACTTTCTACACTGATGGAAACATACTTTATCTGTACTGTCCAATAAGGACCCATTAGTCACATGTAGCTGTTGAGCAGTTAAAATGTAGATAGTATGACTGATGAACCAAATATTTAATTACAATGAATTTTAATAGCCACATGTGTCTAGTGGCTATCATGTAGGACAAAATAGCTGACTTCATTATGTATTTTGGGCATATTACGCTGCTGTGAGTTCATAGCCTTAACCTTCCTAAAAGCTCTTTGCTCCAACTAATGGAGTCTAAAAGGTACTACCCTAAATTTTTCAGAGGTTTATCAAAGACCTACAGTCCCTGACTATAGACTTATAGGACCTATGGTCATAACCTTTAGTTATTTGAAGGCCTTGTACCTATCAGCTGTACTCTAGGTTTTATCTTCACCCTTAGGATTTATCAGAATTGAAGATTCTTTTGCTGTCCGGAGAGGCTGGAGATAAGAACCTCTTTCATTTCCCCATCCAACAATTAGGGACTCTATATTCCTTCTAAATTTTGCTCACTATCTTACTCAGTACTTTCTTAAACTCATGACTTTCTTAAAAGTTTCATGAGTTTACTTGTATCCAAACACAAGTAAAAGAAACCAGAACATACCTTCAACATTTTGCCTAGAGTTCTACACAAGTACAAAAGTTCACTGAAGTATATTTTCTATCTTCCCAGTTATTATAATAGACAATGTTACTAATTTCATCACTACGTAGTGTGAGTTGCCATTTATCCACTCCTCTAATTGCTTCCTCATCACTGACTTGCTGGTCCCAAAGCTCGCATCACAAATTTCTAATATTTAAAGTGGCAGCTGCCCATTTTTAGGTACTGATTTATTTATTTATTTTGGCTGCGTTGGGTCTTCCTTTCTGTGCGAGGGCTTCTCTAGTTGTGGCAAGTGGGGGCTACTCTTCATCGCGGTGCACGGACCTCTTACTATCCCGGCCTCTCTTGTTGGGGAGCACAGGCTCCAGACGTGCAGGCTCAGTACTTGTGGCTCACGGGTCTAGTTGCTCCGTGGCATGTGGGATCCTCCCAGACCAGGGCTCGAACCCGTGTCCTCTGCATTAGCAGTGGTTGATTCTCAACCACTGCGCCACCAGGGAAGCCCCCAGGTACTGATTTTTGTATCAGTTAGCTACTGGCTTAAAAAAAACTACAATAATGAACCATCCCGAAATTCAGCAGCTTAAAACAACAATACTCTATTTTCTGGAAAAGCAGCTTTGCCGTGGATCAACTGATCCAGGCTAGGATCAGCAGAAATGGTTCAGACCTGCTCCATATGTCCGTCTTTTCCCTCCTGGGACCAGCAGGCTATCCCAGGCATGTCATTCTCATGGAAATATCAGAGGCACAAGAAGGTAAGTCCAATCACACAGAAATTTTTAAAGATTTTTTTGCCACCTCACGCCTCCTAGTATCACATCAGGCAAAGCAAGACACAGAGTCAAACTCAAGTCAGAGGGCAGGGAAATATATTCCGCTTTAATGGTAGGAACTGCAAAAATCACACAGTAAAGAGTGTAGATACACGCTGGGTGAAGAATCAGGACTACGCATGCAATCTATCATAGTAACTTTAGCGAGAGAAATGAGTTGAGTAATAATGAGCACACCCGGATTGCAAGACAATGAGAAGTAAATGGGAGGGAATTAGAGATGATGAATGTAGACGGCATACTTCATAGAACCATGGATTACCAGGGTTAGAAGGAAACATGGGCCAGTTAGTAAAACCTCCATTTTGAGGCTTAATTTCTTTCTACGAGAGCTTCAGAAAGTAATCTTCATGTCAGCTCTTGGATGTCTGGATTGACAATAAACTTACCACCATTCCTGCTTACTACATCTTATATTCTGAGAAATCTACATTGCTCATATCTCTTTCGAAATTCTCCATGAAATAAGTCTGACATGTGTCAGTTACTACTTGGTATTAGTTCTGCTCTTCATGTCACTGCAGAATAAGACCATTCCTTCATTTGTAAGACAGCACTCTCAATGCTTGAAATCAACCATAATACCCTGTGCTTGCCAAAATGCCTCACTTTCAGCCTAACTTTACCTAGTTCTGTTTGCTGTTTCTCACACAACATAATATTGCGTGTACTTACCTTTTTTATTTGAGCTTTGGGGCACTGCCAAATTTATAATGACACAGCTAATTATCTAGCTTGATAAAAGAATTTGTTTCGCCAATAGGAACATGCTACAATTTTGACAGGTGCACAACAGCAAGATGATCAGTTCATGAGGAACTTGATGAAGGTTGGTTAAATTTGGTTTTGATGGTGAAATCTGGGTGTTGCATAAATGGACAATTGTGTCTAAAGGATTATTCCATGAATCTTCTTTGGAAGAAAATACTCCTAGAACACAGGTAATTAGTTTATCCTAACCAGTGACCTCAATAAAATCATGAAAATTATGTTCATGCAATCAGCGGATGACATTACCTTGAGTACGGCTGCCTGTAACACAAGATAACAGAAAGATAATTCAAATGAACATTTGATTAATTAGAGAAATAGTCCATCAGAGAAAGGATGAAATACACTAGGGATCATTGTTAGATTTATGCTGAAGGGCTTGAAGCCATCAGAGGAAGAAAAGTCAGAAAGTCTGGTTAGGCATAAGTACAGCATAAAGGATGGGGGTATCAAAGTGGTAACAAGCTGAGAGAGAACCCGTGCTATTTGGTTGCTTCTTCATTATTATTAATAATTAATTGATTATAATGGATAATTAATGATAATAAGCAATAATATTGATGAAATAAATACAGGAGAGGAACTGCAAATAATAAAGCTGACTTGTAGACCAGGAGAGATTAGAGATGAAGTCGGCAGACAATACCATTACATTGGCCTTTTTATTTAATGTTGAAACTTGCTTTCATTTATATTATGGCTCCCTATGAAGCTGGACAAGGAAGGCTTTAGGAAAACTGAGCTCTACTGTCCATTTTTTCATAAATTATCTAAATATGCCAATTTATATTCGAAGAGTATAGGATAGATTCATAGAGGAGAAAGAGATACGAACCAGATCCATATTTTTTAATATAATGAAAAGAAAAAAAAAAAAAATCACTCGACTGCTTACCAAAAGCCAAGCTCTTTTCAGATTCCCATTAGTGTCTACATGGGATTCAGCCAGTGGAATATTTAATATTAATTTTATTTCTTAAGAGGGCTATGAATTTTTTCATAAGGAAATAGTACAAGTGTGAATATGCTGGCTACATTTGATACTTTTTTCCTGCAAGAAGGTATCTAATGCCAGTAAATGGCTGATATGAGCTGCCTTCATTTCTGAGAAACAGGAGAGATGCCCTAGCCCAGTGCCTTCATATTCTGGATGTTGCTTCATCTAATGTCAAAGTCAACTGGGACCTTATTATTAACACTCATCACGTTTTGGTTTCATTTATTTATGCTAATTTATTCCATGGACTGTTGTTCGTCATCTTTTCAAAATAGCTTATTTCTGGTGGACTGATGAGGGTGGAAAAGCAAAGGGAGAAAAAGCCAATTATCACACACGTCTCAGGGCACAGGAAGTGGTGGTGAAGGATGGCCACTACCTTGAGGTACAGCATGGTGAACCCTTGGCATGAGCATACTTAACTATTTCATGAGTTTACTCTTCTCAAGCAACCCCAAAGAGCCCTGACAGGTAATCTGTGATAATTTTTCCAGAGATGTGAATTTAAATCATGGACTCTGTGAAACTGGTAAGAAAAAAAGCAAGTCACTTACTAGTAGGTCCACCAAGCCACTACCCAGTATATGCTCTAGAGTATATGTTCAATGGGGCAAAAGAATGCATGTATATGTATTTATAAACATAGGCTACTTAAAAGTATCAGGAGTTATTAACAGATTTACCTAATATTTATTAAGGACCGATGATGGGCTAAATGGCTAGTGTTACTATCAAGTGCAAAACTGATATGATCTCAGGCATTCCACTGTTAATAACAGCTGATATCTACTGAATGCTTAGCATATGCCAGGCACCATTCTAAATATTTTATTCACAATAATTCATTTTATCTTCGTAGCAACTCACTGAGACAGGAGCCCATTATTTTCTCTATTTTTTTTTTTTTTTTTTTTTTTTTTTTTGTGGTACGCGGGCCTCTCACTGTTGTGGCCTCTCCCGTTGCGGAGCACAGGCTCCAGACACGCAGGCTCAGCAGCCATGGCTCACAGGCCCAGCCGCTCCGCGGCATGTGGCATCTTCCCGGACCGGGGCACGAACCCGTGTCCCCTGCATCAGCAGGGGGACTCTCAACCACTGCGCCACCACGGAAGCCCTCTCTATTTTTAAGATGAGGAAATTGAGGCCCAGAATGCATAATTTACCCAAAATTAGTCATCTAGGAAATGGCAAACCTAAGATTTGAATCAAGTTAGATTGGCCCAGAGAATGCCCTTGGTCACTTAAGATCCAAGGTCACTCTACTCCCATGGACCCTAATTCAAAAACTGCAACCTTAGACACACATTTTTTTTTTTAAACTCTGACTTAATCACCAGGAAGTAAAATTCCAATACTATTATTATTGTCATCATTTTACTAAGTGAACTTTATGTATCAGACAATGTGCCAGACCTTAAAAATAACTGCTAATCCTTAAATTTTTAAAAGTGAGTAGTTTTAATCTTATTTTATAGAATAAAAATCTGAAGCTTGGAGAGGCTGAATGACAAACTGATGGCCAATAACTTGACGTGGAGACAGAACGGGAATCTAGGTCTGTTTGTCTTACGCCTGTTCTGCTCATACCCAGTGACTCTTAAAAATAAAATAAACTTGCCCTTCCTAGGCTCAATTGAGGCAATGTCAGGGTGGGGTAGTGAGATAAAACTAAGCTGTTAAATTCTTTATAGAAAACCTGATCTCTACTTGCCTGCTGTCATTGCTAATATAGCGGGACCAAGAAGAGAAAGGTCATAACTTTTGATGATAGAATACATCAGTCAGTAATTCAACAATAGGCAATGGAGATACAGCAGTGAAGAAAAGAAAAAACACAAAATCCCTGCGCCTTTGGAGCTTACATTCTAGTGGGAAGTCAAATAATAACATAAAATACATAATATGCTAGAAGATGGTAAATGCTACAGAGAAACATAATTCAAGGAAGTAATGTAGGGAATTCCATGGGTGCGGGGGAACGCTGTAATATAAGCAGGATGGACACAAAAGGCTTCACTGAGAAGGAGAGGAGCAAACCACTCAGCTAGAGAAAGAGTATTCCAGGCAGAGGAAACAGCAATTACAACTCTTCTGAGTGGAAGAATGCCTGGCCATGTTCAGGAGCAAAGCTAGCACATCTGGAATAGAGGAAGGAAGGAGGATCTAGGAAAAGATAAAATCAAAGAGGTAATGTAGGTCAGGTACTGAGATGTACAAAACAGTGTGAAGACTTTGGCTTCATCTCTCTCACATGACGTCACTTCATTTTTAACAGAACATTGTCCCAGCTGCCTTGCTGAGCACAGACTGAACAGAAACAAGGATGGAAAAAGACTGTTGGAGAAACTAAGCAAGAGATGATGCTAAAATGGACTAAGAGAAAAAGCAGTGAAGTTGGTGAGAAGTCATCAGATTTGGGGAATATTTTGAAGGTTTATGTGCAAAGAGTTTGTTGACATACTGGATGTAGGGTCTTAGAGGAGTGGTGGCAAGGATCACTCCAAGCAGATGGAGTTATTATTAAACTGGACTGGAAGGACTGTGGAAACTAGGCTAAGAGTTTGGTTTTGGACCTGATAAAGTTGACATTTCTGTTGGACATCTGAGTGGATGAGCTGGGATTTGGATTTGTAAGTCTGGTGGTCAGGGAAGAGCTCTGGAGTATAGATTTAAATTTTGGAATTATCTTCATATAGATGGTATTTATCGATGCTACTAAAAAGTAGGTTCAGATATAAAAGAAAAGGAGCCTAAAGATTGATCCCAGAAAAGTCCACATTAAGAAGTAAGGTAGGGGGCTTCCCTGGTGGCGCAGTGGTTGAGAGTCCGCCTGCCATTGCAGGGGACGTGGGTTCATGCCCTGGTCTGGGAAGATCCCACATGCCGTGGAGCGGCTGGGCCTGTGAGCCATGGCCGCTAAGCCTGCGCGTCCGGAGCCTGTGCTCCGCAATGGGAGAGGCCACAACAGTGAGAGGACCACATACCGCCAAAAAAAAAAAAGAAGTAAGGTACATGCGTAGAAAACACAAGATGGACAGGATAAAAACCAAGCAGGTAAACTGCTTTTAATGTATGAGTTTTTGCTTGTTCTGAGAGAAGAATACGTAAGGACATTATTTAAGAATGCTTAAGGGGAAAAAGTGGAATCTACTGTTAGGGATATTATGTAATTCAAAAAAAAAAATAAATTAGAGCAACTAGGTCTCAGAAAAGATGGTGAACTAGATACCCCTAGAGCATCCACCAGGAGATTTTCATGGCTTTCCTTCTAAAACTCTACCAGTTGTACAACTCAACTCCCAACTTTTATTCAGAGATCAAACTTCCAAGATTCTAATATATGATTGGCCCAGCTTCCCTCAAGTGTCTATCATTTTTCCAATCAACAAGAGCTAAGGCCGTACTGTACAAGCATGGTTATCAGAAAAATGCTGTCAGTTCCCCAGAGAAGGGGAACTGTAACCGTGGTAAAAATTAATAGGAAAAGCACTGGAAAATATGAAAATATTGTGTATTGTTGACATCCAGGAATGTTGGTTTAGATAATTAAATTTATTAGAAAATTTTATATGGTTCTTATTATAATAAACTTTCCCACTACTGGTCCAAGGATAAACAATTCAGAGTTTTTTACTTAATGAGATTTCCCTTTAATGCCTGCTTCATGACAATTTTCATAATTCTGCAACGATAGTACAATGGAGTATTTTAGCACCTTGATACATTATTTTAATTAAGATGTATGGCTTCTTGGACCCCTATTTCACTTAGTTCTTTCATTAAATATATTAATCCCTTAGTTTGCTCAAAGACAAAGCATTCTTGATTAGTCAGACCTACTAAAAATAAATAGGCAGTGTTAAAAACTGGAAAATGCTAGTTTAGGAATCTAAAGCTTGAATTTTATCCCTGATTCTGCCACTAACCAGCCATTAGTGATCCTTCTTAAAATAGTTAACATTTTATATCTTAGTTTTCTCATCTCTATGGACAATCTTGAATTTCAGAAACGGCAAACTTTCAACTTCATACCAACTCCAGGTGATTCTGTGTTGAGAAGAGCTCTGAGATCATATATAAGATCTGCTGGCAAGGTAAGATTAACCTGATGAGTTACCAAGGTCTACTGGGAATTAGACCTGACCTGCCAAATTTGCCAGGTCCTTACCTTGCAAGAACTAGATGGTTTATTCACTCAAAATGCATTTATTGAGTATGCGCCAATACCTGGCACTGACCGCATCATGCATGGATAAAGACAGATTAAATAAGGTATGGTCTCTTACCCTGGTGAAACTCGTTTTCTAGAAGGTATGATAAGAATCATAAGAGATTGTTTCTAGGGCTTCCCTGGTGGCTCAGTGGTTGAGAGTCCGCCTGCCAATGCAGGCGACACGGGTTTGTGCCCTGGTCCGGGAAGATCACATGCCGCGGAGCTGGGCCTGTGAGCCGTGGCCACTGAGCCTGCACGTCCGGAGCCTGTGCTCCGCAATGGGAGAGGCCACAGCAGTGAGAGGCCCGTGTACCGCAAAAAAAAAAAAAAGAGATTGTTTCTAAAAGTATATTCGTGCTGTGGAACGGCATGAATTCCTGATTTCTCTGGAGGTAGAAAATATGGATATTACAGAGAAACTCTTCAATCCTTTACTTACTCTCAGTTTCCTATTTCCCATATAAGTATTTACGAGGAATAACTACACACAGACAAACAGCCTCATGGCTGGGTGGTGGCTCTGTGGGCAGGAATGACAAGCAAAGTTACACTGCAAAATGAATCAAGTGAAGACAGCACTGATGCCACTGCCTCATGGGGCAGGGCCTCAGCTCTCAGGGCCCACAGCACTGATGCAGGGCCCTAGACAGTAACCTGAAAATTGCTGCCTTTCAACACCAGATGTGGCTCCCACCAAAACTGACATTCTAGAATGGACTTTGCACAATTCCCGTTAATGCACCACTAGTTTCTTATTCAAAGGTGGGCCTAAGTGTGGGTGTGTGGGGTCATAATAAAGTACCTGTGCATGAGCTGCGAGGTGGATGGTATCTTCAGTTTCCACAGTGGGCTTTCGTTACCTGGAGAATCCTAAAACTTCCCTAGCCCTTCCTCCTACCCAATCAATATTGACCTGTCTGGGTCTCTGCTCTCAGCTATATTTTTCTTGTCAGTTAAAGTGATATTGTTTATACATCAATTTCCTGTGAAATGAATTAGCATGATTCAAGACATCCAAATCTAATCATTTCTTTGATACCAAAAAAACCCCAAACAACAACAAAAAAAACCCTGAGTTTAGAAGTATATAATACCCAAACTGTGACATACAGCAACTGTATCAGGGAAAAATATTACCTTATAAGATCTCTTGACAGCCATCCAGCTGGACTTCTAGTAATACCTCTGCATTAAAACATGCTGGAGAATGTTTTTCTCTTTTCAGACTTCGAAAATAGACAGGTATCAGTGCCCTTGAACGAAACCAGCTAGAGCCACTGACACCCTTCTTATGACACAAACTGGAAAGGGGGTAAAAGCTATAAAGGAAACGCTTGATAGTTTTGCCTACTGGAAAAATTACCTGTAGGCCACGAGTAGAACTTTGTTCCCTCCTAAAAGGCATAATATATGTTCCCCTAGGCAGCCTTTCTTCCATTTGTCTACTCCAAGGAGCCCAATATCTCTGTTTTCTCTGCCTTCTGTTTAGTCAGCAGGTAATTGTCAGAGTAATATTCCAAAAGGAGTGCTTCAAGTGTACAAGTCTTCTACACTGAAACCCTCCGGTGGCCCTTCTTTTCCCCTAGAAATTAGGTTAAATCTCTCAGAAGGGTATGTAAGGCCTTTTACAATCTGGCCCCTGCGGTCCCCTCAACAATCCCTCCCATCACTTCCTCTCCGCATACTCTTCCTCCTGCAAGCCCTCACCTGGAACGCCCTCTCCACCTCTTCTGCTTAACACTCGATCATTCTAGCTCCCACATGAATGCTTCAAACACTCTCCTCATCCCCTCAGCTAGACTTACTTTCTTCCCCTTTCAAGTCTTCATAGACACATATACTTTTTAAAATTGTTATATTTTCCATGTACAAAATAGAGATTTTAGGTGTTCAGCTTACTGAGTTTTGACTTAGGTAACCACCACCCCAACTGAGGCACAGATTGTTTTCACCACACCAGAAAATTCCTTTATGCCACTTTCCAGCAAGTCCCTCTGCCTCAGAAGCAGCCACTGTTATGACGCCTATCACAATAGTTTTGCCTATTGTAGAATTTCTTATAAATGGAGTTACACAGTATGTAC
Organism: Lagenorhynchus albirostris; assembly: GCF_949774975.1. Taxonomy (NCBI): domain Eukaryota; kingdom Metazoa; phylum Chordata; class Mammalia; order Artiodactyla; family Delphinidae; genus Lagenorhynchus; species Lagenorhynchus albirostris. Next base: position 28,951,944 of record NC_083103.1, read on the forward strand.
TCTATTGTGCCTGGTTTCATTTGCTTATTAGCATAATGCTTTGAGACTTTTTTCTGTTACTGTTGAGTGTAACAATAGCTTGTTCCTTTTCATTGCTGAGTAGTATTCCACTATGTGAGTATACCACAATGCATTTGCTCTTTTTATAATTCTGATTTTTCATTTATTTATTTGTTCACTACCTCAATCCACCGAAAACTGAGGCATGCCATGCGTGATTTTTACCTTTCTAGTGAACAATTACAATGATTTTGGAATTGTCTTATGTCCTCTCTGCATTATATTCTCTGTAAAAAAGAAGGAAATGAGAAGGAAGCCATTTATTTCATTCCTGCTATACTCTAGATACCATGCTAAGGTCCCTCATTTGATCCTTACCACAGCCCTATGAGGTAAACATCACCCTACTGTACAAATGAAAAAACTGAGACTTGAGGCATTAAGGGTCCTGCCTGGGGTTATGCGTTAGGTGGAGGAAGCAGGATTTTAACTTAGATACTCCTGGCTCCAAAGCACATAAGTTTATTTCTGTGTCAGGCTTTGAGTCTTGTAAAAATCTCATTACTATGGCTAGCATATAATTATCCCTTGAATTGGAGATACAGTCTACTTTTTGTAAATGTCCTTAAGAAGATCCAGTAAGATGCATTATATTAGGCAGATAATAAATAAAATGAAAATACACAGCAAACACATGTGATAAAGAATCTTCACTAACCAGCACTACCCAGATGGATGGCAGGCTACAAAGCAATGGTCATCAGCTTTCTCAGAAAAGCCATAGACACCTGTTCTTCTTCCAATGGTATCCATGGAAGCTGTTATTGACATTACTGTTATTATAGCTATTTCCCAGATTCCATCTACTGGACTTTCCATAATTTCAAACTCTTCTTCAGTGCCATATTTTCAAAATACTCCTATTTAATATAGTAGAAATAATATGGATTTAGTATCTGGACAGATCTATATACAAATTTCGTTTGCATCCATTTACTACTTCTGTGAGCTTGGGTAAATCACTTAACCTCTCTAAGGCTAATTTCCTTATTTTTAAAATGAATACGTTTATTATCTTAATCTGCAAAACAGAGTTGATAGTAATGGAATCTCTTCATAGGGTTGTTTGAGAATGAAATTAAATCATATATGTAACAGACATAGCATATTGCCTGGCACACTGTGAATTATTAATAATTGCTTTATATTTTTTTATAATGATAATTATTATCATTGTCAGTACAGTTGGGTTATGAGTGAGGGTGTGCTTGAGCCAACAGTTAAAATGATAACTGGGAAAGCATCTGTTTGGTCTTCCCTAAAAGATGTGATTTCATGTTTCTTCCCCAGGAGTTAATCTTTCATGCCAGAAATGCACAGGGCAAATGAATTACCTATCCTAATAACAAGGAAAATGGTTGTTTTCCACAGGGAGATGAGTTGACCCTCCACTTAAAAAACCACAGTGGCTGGACAGCACCACAATTGGAGAAACAAAGAGTAATGTGCTGCCTGGTATTAAGTGTGGAAAACAAGGGCACTACCAGAAGTAAGCACTGAGTAAACATACACAAGGTCTAAGAGTGTTTATAATTACCAAGAACCTCCAGGAAACTCACAAAATGAGTCATGAACATTATAAACAGAAGCCATGAACATAGAGGGAACACACCTCAACATAATAAAAGCTATATATGACAAATTCACAGTTAACATCACCCTCAACGGTGAAAAGCTGAAAGAATTTCCCCTAAAATCTGGAATAAGACAAGATGCCCATTTTTACCAATTTTATTCAACATAGTATTGGAAGTCCTAGCCACAACAAACAGACAAGAAAAAGAAATAAAAGGAATCCAAATTGAAAGGAAGAAGTAAAACTGCTACTCTTTGTAGATGGCATGCTACTATACATAAAAAATCCTAAACACACCACCAGAAAACTACAAGAGCTCATCAATAAATTTGGTAAAGTTGCAGGATACAAATTTATATAGAAATCTGTTGCATTTCTATACACTAACAACTAACCATCAAAAGAGAAATTAAGAAAACAATCCCAGTTACCATTGTATCAAAAAGAATAAAATACCTAGGAATAAACCTACCCAAGGAGGTAATCATGATGTTGATTAATTAGGAAGCCACCTAAGTGTCCACCAACAGATGAATGGAGAAGGAAGGTATGATATACATGCGAGCGCGCACACACACACACACACACACACACACACACACACACACACACACACACTGGAATACTACTCAGCCATAAAAAAGAAGGAAATTTTGCCATTCATGATAACACGGATGGCCTTGGAGAATATTATGCTAAGTGAAATAAGTCAGACAGAGAAAGACAAATACTGTACAATATGTGGAATCTAAAAAATAAAACAAACTAGTGAATATGACAAAAAAGAAAAAGACAGATACAGAGAACAAACTAGTGGTTACCAATGGGGAGAGGAAAAGGGGGAGGGGCAAGATAGAGGTAGGGGATTAAGAGGTACAAACTATGATGTATAAAATAGTAAGCTAAAAGGATATATTATACAGCACAGGGAATATAGCCAATATTTTACAATAACTATAAATGGAGTATCACCTTCAAAAATTGTGAATCACTATGTTGTACACCTGTAACTTACATAATATTGTACATCAACTATATCTCAATTAAAAAAAAAAAGAAATAGAAGCCATGGAAAAGAGAAGACTGCTATCTAGGGCCTCCGATTCCCTGGAACATCTGGGGCCTTCGATTCCCTGGAACATCAAGGTTAGACTACTTGCCCTGAAGCCTTGAGCAGATAGGGTCTGAACTCCACCTATCTGATATCCATGTGATTAACTATAAACAAGGACATGATTTAACAGTTAATAAAACCTGCAAATAGATCACAAATGTGGTAAAAATTGTTCCTCAACTGATTTCTTTAAAATCTAAATTCAAATGATGAATGTCATTTAAATACTGTTGAGCAGCAAATATCATTGAGTTGGCCCAGGTAATTGTTAAACAAACCTATAGTAAAGTTATCACTTGGAAATAAACTGTTTCAGAATAGATAATGCCATTTTAGGATACACTGCAAACACTTCAGTCATAGGAACTTTGAAGAGAATGTACCTGGACGGTCACTTTCTACACAAATAAAACAAACAAACATAGCAGTTCTTCTTTAACAATATGAATATGCAGACTCTCAAATGTAAAAACTATTTGAGTTTAAAACTAGGTGATAGAGGAGAGCATCCCCTCTCTCATTAACTAGCTCACTGACATTGAAGTACTCTGGGGAACCCCAAGGCAAAAGCTACTACCTCAAGCCATGAGAATTAGTACCCCTCTGTGACTCTCTGAGAAACAGCAAATTTGGTGGAGTGAGGCCTAAGAAAGAAAGGGTCCTTGTCAGAAAAGCCTCCAAATTGGAGTGAAACAGGAAAGGTGCTTATTATAAAGACAATCTACAGCTATGCTAAAAGGGAGACTCTGAACCATGAAGTGCTAAGACTGTACGGGGGAGGGGGGAAACAATTAAGTATCAAAATCTAATCTTAACAAAAGAAACAAACAATGATATCCAGATAGCCAGGGATGAGCTGAGCTGCAATGAGAATCAGGCCTAAGGCATGGAGGGACTAGCATTTACATTTACTCATTTGCAAACTATTTTTGAGCTCTTATCATATGCAAGGGAGAAACTGGTGTACAAGACAAAGACCCTGTTTACATGAAACCTGCATTCTAATAGGTAAAAAGAGTCAATAAATGAGAAAATAAACAGGATTATCCCAGATGAAGATAAACATTAGAAGTAAAATTAAAAGGATGATATGATTTATATTGACAGTGGGTAGGGGAGCATCAAAATAGGTGGTCAGGGAAAGCCTCAGGAGGCGATGTTTAAGTTGAGAAATGATGAACAAGTGAAAATCTGGAGAGTGGGTGCTCCAGGCAGAGAGAAAAGCAAGTACCAGGGCCATAAAGTGAGAATGAGATTCCATATTCAAGAAAAAGAAAACTATAATAATATGCCTGAAAAAGAGTAAAGAAAGGAAGCTTGAAAGGAAGTTCAGATTTTATTCTTACTGCGATGAGAATTCGTTGGACTATTTTAAGAAGGAAGTGACTTAGTTTGCATGAAAATCTGTATGACTGCTTAGGTGGCAACAGATTTTAATGGGGCAAGTATGGAAACAGGAACACCCAGTAGGAGGGTCTTCCAGGATTCTAAGCAAGTAAAGTAATATCTTGGCCAGAAGTGGTAGAGATGCAAAGAAGTGGCCTGTTTGAGGCTACATTTTGGAAACACAGAACTTATTGACAAATTAGATGTAAGTGTGATAGAACAGAAAGAATCAATAAGATTCTTTTGATTGGGATTTGAATAACTAGATGTTACCATTTGCTAAATGGAGAAGACTGGAGGAGAGACAGGTTTAAGTAGAGAGGAAAATGAAGAGTTTGTTTTGGGCACCCCAGTGGGGATAACAAGTAAGTCATTGGACACACATATTTATAACTAAGTAGACAGGCCAGGACAGGAAATTTTTTAATTGGAAGTCAACAGCCCACAGGATGACATTTAAAACCACAAGGACAGATGAGATCACCTAGGAAAAAAAAAAAAAAAAACAGTATAACTGAGGAAAAGTAGAAGAACCTAGTGCTAAGTCAAGAGGAAAACCAATAGTTAAAGGAGATTGCAAAGGAATCAGAGAAGGTGCCATGAGAAAGGTGCCTAGAAAACCAGGTAGTGGTGGGATTACAGTAATAAAATTTTTAAAAAACAAACAAAAAAAAACCTCAGTGTTAGTCTGTTTTTGAAGAAGATGGCATGATCATTGTCAAAACATGCTGAGAGATCCTGCAAAGTAGCAGAAAAATGCCACTGGATTTGGAGATGGTGGCTTTTCAAAGATGACTTGGCAAGGGGTAAAGAGGTAGGGAATGAAGCCCAACCAGAGTGCCCCGAGGAGAGAACAGGACATGAGGAAGTGCAGATATGAACAACTATGATTCTGATGTTGAAGGAGGACAGAGAAATGGAGTAGGATCTAGAAGAAGATCTGTCAAAAGAGGTTTTTGGATTGCTTGCATGTTATCTGAGATGGAAGTTATAAATACTATTAGTTCCTACCACTTCGTGATTACTGTATGCAAGGTGCTCTTCTAAATGCATTCCCTGATTTTAATTACAAAACTTCACAAAACCCCTATGAGGGAAGTACTAATCCAATCCCCAGTTTATAGACGAGGGGAGTAAGACAGAGACAGACAGAGTAATGTGCTTCACCTAGTGAATGCTAGAGCCAGTGTTTAAACCAAGGCAGTGTGACTCCAGAGTCTGTAATTTTAATCTCTACTCTGAACTGTCCCTCGCTCTGCTAGTCTGCTTCTAATACATATATTGTTATGCTGATGAGAATCAACCAGTAAACAGAGAAAAATTGATGGTGCCAAAGAAAGAGAGTTACAGTGCGGAAACAAAGTCCTTAAGAAGGCAAGACTGAAGGAGATCAAGAGCAAAATGGTCCAGATGAGGAAGGGGCCTCTCCCTGTTGTGGCCTCTCCCGTTGCGGAGCACAGGCTCCGGACGCGCAGGCTCAGCGGCCATGGCTTACGGGCCCAGCTGCTCCGCGGCATGTGGCATCTTCCCGGACCGGGGCACGAACCCGTGTCCCCTGCATCGGCAGGCGGACTCTCAACCACTGCGCCACCAGGGAAGTCTGGTCCTGGTGTTTTCATACTAGAGAAGAAGTAGAAAATGTGGAGAATCCCAGAGAGCACACCCCAAGAAGCACAGTAGGAGAAGGTGGCACCCTTTTGAGATTGGTGATCCCGAATTTAAAGTTGGTCCACACGGTTGTGTCTTTTTCTCCAGACCTATTTATCTGCTTGGGGACAGATGAAAAATTGTTGGGTTTATCCGGGTGAGGCTTAATCAGGCATGTAGGATGGAGGGATATAGGAATAAGTTAGGCTTGTCACAAGGTAAGTTCTCTTCATTATCAGAAGAGGTGAGAGCTATTTAACTTTAAGGAAAATGTCACTCGCCTGGGATGACTTAAATGTGATCCAGGTACAAACTGGAAGAATAAACTAGACAAACTTTTAAATTATCTTCCTTTCTGATGATGTTTATATTTGCACTTTAATCGTTTTTTCATGTACACAAGTTTAAGGAAACAGGAGAAAACATTATGTTTGAAGATGATTTAATTGTGAATTTGGACTCACATTTAGAGAGCAGAGTTAAGTCAGAAAATAATATCAAGAAAGCCTCTTCCTTTCCTCCCACATTATGGTGGGTGATAGAATATGTACCATATCACACCCTCCTCACGAGGGTATCAATCACCTTGGAAATCAATGCTGAGGCTCCTGGTTATAGACCCCATCACCTAATGTGATTTCTGCCCACTCTACCCACCCCCATCCCTCTAACTGGAAAGGCTCATGCAACACATTGTGACTGTGTCGTCTATTAATAAGAGGAAAACCATGTTGTACTGCCCTCTTTATTTTCTAGAAATTACATGGCTAAAAGCAATAGCTTCAGAGTCTAACAAAAGACTGTTTCATCTGACTCTGCGATAGTTTTGCACTCAGGAAAAAAAGAATTACTGTAATGACAAATTTAACAGTCTGGGCTATTAGTGGCTAAGTTTAGACTAAGTCTTTACCCAAGTTACTATATTTAGACCCGAAAATGAAAATACTATTTTAAGATGGAATGGAAATGCTCACCACGCTTCTCACATGGGAAAGAAACCGTTGCTGAAAAGAGTTTGAATTGGTTATGAATACAATGCAATTATTCTATTGAAAACATTGGCTGGGACAGTATTTTTCTAAAGATAGAAACCAAACAGGCTGAAACGACTTCAGTGAGATTCCTCCTCGCTGCACACAGACTTCAACTACCCCTAACACGCACACAACCAAATGGAAGAAATTTAATATCCTTTTTTTTTTTTTCTTTTTTTTCTGTACGTGGGCCTCTCACTGTTGTGGCCTCTCCCGTTGCGGAGCATAGGCTCCAGACGCACAGGCTCAGCAGCCATGGCTCACGGGCCCGGCCGCTCCACGGCATGTGGGATCCTCCCGGACCGGGGCACGAACCCGCGTCCCCTGCATCGGCAGGCGGACTCCCAACCACTGCGCCACCAGGGAAGCCCAGAAATTTACTATTCTTAATGACTCAGTCACTGACAAGTATTTACCACTGAGCACCTTCTCACTGCTCAGAGAGGGGAAATGTACTGAGTTAGGAGTTGGGACTACTCCAGCTACTGTCACATTTGTGACCTTGAGGAAGCCACTTCCTTCTCTTTGAACCTGTTTTCTTCCCTGTAAACTAAAGCCCCTACATATCTAAAATTCTATCATACTCCCATTCAAATAAAATAGCCACCTCTGATATTCTTGTCTGTGACTTTAAAAGCAATACTCTCTTTGTGGAATGAGCAAAGGGTCTATTCAGCCAAAAAGGGGTAGAAGTCAGGCAGGCACAGGACCAATAATTTGGTGTGTTTGCTTTGGGCCGGACATAATCCAAGGCACTTTACAAACCTTAGGTCTCCTTTCATCCTCTCCAAAAACTCATGAGACTGTACTATCAGATGGACCAAAAGGTCAGATTGCCAGAGCAGTAAACATGGGATCTACTAGAGCATTCAAACCCTAGGCAGGGTCACATTGATTTTATGATTCAAAGCTTCCCCAAATGTTCTTTGCTACATATACCAAACGTACCCCTACTTATGGAGTAAATTAAGCCATGAGAACTTCACATGAGAAATTCATTCCTTTCTGTTTTAGTCTTTCCAGATATCTCCTTTGGAAACGAGACATTTCAAAATTTTAAATGTAGCATATATTTAAGAGTCAGCCTGAGTTGGAATTCCAACTTTGTGATAATTCACTTAAGTAATCTGAGCCTTAGAGTCCTATCTGTAAAATGAAGAGAGCAACACTGCCTTCCATTTCCGTGAGAATTTAATGAGCTCGTGTGTGTGAAGTATTTTCTTTGCTTCTCTACCTCTTTCCTTATGGACCAACATACTAATTCTCTACCATGAATTCATTGCTAGTGCACAATATTTGAATATTGTGTGAGGACAAATTTCCAGTCCTTGAGAACATAAAAATGGGGGTTATAGAGAAAGCAGTCACGTAAGCAAGAGCACTAATTTGTTACCGGTTATGTGTAAGAAAGTAATGTTCACCCAGCCTCCTTAGAGTTCAGCTGATGCCTTGTCCTAACTTGCAGACCTTGCAGTTAGGTCGATTGTGGCCAATAGGCCAAAAACAGAAGCGACTTGGTCACTTCGGTCCAGGGCATTTGGAAGCTGGTGTGAATTTTCCATACTTTCTCTTTTCCTATCAAGGTAATGCTAGATGCCAGCTGTAAACACGGCAGCATCATGAGATGGTAGAGCTTCTTTCAGCTCAGGTCCCTGAGTGATCCACTCTGTTGAGGAATGTCCCCCACTAACTGCACCAGAAATGTGAGTGAGTAAGAAATAAGCTTAGCTATGCCAAGTCACTGAGATTTAGGGCCCACCTGCCATAACTTACTCTATCCTGACTCTTACCCTGTAACTACTGTAGTAGTATTGTAATAGAAGTTTCTACAGGATACAGAGGGGGCAGAGAGGAGGCAGTTCTGCTTGGATTGTCTAATGCTACCTGGAGTATCTGCCTGGGGGATGCTCTTGTTTCAGTTTTGAAAGATAAATTGTTATGTTCATCAGGGAGCCCTAGTCATTCTAAGCAGAGGTAACAGCACAAGGAAAGGCATGAGCTGTGAATCTGCATGACACAGAGAATCACAAGTAGTTACTTCTGGCAGGTAGTTAAGTCTTCAGTGTGGTACTGTGGTAGCAGAGCCCCAGTGAGAAATTACATCTCACAGATGTATGCACGTCCATTCGCTCTGAGAGTAGAGGAGAAAGAGGGAAGAAAAAACACTGGTAGAGATGGAATCCCAATGAAGACACTCTTCATCTACTTCATAATTTTGCCTCAGGTTGGACCTGCTTAAAAACAGGAAAGAGTTCAATTTCAACACCGGTATTTATTTTTGCTGATACCAATGTAAACTTGCAACACCCATTCAACCTCACTCCAAGTGGTTTTCAAGTTGAAGCGCCAATTATCCAAAATGGCTTCCTAGTATGAAATATCCGTATTTCCACTTGGGGCTCCCTTATTCCATAAAACTCATTTAATGTATGAGCTTAATTACATGGAGATAGATTAAGGGCCTCAGAGGTGAAAGGCTAACGAGGGCATTAAATCCGGAACCACTTAACAGCTGCCCCATCACTTGGCAGAAATGTATTTTAAAATAGTGTTTGAAATATATTTAAACTGAAATAAATAAAACATATTTTCCTGTAAATGTTGCCAAGTCCTGCCAATTAAACTCAGATCTATTTAAAAAAAAATCTTTAGCTCTCAACAAATGCTGGCTGCTTTTTCCCACTAAAAGCAATTCTGAGCATTCACGCTCGCACTTCTTCCCTGTATCATTATGCTGTGTTCCTCCTGTTAATATTTAAAGCCTCTGAAACTGTTTTTCCCATATGCTTTTGGAGTAGAATGCAAAACTTAAGTTTTCCATTTTTATGAAGCTTTGTAAAAAATAATCTCACGTGCTGCTTATTAAGGGAAGATATTATTAATATCTACAGGCATGAAGTCTTCACTAAATAACAAGAAAAAAAAGACTTGGTAGAAAGTCATTTATCTTTATCATACGGCACTATTCACCATTAAACTTGATTAATAATAATGGTATAGCAATAATCATAATTTTCGAATGTGATACACTAGGTGCTTTTCTAAGCACTTTATATATAGTACTATTTTACTGTATACTCACAACTACTGTACAACTATTTTTCACATGGGGAGACTGAGTATCAGTGATTAAAGAAATTTGCCCAAAATTTCAGAGCTTTAAGTACCTGAGCTAGAATCTGTATCTACATCTGTCTAACATCAGTTGAAATCTCTATTCTATTCTGCCTTTAAATTTTATAGTTAATTTAGTTAACCACAAAACATATGTATTTGTTTGGAAACAAATATTTGAAATCACAAAATATATATGTGTATTAGTTTAGCTGTTGCAGATTCAATAAAAAACGACTATTATTTGAATCATGGATCCCAGTTTACGGGGTGAAATTAAAAAGTAATAAAATCAGAATAACTATCTTCCCTGACTAGGGAGACTGAGAGATTAATACAGGCGATTTTAAGGACAGTGAACACAGAGCACTGAAGGAGATGCATTTTGTCCATCCTGATAAAGTCAGCTGGAATTTAATGTGTTGGTACTCAGAAATGGCTGGGCATCTTTGGTGTATTGCTAGGACAGTCTTAACCAAAGTTAATTTTCATGAGATGCTTTCTACAAGGCCAGCCACAAAAAGGCGGACTCAACCAGAAATCTACAGTAGTCAGAGGAAGGAAACAAATCTGACTACAACAGTTGTTCCTTAGATTTAACTGTAACCATAGCCCCCTCTTTAGACTCACTGCTCTGTCCTGTTGAGAATGGGAGTGAGGGAAGGAGGGGAGGTGGGCTTTGTATAAAACATGAAAGTCTTATTTCACTTAAAACAGTCCTGCCTCTTTTTAATCAACTCTCCACAGTAGTCCACAACTGTGACAAAGACACACTGTAACACTTTACTCTTGGCATGGAGACTACAGACCTTAACAAGGCACACGCTGGTCCTTATAGACTTACCCAGCCTCAGGCTGCCCATTCTCTTCCTTACTCTCTGTACTTCAGCCACCTTGGATTTCTTCAGATCCTGAGAATCACTAGGCTTCAACCACCACAGCCTTTGGACAGTTCTTTCTGCTACAATAACCTACCCCTCATTCCCACTCTATCCATTCCACTTCACCTAGTTACTTTTCACTGATCCCTCCAATCGTATAGTAGCCCTCCTTTTAGAATCCTTTCCATGATCGTAGTCTTGTACTTGCATGTGTCGTTATTGGAATTTATTTGAGTAAGGTCTGGCTCCTCTAAGAAAGTGGCTGTTTTTGCCCGTTATTTCATACTCAACACCAAGTGACTTGCCTAGAATACGTCAACATTCCACATGGATCTTGGGGCCCAAGGAGTGCTGCTTTAGCGCCTTCTAACAGGATATGTCAGAAGAGAATGAGAGACAGGACTTCCTCTTTCACAAGAGAAAATCATGCAGCCCAGTGATCGCTTTTTGTATACCAACAGAGCATGAGTCTGGCAAGAGTTGGCCATGCCCTCCAGCCTCACACTGCAGAACTCTGCAGAAGCCATGGAGGTTCCTAGCAGTGTCCAACAAGTGTAGAGATACACAGTGATGAGGGCCCAGTCAGGAGACAAGTGGAATATCAGTAGTACCACAAGGTAACTAACCAAACTGATGACTGATATCTTCCCGAACATATTTGAAACACCTTCTGAGAACTCCCAAAACATAACTCTCTAAAGTGTTGTATGATTTAGTTTCCTAACTAGGTAGATTGAGGCTCATCTATATAAAGTTTCAAGAAGAAGCACATGTTAGTTTCCCCACTAATCCAAACTAAGGACATAGTCCTGTTAAAGGAAGAAAGTCAGTCATTGCTGACTCACGGATTAGAGTATAGGTGTTGGCTCTTTGCTCATCAATCACATTATTCACGAAAACTACATGATAATGTTGCTTTGGGATTTCTACATTTAGCATCTCTTGTTTTAATACTTCTTAATTACTCTTCTATATTTGTAAATAGGTTTCATAACTTACTGAGCATCAATATTTAGAACAATGTATTGTTGCTGATCTGGTTTGTAGCCATAATCCTAAACCTTGCCATCTGTCTATTACTTGGACACCACATTAGTTAATGTAGCAATTTCATAAGATTCCAGAGATTTAAGACATCAGGCTTATTATTCTAATTTGCCTCTTAGAGTAATATGGTATGCTTTCTCTCCATAATTTTTTTCGAACAACAATTTCAAACGCCCTTGGATGCAGTTTGCTATCAAAGGGGCCAGAGTGTGGTGCTGGACCACCAGGATCATCTTTGCTGAGCTAATGTAATGGGAAATCAAGTCTTTTCATGACTGTCAGGCCCCAAGCCTTCCATTCCTTTCTCTTGTTCCTTAAATTATTACCAACTCCTGTTGTTCATCTTTCAAAAGTGCTTTTATGGGCCCTTCACCTTGTGCTCATCTCTTCCCCCATGTCCTTAATCCCAGCAACATCTGCTGCTCCTGAAAATCTTGCTGGCTAATATACCCAGAATGTTAATATAGTTCTAACATTCAAACACTTGGTGACTCAGGACCAATCAATTTACTTTCAGCTCTTGTTCCTTTAGTTTGAAAATGACAAATTAAAAATGCATCACATGTGAATTCCAGAGACAGGAACAACCTTCTGTTAGGTGCAAACAAATTTCCCTGTAGTCTTATTTTCAGTGATGCTCCCAACCTTTTCTTCCTCCAGCCCACTCCCTTTATTCTCCAATTTTTGCCAAGGACTTTTGCATTTTCTTCTTATCCTTCTGAGTTATCTAATTCATGCCCATGAAGCATCTCAGAAATCTATATTTTCTGTGTAACTCTCACTCGTGAATGCAATATTTGTAGGTTCCATACTAGGCATCCCCACCTGGATGTGCCACAGCAATTCAAGTCAGTACCTTTAAAGTTGAATCCATCGTTCCTTGCATCACAACCAGTTAGCTCCCTTCGCACATTAATTATTTTACTGAGCACCACAAACAGCAGCCTGGTTCTCCAAGACTCTTTTTTTCTACCCTCAATATCCAATCACTTGATTTTTACATTCTGCCATTTTGACATGTGTATCTTTTTCCTCCATTCTACCTCCACTTCTCTCCTCCCACTTACTATCTTCAGGGTTTCATCATCTTGCTCCAAAATGTTTACAGGATACTCAAAAGATTTCTTCCTATACCTGTACAAACCTTATTCAATCTATTCTTCTCAATGCATCTGGAAAAAAAAGTTTTCTAAAATGGAAAATATAATTATGCCATTTTCTTGCTTAAAATCCTTTAATACACCTATATCGTACTCAGGGAAAAAACTCAAACACATTAACATAGCAATCAATGTCCTTCCAAATCTGACCCTTTTCTACTTCTGGAGCTCATATCTTTCCAACCCCCTCCACCCAAGAAAGACTCCTACCATTCTAAACAACTTTCACTTTACTAAATGCACCATGTCTGAAAAACATTCACTCTTTCTTTGCCTTTGTAAATTCTGTTCAGTTCTTGAGATCTATCTCAGGTATTGCTCCTTCCAGAAAGATTTCTTTATTACCCCACACTTCCATCAGATTGCCTTATCCCTGTTTCTCTTCTACCACAGGACCAAGCATAAGTTATTATATTTTCTCACACACATTAGAATCATCTGTGCATGTGTCTGAATTTGAATTGCAGAACATCACCTATCATTGCAAATTCCATGGCTTAAATTGTCTTTAAGTACTTACCAATGATAACGATAAGCATGTTAGTTTCTTAAATGTAATTTATGAATTATCTGCTATCATTGCTTATTAACCGGGAATGCCTCCTCTCTGTGTTGGCAGTCCAATGACCTTCTGCTTTTTTCGACCTCTGTGTTTCACCATGCTTGGTGATAAGGTGGGCTTTAGTGGGTTAATGGCTTCCTGACTTTATACAAAAAAAAGTATCTTCTTCCTCCAGAGAAAAACATGAATTTGAGATCTACTCTTTTGTGTCAACACGAAGTATCCTCCATGACTACTTCTGTTTGGCTACCTCCTATTCCTTATTCAGAGATGCTACTGTTATTGACACATGTAACTTCCACTAGAAAGAAGCCTTTTTGATATTTGTACGTCTTTTACTATGAGATGCCTCAAATTTTTCAAAGTACTACTGAATTAAAAAAAAATAATCAGTGATATAATCAATTAATATAGGCACACTTAATGAATAATAACCAAATAAATGACTTTACCCTGACTTGATTTAATGCAGTTTTAAAATAATTCTCCTCAATTATCCAATACAAATTAACAGTGTAAAAATGGACTTTTATGCATTTTAATAGGTGTAGAAACATATGAGACCTTTAGGCATCCTTCAAATGATGCTACCTGAGAGCATCATTTTTACACCATAACGATAAAGCTCAATCTGTTTGGGGATCACTTTGGTTCAGATGAATTTCATCCGTGACAAAATCATCTTTTATTCTCCTTTTGGAATGCATTTATTAAAGATAAGTATATTAGAGTCAGGATACATAGTTTGTCTAACACATTTTTTGTTTAAAGGGAACTTTTTTTCCCTCAGTTAACACTGTGATCCAATATGATCCTATGGTAAATGTTTAAAGTTGTACAGACTTTTATTTGTGCTTGAGAACAACAAATTTTCTAACGTCAATTATGTCCATTTCCTGTGATCTTAGGAAAAATTCTTATATACAGTGAGAGAATCTAAAAATGGTATTCTTTCATTGTCCAGAGTATTTGACCACCAAAAATCATTAAGAAAACCCAAAACAAAATAATTGTTTTTTTTTTTTTTTTTTTTGCTGTACGCAGGCCTCTCACTGTTGTGGCCTCTCCCGTTGAGGAGCACAGGCTCCGGACGCACAGGCTCAGCGGCCATGGCTCACGGGCCCAGCCGCTCCGCGGCATGTGGGATCTTCCCGGACCGGGGCACGAACCCGTGTCCCCCGCATCTGCAGGCAGACTCTCAACCACTGCGCCACCAGGGAAGCCCAATAATTGTGATTTTTGAAACAGTATCTCAATAACTTCTCTGTCAAAATTTTTTCTCCTTGTCTAAGCTGTGAAGAAATCAATCTTCAGAAGGACACTAACATAATCAATTAATGAGCTAGTAATTTTCCAATCTCCTATTCTTTTTTCTGGTGACATTATACTGCCAATTGAGGACAAATTCCCTTCCAAAGAATGTAGGTCACCATAGATTTTTATATGAAAGGGAAGAGAAATCTTCTCTTTTATGCTCATAAAACAGAATACATACAGTTTTCTGTAATCTATTGTCAAGACAGTGAAAGTGGATGGAAATAAAAGAAAGCAGTAGCTTGAAGTATTAAGAGTGTGGGCTTTGGAGTCAAGAAAAATGGATTTGAATTAGGACTTTGTTACTAATTAATTTTAAAACCTTTGACAAGTTACCTAACTTTCCTGAATTTCATCTATGAAACGAAGATGATAGCACAGTAGCACATATACAATCCTTAAAATGTTTTCTGTCTTCAAGGATTTTTTGAAATGATGTACATAGAGCACAAAGTATAGTGCCTGGTAGGTACCAAATGCTCATTAACTGATAGATGTCAATCTTCAAGGAGAGGATTCTTTCAGGCATCAGTTGTGTTGGAATGTTACTGTTATCTTATCCTTTCGACTACTATAACATTCCTTTCTAAATTATTACAGTTGCATCAGTAGTACAGCCAAGGGCATAAGCCATCTCTAAAATGAATTTCTTTTTCCAAATAAGCCTGGAGCACACAAAACGACTAGAAATTTATAATTCCAAAGTCATTCTTTGTCCCCCTCCTCCAAGGAATTTAGGCAAGAGGAGGAAATTAACCCTGATTTATAGTATATTTGCTCAAAGAATGATATTCTCATATCTCAATTTTTGGGTCAGACATTAAATGGAGTAGGTTATATAAATCTGAATTAAAAAGCACAGTTTATAAAGCCTCCAGTGATTTCCTGAGAAACCAGACAGCATAACTTCATTAAGGATGGAAATGAAGCTCCTTGATCCCGCTGCTTCAGAAAATGTACTTTAAGTGCACAAAATGGAAAAGCAAGAGAGAAATAAACATGCAGAGAAGAAAAAGAAGGGACAGAAAGAGAAAGAGGAAGAGAGAGAGAGAGAAGTAAGGTCTGCCGATCTCAACAGTGGCCTTTGTTCTACCCAGAAGAACTATGTCACTTCTGTAAAAAATCAAAGAAGCTCAGAGTCATCACACATAGAAAAACAGCTGAGTTTGGAACTGCCCTCTACTTTAAGCATTATCACACTTCTCAAATAGATGAGTGTTATCACCAGATGCCACTAATGGAAAGGCATTTTACAGACACATTAAATTCTACTTAAAATAATACAGCAATGCATCAATTCCAGATTCACTTACATTGAAGTATTTTAGGAGTTAGAAACCTACTTTAGATTTATAGGGGGAAAATGACCTAGCAAAAAACTAACCTTCAGTCTGTAATATGTTAACTACCTATAAGCAATCCATGGTAACTTGGCATATACTAGTTATGTCCCACCCTTTAGCTGGAAAAACCAGCCATGTAAAGTGAGTAAAGTTGACAGTCATCTCATTGATGTGATGTTCAGTCACCTAAAATGTACCTTACTCCCATGAACCCTGTGATATGCCCCATCACAGCGTCTAAAATTGGAGCATTTGAAGAGTTATTCTTTTTACCAAATATATATTATATGTCCTCAAAGTCTACCTATTACAACTCCAATATGTTACCTCCTAAGACTGTGACATTTGATATAACACCTTGCTGAAGTTAACTCATCTATTCATGTAAGTATTTATTCTTTGATATATACCAGGAACATTTTATATGACTGGGGATAGAATAATGAGAGAGTCATGGCCCCTGCCCTCAAGTAGAGGTGGTTCCATCCCAAGAAACTCAAATGATATTATTGAAAGAATGACTATTGTCAGGACGGGCACCTGAGAATATGATGAAAGAGAGAAGAAAAATATAACAGTAATAAAGAAGCAAGAATGGTTTGAGGACTTTTTAAACACATTTCTGTACGATTCTAATATGTCTAAATATCTGCCTACTGAAGACATACCCTTGATCTAGAAAGTGTTCAAGTATATAATCCACAGATTAATTTCTTACCAACACTATGAATGCCTGTTATCCTTGGCACTTTACTTACAGTCAAGTTATGACTTTATGTATGTTTACATGACTTTACTGTAAGTTTAAATACTATTCCCATATTTAGTTATAATTTTAAAAATTAGGCATATTGAAAGTACAAATATTTTAATAGACCCCTATGTGCACATACCACTGAGAATATATGTTAACATGTCATCATATCTGCTTTCTCTCCCCCCACCACTATTTCAAGTATAGTTACAGCTAAAGATTCACCCTTTTATATCCATTTTTGCCTTCTTCTCTCCCTCCCCAAGAATAACCAATATTCTGATGTTATTTCAGTTATTTTACACATTCAACAAATATTGGATGAATGCCTACTATGTGCTAGACATTATTCTGGGTATTTGGAACACATCAGTAAACTAAAGAAATAGAGATTGTTGACCTTCCACAGCTCATTTAGATGGGTGAGACAGATTATAATCAACAAATATAATTAATTAATATGTACATTTTATATTCAGTGAGTGACTAATGCTCTAGAAAAATGAAATAATGGAGCAGAATAAGGAAGATTCAGAGCTGGGGCGGGCAATTAGAAATTGAAAGGTGACACTAAAGTAAAAATCTGAAAGAGGTGAAAGAGTAGGAAGTGAGCTTAAGGGATATTTGGAGGAAGTACTTTCCAGGCAGAGGGAACAGGCAATAAAAAGACCCTGTGGAGGGTTCCAGGACAAGATGGCAACATAGGAGTCTCCTGAACTCACCTCCTCCCATGGACACATGGAATCTACAGCTACACACACAGCAGTTTCCTCTGAAAGAAATCTAGAAACTAGCTGAGTGACTCCTACACATCAGGCAAACAAGAACACCCACATCACCCACATCAAAATAGGAAGGAAATGCTGAGATACACTCTAACCATAAACTCCACCCCAAAAATAGCATCGTACAATTAGGGGGAACTCCCAACCCTGAGGAGCAAAGAGTCTGGAGCCCATGTCAAGCACTCCATCTTTTAAGATTCCCACCTGAGGATGGACCCCAGAGCACCCAGCTCTGAAAGCCAATGAGGGCTGAGTCCAGGAGACCCACAAGATTATTGCAAACAAAGACACAATTATTAAGGGGTTCATGAGGACTGGCTGTGGCTACCCCTCCCCAGGACTCAGTGCAGAGAAAACAGGCAAAAGAACCCCATATCTCCCAGGCTTTCCCTGAAAAAAGCCTATTTGCATACTTTAAAAGCTTCTGCTTGTGGGTCAGTCTTCTAATTTAATATGCATCTAGGAGCTAACTGCAAGCCCCAGAGAACAGGGAAGCCAGCAGACACAACCTCTGCCTTCTCACCTGAGCCTACTCTGAATCACAAACACCTCCCTGGGAAGGAGCTTATACATGTCTGGTGCTCCAGCTTTTCTGGCTGCTGCCCAAAGACAGGTCCCAAAGAACAGGTCAAAAGAGAAATCAAAAGAGAAATCCAAAAATACCTTGAAGCAAATGAAAATGGAAATACAACATACAAAACTTACAGGATGTAGCAAAAACAGTTCTAAGAGGGAAGTTTATAGTAATAAACACTTATGTTAAGAAGAAAGCAAACTCTCAAATAAACAATCTAACTTTACCCTACAAGGAACTAGAAGAACAAACTAAAACCAAAGTTAGCAGAAGGAAGGAAATAACAAAGATCAGAGCGGAAATAAATGAAATAGAGACAAAATAAATAGAGACTAAACGATTTCAGTAAATTTACAGGATACAAAGTCAATATACGAAAATCAGTTGTATTTCTATATACTAACAACAAACTATCAGAAAGAGAAATTAAGAAAACAATTCTGTTTATAATTGCATCAAAAAGAATAAGGTACTTACAAATAAATTTAACCAAAAAGGTAAAAGATCTGTACACTAAAAACAATAAGACAATGATGACAAAAACTGAAGAAGACACAAATCAGTGGAAAGATATTCCATCCTTATGGGTTGGAAGAATTAATATTGTTAAAATGTCCATACCACCTCCAAACAATCTATAAATGTAATGAAATCTCTATCAAAAGTTCAATACTGTTTTTCACAGAAATAAACCATCCTAAAATTTACATGGAACCACAAAAGACCCTGAATAGCAAAAGCAGTCTTTAGATAGAAGAACAAAGCTGGAAACATTATACATTCTGATTTCAAACTATATTACAAAGCTATAATAATCAAAACAGTATGGTACTGGCATTAAAATAGACACATAGATAAATGAAACAGAATAGAGATCCCAGAAATAAACCTAGATATATATGGTCAATTAATACATGACAAAGCAGCCAAGTTATACAATGGGAAAAGGATAGTCTCTTCGATAAATGGTGTTGGGAAAACTGGACCAGCCACATGCAAAACTGGACCCCTATATTACGCCATACACAAAAATCAACTCCCAAATGGACTAAAGTCTTAAATTTAAGACCTAAAACCATAAAACTCTTAGAAGAAAACATGGAGGTAAGCTCCTTGACATTGGTCTTGGCAATGATTCTTTTGTACTTCGCACTAAAAGCAAAGGCAGCAGAAGCAAACATAAACAAGTAGCACTACATCAAACTAAAAAGCTTCTGAACAACAAAGAAAACCATCAAAAAATAAAATAAAAAGGCAATCTAAGGAATGGGAGAAAATATTTGCAAATCATATATCTGATAAGGAGTTAATATTCAAAATAAATAAAGAACTCTCAGAACTCAACAGCAAAAACAAAAACAATTCCAATTTTAAAATGGAAAGAGGAACCAAACAGACAATTTTCCAAAGAAGAAATATAAATGGCCAACAGGTACATGAAAAGCTGCTGACATCACTAATCATCAGAGAAATGCAAATTAAAACCACAATGAGATACAGCTTCACCTCCACTAGGATAGCTATAATCAAAGAGTTGGGTAATGACATGTTGGCAAGGACACGGAGAAATCAAAAAACTGCAGGTGGGAACATAAAATGGGGCAGCCACCTTGGAAAACAGTGTGGTACTTTCTCAAAAAATTAAACATAAAATTACCACTTTACCCAGCAATTCAAATTATAGATATATAACCAAGAGAAATGAAAATGTATGTCCATGCAAAAACTTGTACACACATGTCCACAGCAACATTATTCAGAATAGCTAAAGGGTTGAAAACAACCCAAATGTCCATCAATTGATGTATGAATAAACAAAAGTGGTATATCCATACAAGAGAATATAATTCAACCATAAAAAAGAACTGATGTACTGATTATACTACAGCATGGATAAACTTTGAAAACATTATTCTAAGTGGAAGAAACCAGTTATAAAATATCACATACCATATGATTTCACTTAAATGAAATGGCCCGAATAGGAAAATATATAGAGATGGAAAGTAGATTAGTAACTGCTTTAGGCTGAAAGTGTGGGAAAAGGAATTCGGGATGATAGCTAAAGGTTGTGAAGTACCTTTCAGAGGTGATGAAACTGTTCTAAAATTGACTGTTATGATAGTTGCACAACTCTATTGCTATACTGAAACCCATTAAATTATGTGCTTTAAATGGGTGAATTGTGTAGTATGTGAGTTATATCTCAATAAAGCTATTATGAAAAAAAGCAACACATACATGTTATTCCTTTATTTTCAAACATTTATATGTTTTCTGTTATCTTTTTATTAATGATATCTAGCTTAATTGGTCTAATTGTTATTTCTTGTCCTCAGTTACATTTAGATTTTCACCTTATCACCTTTATCTTTTTGTTCTACAGATTACACAAAATGTTTTTATTTATTTATTTGTTTTCTTGTTCTGATTATACCTTCTTTTTTTCTATATCTCAATAGATGCAGAAAAGCTTTTCATAAAATTGAACATCCATTTATGATAAAAACTCTTCAGAAAGTGGGCATAGAAGGAACATACCTCAACATGATAAAGGCCATGTATGACAAACCCACAGCTAACATCATACTCAATGGTGAAAAGCTGAAAGCATTTCCTCTAAGACCAGGAACAAGAGAAGGATGCCCACTCTAGCCACTTTAATTCAACACAGCATTGGAAGTTCTAGCCACAACAATCAGACAAGAAAAAGAAACAAAAGGAATCCAAATTGAAAAAGAAGAAATAAAACTCACTGTTTGCAGATCACAGGAACCTATACATAGAAAATCCTAAAGATGCTACCAGAAAACTACTAGAGCTCATCAATGAATTCATTACAGTTGCTGTATACAAAATTAATATACAGAAATCTGTTGCATTCTGCACACTAACAATGAAATATCAGAAAGAGAAATTAAGGAAACAATCCTATTTACCATCATATCAAAATAAATAAAACACCTAGGAATAAACCTACCTAAGGGGGTAAAAGACCTGTACTCTGAAAACTATAAGATGCTGATGAGAGAAACTGAAGCTGACACAAACAGATGGAAAGATACACCGTGTTCTTGGATTCGAGGAATCAGTATTGTTAAAATGAACTTACCGCCCAAGGCAATCTACAGATTCAATGCAATCCCTATCAAATTACCAATGGCATTTTTCACGGAACTAGGACAAAAAAATTTTAAATTTGCATGGAAACACAAGAAACCCTGGACAGCCAAAACAAACTTGAGAAAGAAGAATGGAGCTGGAGGAATCATGCTCTCTGACTTCAGACTATACTACAAAGCTACAGTGATCAAACAGTATGACACTGGCACAAAAACAGACATACAGATCAATGGAACAGGATAGAAAGCCCAGAAATAAACACATGCACTTATGGTCAATTAATCTATGACAATGAATATACAATGGAGGCAGGAATACACAATGGAGAAGACAGTCTCTTCAAGAAGTGATGCTGGGAAAACTGGACTGCTACATGTAAAAGAATGAAATTAAAATGTTTTCTAACACCATATATAAAAATAAACTCAAGGGCTTCCCTGGTGGTGCAGTGGTTGAGAGTCCGCCTGCTGATGCAGGGGACACGGGTTCATGCCCCGGTCTGGGAAGATCCCACATGCCGCGGAGCAGCTGCACCCATGAGCCATGGCTGCTGAGCCTGCACGTCCGGAGCCTGTGCTCCGCAACGGGAGAGGCCACAACACTGAGAGGCCCATGTACTGCAAAAAAATAAATAAATAAATAAACAAACAAACTCAAAATGTAAGGCTGGATACTATAAAACTCCTAGAGGAAAACATAGGCAGAACACTCTTTGACGTAAATCACAGCAATATTTTTTTTGACCCACCTCCTAGAGTAATTGACATAAAAAATATAAACAAATGGGACCTAATTAAACTTAAAAGCTTTTGCACAGCAAAGAAAATCATAAGTAAAATGAAAAGACAATCAATGAACTGGAAGAAAATATTTGCATATGATGTGACCGACAACGGATTAATTTCCAAAATGGGCAGAAGACCTAAGTAGATATTTCTCCAAAGAGGACATACAGAAGGCCAACAGGCACATGAAAAGATGCTCAATATCACTAATTATTAGAGAAATGCAAAACAAAATTACAATGAGGTATCACCTCACACCAGTCAGAATGGCCATCATTAAAAAGTCTACAAATAATAAATGCTGGAGAGTGTGGAGGAAAAGGAACCCTCCTACACTGATGGGAATGTAAATTAGTATAGTCACTACAGAAAACAGTATGGAGTTTCCTTAAAAAACTAAAAACAGAGTAACCATATGATCCTACAATCCTACTCCTGGGCATATATCCAGAGAAAACTCTAATTTGAAAAGATACATGCACCCCAATGTTCATAGCAGCACTATTTACAATAGTCAAGACATGGAAGCAACCTAAATGTCTACCAACAGATGAATGGATAAATAAGATGTGGTATTCATGTATGTGTGTGTGTATGTGTAGATATATATATATATATTCCACACAAAATGGAATATCACTCAGCCATAAAAAAGAATGAAATAATGCTTTTTGCAGCAACATGGATGGATTTAGAGATTATCACACTAAGTGAAGTAAATCTGAGAAAGACAAATATCATATGGTATATGGTATCACCTATATGTGGAATCTAAAAAATCAATACAAATGAACTTATTTACAAAACAAAAACAGACTCACAGACATAGAAAACAAACTTATGGTTACCAAAGGGGATAGCAAGGGGTGGAGGGAAGGGAGGAGATAAAGTAGGAGTTTGGGATTAACATATACACGCTACTATACATAAAATAGATAAACAACAAGGACTTACTGTACAGCACAGGGAACTATATTCAATAACCTATAATGGAAAAGAATCTGAAAAAAGAATAGCCTTGTAATAACCTATAATGGAAAAGAATCTGAAAAACAATATATGTATATATATACATACATATATGTATATATGTATGTATAACTGAATCTCTTTGTTGTACAGCCAAAACTAACACATTATAAAATAACTCTACTTCAATTTAAAAAATGGCTTCAAATGAATTATAACTTCTTAATTGAAGGATTTATATCTTTCATAAAGGAAAATCTATAACCATCCTTATTCAAATATCTATGCCCCATCCCCCCATTCCCTTTTTTATAATCTTTATTATGCATATGTTAAACATCTCATTCTGTTCTCTTTGCCTATATACTATTTTTCTGCTTTTTTTAATTTTTGAATTTCTTTTCTCACTTTCAGGTAATTTGCTTGGTATCATTCATATTCATTAATTTTCTTTGCAGATATGCCTAATCTACTTAATCTGTTTAGTTTTTAGTATCAGTAGCTATTTTTTTTCGTTTTTCAAAGTTCTATTTGCTACTTTTTCAAGTCCTTTTATGTTCTTTTATGTTTTTAATCATTTAAACATAATTATTTTATATTCTTTTTTAGAGTGTTATTCTAATTTTTATGGAGCTCCAATCTTCTATTTTGTTTTGGCTTCCTCCAAGTCTCACTCATGTTGAACTGCTGATCATACATTTTCAACTTTCCGACTGAGGGCTGATCTTCATTAGTGGTTGTTTTAATGTGTGAGATTCCCAATGGTCTACATTGTGAAAGTATCCTTCCAGAATGGTTTTTCATTGCCCGGGCCTATTTTTATGGTCATTCCTGAGCACAAAGGATTTCAAAACCTTTTAATAGTATAAATTCAAATTTTAAACTTCTGTGAATACAGACTTAAGTGTTCAATTTTTCAGGTGACTCTTCCCCCACTCCAGTCAGGAACCAAGGCCTAGATATAGAAGCCTTCTTGCCAGTTCTCTGTGCTGTGGCAAATTATGGTCAATTTACCTTTTGATGAGGTTTCAGCCTATTCAGGCATCTTAGTTTTAATTCTTTACCTCATTCAGACCCAAGACTCCATTTCCTATTAAAATATTGGAAGTGAGATGCCCATAGCCTTGATAACCAGATTACTCCTACCTCCTACCCAGAAGAGACATTGTCTCTGAAGGCTGCCAATGCATTTAGTTAAAAGGTAGGAGGGAAAATCATTTAAACCACCCTCCTCTCACAGAAACTGTTTTCACGACCCAAATAATTGATTTTTCTCATTTCATTGAGCAGATGTTGATTGCGTTAACAAAAATATGTGGCTACTTGCAAATCTGGTCAAGATAACCAGAAGGCATCAATCAATACAATCTGAATCACTTTCTCTCCATATTTCAAAGTATGTCAGAGAAATTTCCAGTAGTCTCTCACTCCTCCTTCTGAGAAAATGAACCATACTTTTTAAAGGTAGATATCTAACCAAAATATTACAATGATGCTAATCATCTTACTAACACTTGACAATAACTTCCTAATTATTTTCAAAACCAATCAAAATGATAATTCTGCTGAGAAACCAAGTTGTGCTAATCCTGACCATTTCATTGACATGCTTTTTCAACCTGAAGTATAAGAAGATAACTTACTTTCTTTGCAGGCCATAAAAAAAAAAAATTACCATTCTTGGTTTCACTTTCAACTTTCTATCAGCACAACCTCCTAAACTCCTTTGTGTGAGGTACTAAGAACAACAACAACAAAAGTACAGCAACTTTAAGTTGTATTTCTGCAAGTTCTTCTTTCTCTTTTACTTAGCCTTGATTAATATTTTAAAGAAGAAGGGAAAGAGAGGAGAAGGAAGAGGTTGGAGGAGAAGAAGTGGCCATTTGTTGAGTGTGTTCATAATAGGTCCTTAGTTATTTCTGTTTTACATGTACTGTCTTATATAATAATCACAATTCAATGAGATTAAATTAATTATTATCATCTGCAATTTAGTGACAAAGAACTAGGGATGTTATGATAGAATATGAGGGTAAAAAGCACAGATTGTACTGAGACTGACTGATTTTGAATTCTGGCTCTACCACTTAAAAACTTTGTGATTACTGGCAAATTAATCTTTGTGTCTTAATCACCTTTTCTATTAAATAGGAATAATGGTAGTAGTTATTTCAAATGGTCATGATTAAGGATTAAATAATTTATTATACATAAAGAACTTAGACTAGCAAGTGGTTTATAGTTAGTTCTCAATATGAGGTAGCTCCAAAAGCATGCAAATATTTAAAAACAATAACAGCTAGTAAGTGGCTAAATTTGTACTTGAACACTGGAATACCTACTTCCAAAAGTAGAGCCCTTTAACACCCTTCAATTGAAACACAGGTATCACCAATTCTATAGTTTTAATGAATATTCATTGGTTTTTAATGTCAGAAAGGAACTTTAAAAGATAACTGCTGCCTAAAGTATGTAAGAAGATAGAAGAAACAAAATGAGTCTGAGTGTCCTATTGTTTGAGCATCCTGGTCCAAATGAATTATGTTCCATAGCGGTAAATGTGCAAATGAAACATTTCAAAGCCATGATTAGAGATTTATAAGAACAGAAAGATTGGAGTTAGGAAAATCTTTCCCTAGTTTTTAACAATAGTGAATATTAAAAACTACATTATCAGTTAAGTCAACACTGACCCCGGGAAAACCCCCGGATAGCATCATCAAACAACATGTAGGTTTCAATATGGATTCTATATAAAACACAAACATGGGGCTTCCCTGGTGGCGCAGTGGTTGAGAGTCCGCCTGCCGATGCACGGGACACGGGTTTGTGCCCCGGTCCGGGTAGATCCCACATGCCGCGGAGCAGCTAGGCCCGTGAGCCATGGCCACTGAGCCTGCGCGTCCGGAGCCTGTGCTCCGCAATGGGAGAGGCCGCAACAGTGAGAGGCCCGCGTACCGAAAAGAAAAACAAAAAACAAAAAAAAACACAAACATGAACATGGGCAAGTCCTTTAACAAACCTATACTTCATTTCTCAGAACTAAAAAAAAAAAAAAAAAAAAAAAAAAAAATCCACAAATGAAGGAGTTATAGCAGAAGGGTCCAATGAATGCCAGCTCTTAGATTCCAAGATGTAATGCCTCAAGGCTTGCAAAGTTGCTAAGTGCTCTATTTGTCAAGAACAGAAAAAAGAAATACTGGTTCTATCGGTGTCAATAAATGTGTTAAACAACATTTAGTCTGATCCTTTGAATTTTAAAAATAAATACAGAGATAAGACTTCCAAATGAAATATAAATAGGCATGGAATTAACCGTAAATGTGATGGTCAAATTTTAACTAACACTTAAATTCAAATGCTGTCCGTTCAAAGGAGTCTAAAAGGGAAGTACCACTTTTAGTCCTTGCAACTGTTATTTGAGCATTCGTAGTTTAATTTGATACACCCTGATTTCACTGCATAGATCATTATAGTAAATGCAGCATATCACATGTGCTTATCAACTAGATGTTACCTGTTAGAAGATGACAACCTATACATTTTGAAACTATGAAATTAAGATTCACTGAAGACAAATTAGAGTAATTAATCACATTATCATGTGTCACCCAGATAGGCAAGAATAAGACAGCAATGAAAGGAAAGATGGAATCCAGTTACAAATTTGTAATTTAGGTGAAAATCTGATACCGGCTGAGCAACATTCAGATTTCAAACATGACTCAGCGTCACTTTATTCCCTTAATTGAACAGTATTATCATAAAGTTTTAGTTAGCAGGCGAAGGTAGTTTTGAGGAAAATACACTGCTGCTAGCAGTTTGGTTGTCTTTACATCTAAAATACGTTAGCTCAGGGAACATAGTCATTTCTGCCCTTCATAAACCTAGTAAAAATATCTAGTAAACTGCCAAATCTTAACTCATTTTTTCATCTTTTCTTCAGTGACTTTTGTTCAAGATTATTTTATTTTTACCCACCAAGCATGTGCCTAGGATGCTACAACCAACTGATCACGGTGCTTTCTCAACAGAATAATCAGAACATAAATACTTCTGAACCCTTCACCTCCCTCATACATCATTAAGGCCACTACCAGATTGATACTAGAAAAAGCCATTTATCCCTCCTTTGATTTTATAACATCGTATAGAACGTGTAATTTGTTATCCATAGTGCAGTAATTTGAGTCTTTGTGGAGCTATCTACAAAGAATTTTCTTTATTGGAATTAAACTCTCTGAAACTGACACTTTTTTATCTTAATTATCCTTACAAAGTCTACTGCAACATACTGAGGATATTCAAAGAATATGTAATAAGTAAACATGGCATGATACATCTGCCCTGTTGCCAAAGAATTCCAATCATGGAATTAAGATTAGACCTATGGAACAATCAGAAGACAAAAATAGTAACTTAGACCATCATTCTGTGGTATCGAGAATACATTTTGAGAGTTCAATAAAGGAAATCCTCATAATGATATATTATTTGACCCTCAATGGATTAGTAGGATGTGGGTAAAAAAAATAGGAAGATATAAGCAACAGAGAAATTAGCACACTGTGTTTCTCCCTATTGGTGCATTAAGTTTTTACTGGGGAGAAGTGAAAAGCATCATTTGATAAGGGCAAGTGAGTTTATTTTATGGAGGACCTTGATATTCAAAATTATTACATCATGAGAGAGGTATAAAAGTAACTGGCTAGTTCTCCATGACAGAGCCACTCTCAATTTCCCACTAAACTATATCTAAAGACAGTAAAAATAAAAGCAAAATCTCATAGCAAGACTACTGCTTACTCAACTCCTGTCAAAATCTAGGAAAATTTCTATAAATTACAAAAATGAAAAATTTTACTGAAAGGGCAATCAATAGTACACTAATCCTGCAAAAAGTAGGCAAGCATCTCTTTTGTCTTTCTCTACCTTCTTCTTCAGTGGCTCAAAAAAACAAAATGTGTATCCAGAAAAGTCACCATATCCCATCTGTCACAGTATATTACTTTTTACATTCAGATGGAGATTTCAAATACAAGAAAGGTACAGAAAGGTTTGTTTTTTGGAACATGACACCCTGGGAGGTGTGAAACCTACAAATAAAGGAGTATATAGGGAAATATAGAAAGAGAAGCACTAAGAAGTGTTATATACTTAGGATTCTAGTCTCTTTTTCATATGCACCACCTCTTTCAAAGTTCTAGAGAACCAAACTGTGAAGCAAGAAAAAAGCAGATGTGGGCTAGTACTGCACAAGAAGTTCCCATCCAACTTTATCTGTTGGAAAGAGAGTCACCCATCACCGGGATGGAAAGGTATACCAATAAAAATGTCTATACTTGGATGCCAGCCCAAATTTGATCTAGATAGATCTATCATTGTGAGACAAAAAGCCATGACCTTTTGAGACAACATCAGAAAGTCATGAAAATAGAAGATGTTGAGAATGAAATGCAACGGAATAAGATAAAAAGAGAGCTGGAATTGATAAGGAAAATAATGAGGAAATTAAAAGTCAAATAATTGAATTAATATATACAGAATTAGTAAAAGCAGGATATAAAAAATAAAATTGAATAAAATCCAACATCAAAATAATAAACAGAATGCCTAGATAAGAATAAAAGTCAGAATTTTTTTCAGATGCTTTTGAAATATTATATGAAAAAAAATGAAGCTACATAGCTCTATTTCAAAATGGAGTTTTGAAAGACATAAATGTGAAACTCAGTCAATTTGACTTAAATAAATGTAAAGACAAGAACAAGACTAAGACACTACCAAGGGAACAAGGACTAAGAAGATATACCCATTTACCCTTCCTGAAGAGAGACTGGAGATGGCCCAGAGAGTAATCAAAATTAAGTATTTGAAAATAGAAATTTTTGAATTGAAGAGAATGGAAGTGAGCAGTAAAAATAAATATCTGAGTTGATGCTGTTTTTAATTTAAATGAAATACCAAATTCAAATATGATAAAATTAAGACTGGAAGGGAACATCTGTAATTTGAAAAATCAATTACAATAATATGAGGATACAAACTAATGTTATATTTATAAAGATGAGATGTGGACAAAACAAAGTTTTATTAAACCCCTTGCTTTCTGTAGAGAAGAAAGAAAAGAGAACATTACACTTGTGACTTTAATGATTAGGAAACAATTTGAAAGCTAAGGAAACCACTTATATAATTAAAACCATAAAATACGTTTTACAAAACACTGAAAGTATTAAAAAATATCTTTAAATATATAATGTTAAAATATATATAGTTATTAATATTTTAGTACAAATGGTTTAAACTCCTCTCTTAAAAGAACAAGATTTTAATTAGGTCAAAAAATAAATAATCTTATGAGGCACAGCTAAACAATATCATACAGAAAGGTTAAAATAAAAGAATGAATAAATATGTTTTAGGCAAACATAAAGTAAAGCAGCAGTTGAAATATATACATTAAATAAGTAGAATCTAAGGCAAAGCCCTTAGAATCTAAGGCAAAAAGCAAACTGAAAAATTCTTACATGGATCAAATCTATTTTTAAACATAAGTTGATAAATTCATGGACTTTCATAAGGTTAAAAAAAAGCCCATAACATTGAAATATGTGCATCAAAAATAGCTTGAAATGAAAGGAGAAAATAATAACTCAATATCTAAGAGAATTTAACAAAATTCTTTCATACATTACCAAAGAAAATATTTGAAAAGATAAATAAGGGCACAGATAATTTAAATGATAAAATAACAATGTCAAATTAAAGCATATATATTGAATTTTGTACCAAGATGGCAGAATAGGAAGCCCCAGATCCTCCATTCCCTAAGGAGAAACCTACTCAACAGTAATACATGGACAAATACCTTTGTGAGATATTCATAAACCAGTTCATCTAAACCAGTGGAATCCAAAAAACCAAAACAAATGAACAAACATAACCAAACAGAAACAGAGTTATAGATACAGAGAACAAACAAGTGTTCGCTAGAGGGGTAGGGGGAGGAAAGCAATAGGTGAGTAAGATTAAGAGGTACAAACTTCCAGCTGCAAAATAAATGAGTCACAGGTATGAAATGTACAGTGTGGAAATACAGTCAACAACTATATAATATCTTTGTATAGTGACATACGGTAACGAGACACTGTGGTTATCAGTTTGAAATGTATAGAAACATTGAATCACTATGTCGTGTAACAGGAACTAACATAGCATTGTAGATTAATTATACCTCACAAACAAACAGAAAAAGAGATCAGATTCGTGGTTACCAGGGTCAGGGGGTTGGGGGTGAAGGGGAATTGGAAGAAGGCAGTCAAAAGGTACAAACTTCTAATTAATAAGATAAATAAGTATTAGGGATGTAACGTACAACACGATGAATTTATTAACACTGCTCTACGTTATATATGAAAGTTGTTACGACAGTAAATCCTAAGAGTTCTCATCACAAGAAAAAGGTTTTTTTCTATTTCTTTAATTTTATATATAAATATGAGATGATCTTCACTAAATTTATCATGACAATCACTTCATGATATATGTAAATCAAATCATTATATACCTTATAAGGCTCTCTATATATATATATAAGGCTCTATACCTTAAACTCATACAGTGCCGTATGCCAATTATATCTCAAAAACAGAAAGAAAATACAAAATGCACACACACACACACACACACACACACACACACACACACACGACAGGATGTCAACAAGATGGCAGAATAGGAAGCCCCAAACCCTCTTTTACCTAAGGAGACATCTATTCAACAGCAATACATGAACAAATTCCCTTGGTGAGATATCCATAAACCAGTTAAGAGGGTCCCACCACTTAGTTGTGTGGAAAACTAGCTGTATCTAAGCTGGTAGGAAAATTCATGGCACTCACTCACCTAGTCCTCCCCTTGGCGCTCTGCGGCATAATCAGGAGAATACTCTGAGTTCCTGGCTTCTCCCTGGGGAGGAAAAGAAAAGACTGAAATATTCATGCAACATTCAGACTTTTGGGGAAAGTCCCCAAGGGTCTGATTTCTGTCTTGCCTGAATCTAAGCACTAACTGGAAAAGGTGTCAAGTTGCGAGCTGCTAAGAACAAAGGCAACAATTTAGACTAGCACCTATTCACTTGCCATAGTCCCTCCCCCACAGCTCAGCACAGAAGCAGCAGGAAAAAATCCTCAACTCCTGGCTTCTCCCTGAGGAGGGAGAGTTGGAACATGCAGCCAATGTTCTAGCTTTTTCCTGAGGGCTGCTCACGAGACTGGTTTCTGTTTTGCCTATCTCAAGGCCCTAATGGAACCCAGAATATTCTAGGTGCCTGGGTGCCACAGAGAAAAAAAAAGAGCTGGGAGCCTCCCTGCTGTTCCTGAGGACCAGTGGTATAGCAGGCAGAGCTGACACAACTTGGAGGCCTCTCCCTGGGGGGCAAGTGAAGAGTAGAGCTGTTTGAAGTTCCTAACTTCAAAACATATTACAAAACTATTGGGAAAAAATATATATATATATGGCCCCGACATAAAAACAGATCTATAGATCATGGCACAGAATAGAGAGCCCAGAAATATGAACAGAGGACATGAGCCCGAAATCACCAAGAGCACCCTGCAGACTCTGTGCCCTGTGCCTTCCTGGGAAATTCCACACCCCACTCACCTGGACCAGGCCCTCAGCTCCTGCCGCGGGCGTCCCTGACGGTGTTCAAAGAAGAAAATAGTTCCTGATGGAGGAGACTGAGCGGAGGAGGCAACTTCCCCAGGCTGCTGCCAGATGGGCTGGTTCAGAAACAGAGCGTAATGCCCTGAAGCTGCCCTTAAAGGCAAATGTTTGAGGGACAGGCACAGTTGGTCTTCTGGCACGAATTTTAGATACCGCCAAGCTCCCAGCAAAAACTGCTTGACTCGGGTTTCCCTGGTGGCGCAGTGGTTGAGAGTCCGCCTGCAGGGGACACGGGTTCGTGCCCCGGTCCGGGAAGATCCCACACGCCGCGGAGCGGCTGGGCCCGTGAGCCATGGCCGCTGAGCCTGCGCGTCCGGGGCCTGTGCTCCGCAACGGGAGAGGCCGCAACAGTGAGAGGCCCGCGTACAGCAAAAAAAAAAAAAAAAACTGCTTGCCTTGAGGATAGTGTAAAGGCTTGTCGAGTTTGCTGTAGCCTTGACCTTGACAGACTTAGCATGGGAGCCCTAGGTGGCCGGGCCAGAAGCGCCCGCGCTACGCCAGGCCCTTTGGTTCCGTTCCTGAGGAGCTAGAGATTTGCCGCCCGCGCATGCGCAATTCACTCCCTCATTCTGGCTTCCGCAGCCCTGCCCGTCCCGGGTGTTCGAGACATACATTTTTCACAGATGGTCTGGCCTCTGGGGCCCGGCTGGCTTCTGCAGCCCTGCCCGGGCTGGGTGTTCGAGACATACATTTTGCACAGATGGTCTGGCCTCTGGGGCCCGGAGCTACTGCCCTGTAGCTCTGATTGGGCGGCGGGGCGGGGCGGGAGGCAGCAGCACTCAGGACTGTGATAGGTGATATGAGCTAAACTCCTTATACAGGAGTCTGGGAGGAGGTGGGGCCTTAGCACTCCTGCTCCCAGGTGTTTCTCATCCCAGGACTCCCCTGCCTGCCCATAGATTTTTTTTAAAAAGCAGCGAAATTTGGACAAGAGTGCAAACACTTCCCAATGGGGAAAGGACAGTCTCTTTAAAAAATTAGTGTTGGGAAAACTAAATATTTGCATGCAGAAAATGGAATTGGACCCTTCTCTTACACCATACACAAAAATACACTCAAAATGAATTAAAGACTTAAATGTAAGGCCTGAAACCATAAAACTCTTAGAAGAAAACATAAGGAAAAAACTTTATAACATTGGTCTTAGAAATGAATTCTTGAATATGAGACAAAAAACATGGGCAAGAAAAGCAAAAATAGACAAGTGGGACCACATCAAACTAAAAAGCTTCTACGTAGCAAAGGAAATAAGAGTAAAAAGTCAATTCACAGAATGAAAGAAAATAATTGCAAACCGTATATTTTATAAGGGGCTAATTTCCAAAGTATATAAGGAACTCTTACACCTTATTAGCATAAATAAATAAATTAATAAATAAATGGATTAAAAAATGAGCAAATGACTTGAACTGACATTTCACCAAAGAAGACATAAGAATGGCAAACAAGTATATGAAAAGGTGCTCAACATCACTAATCATCAGGGAAATGTAAATCAAAGCAATGAAATATCACCTCACAAATGTTAGAAGGGCTATTATTGAAAACAAAAAGAAGAAGAAGGAAATAGTAAGTGTTGGTGATGATGTGGTAAAATAGGAACTCCTGTGCACTGTTAGTAGGAATGAAAAATGACGCAGCCACTATGGAAAACAGTGTGGAGTTTCCTCAAATTAAAAATAGGACTACCATATGACCCAGCCACCCCAATTTTGGGTATTTATCCAAACATATTGAAAACAGAATCTTGAAATGCTATTTGCACTCCTATGTTCATTGTAGTATTATTCACAATAGTAAAGAGGTAGAAACAACATAAATGTCCATCAACGGGTGGATAGATAAAGAGAATGTAATTTTCATTTATTCAGCCCTAAAAAAGAAGGAACTCCTGACACATGCTACAACATGGATGAACCCTGAAGACATGGTAAGTAAAACAGGCCAGTCACAGAAGGACAAATTCTACATGATTTCACTTGTATGAGATATCTAAAAGTAGTCACACTCATAAAATAAAAAAGTAGAAAGGTGGTCACCAGGGAATGTGAGGAGGGGGAAATGGGAGTTGCTGGTCAATAGATATAGAGTTTCAGTCATGCAAGAGGAAAAAGTTCTAGAG
Source organism: Lagenorhynchus albirostris (assembly GCF_949774975.1). Classification (NCBI taxonomy): domain Eukaryota; kingdom Metazoa; phylum Chordata; class Mammalia; order Artiodactyla; family Delphinidae; genus Lagenorhynchus; species Lagenorhynchus albirostris. The sequence continues at coordinate 28,986,024 of NC_083103.1, forward strand.
ATCTACTGTAAAACAATTTGCATATAGTTAACAATGCTGTACTGTATACTTACAAATTTGAATTGACTTCATGTTATGTGTCTTTTACTACAATAAAATATACATATACGAATATATGTATCACATTTATTTGGGGGAAATTTACAAAATAAAATAGGTCTCAAATAAATTTTAACTGATCACCTAAATCACAAATTTTACAGAATAATTTATCTGGCCATGCCATTATAAAACCAAAAATTTTAAATAAAAGTCTAAAAAGGGAAAAGTATGCTATCCTGGATAAATACTGCTGTAAAAGCATAAAGAAAACACAACTAAAAACTAAGGTGTATTTAATAATGTAAAGGAAAATTATATATATATTTTAAATCTTATATATGGGAAAAACTTCACTATTCAGCAAATTCCTACCCTTCAACCTCTCACATTACAGAAAGTTATGAGGACAATAAAGTCTAGTTAAGAAAATAAGGAGAACAGAAATTTGTTGAAAAAAAAGTTGTAAAAACAATAATTTAAAGGTTTTATCTTAAATACTATAAAAATATGTAAATCAAACATATCTAATAACAGTACAAAATAAAAATTTAAATAGCCAAGATATAACAACAGATGTGGGATTTTTCTTAATTTACAGAGAATTACTGTAAACCACACTTGTCCTCTCATCTTCAGAGCCTGTATAGTATATCATGGAGGAGTTATGAGCAGCCAGGCCGAGAGGCCAGTAGAAGAAACCCAGATGTATGAAGATCCTTTGGGAATTCCCAGAAATATTCAGGAAGGACTTGGAAGGATCACAGTTGTGAATAAATTGCAACATGGAGCCAAGGTGATTTGAGAAATGGTTCTTTGGTGGCTTTGTTCATAAACGTTGATTGATTTGGTTGATAACACTGAAATTAATTTGAGCATGGGGGCATATCTCATTCAAGATGAAATTCTGAAAATAAAATGCAATTTTTTCTAATATAAAGGATATTTCAATATAATTGTCTCTATATTTTTCCATCACCATATCTCTAAGACATCCATTTTAAAATTTATATATAGAAAGTACCTGAAACCAGGTTTGACTAACATTAATATTGGTATTTTCTGGATCATTGAATTCTGTGTGAATTTTGGCATATTTCTATACACTATTTTTTTCACTGTGTAAAATTTTTATCATTACAATGTATCATTTTTATGAAAACCATAGTTTTTATTGTACCAATGCTGATATTTGGAACACAGGCATTTGTCTTCTCTCCCTCTTAAGACTCCATTGTAATAAGAGTGTACAACTCTGAAAAGTAATACATTCATAACACAGAAGAAATCACGTCGAGAGACATCAACAGGGCAAGGTCTATAGCGTAAGAGAATGCAATAAATTACTGGAAAATGGATTGTAGTTGAAGTGGGTTGACAAAACAGTTGAAGTACTTGCAGTCCAGAATAAATACATGGGGGAGGTTCAAAGTTGAGAATGGAACACCATGGAGTCAGTAGATAAGAGGAGATGTGAGAGGGAAATGTTAAACAAGAGAATTTGTTATAGTTCTGAAAACAAAACTGCCATATGCTAGTCAGCCCTCTGCCCATTCCCCATAACCCACACTTCAAAATGAAGGATTGTCAACCCATTATTTTCCGTCTGAATGAAAATCAAAAGGCTTTACTCAAAAGGAAAGAAAGATGAAGGGAAGGAGGGAGAGAAAGAGAGAGAATGAGAGAGAAGGAGGGAAGAAGGAGGGAAGGAAGGAACCACCCTGGGATAGCTAAGACTTGAGGTTGAGACTCTCATTCCAGCATTGGAAGCCAACTTCTTATCCACACACCCTATCTGAAAGCCTTTCTATCCATAAACCCTGTCCACTGACAATGAACTTTCAGTAAACTTTCCCATTTTGGAGAAGAGGCTATGGTTAAAATTGATCTCCATACCCAGCAATAGAAGAAACTCAGATTAGCTACTGAGAATATTTAAACAAGTCCTTTATTCTTAAATATGAATATCCATGAGCCAAAAGAAAATATGAGAAAAAGTAGTAGCACAAAGGAATAATATAAAATTAAAAATAAACATAACAATAAATCCCAGAGGAAATATAATTTATATAGTTTAAGGGAACAATTTTTAATGCGTCCTAAAAGAGATTTAAAGTTATAGCACCAATAAAATATAAATACAATGCTAACAAAAATTATCAATCTGAAAAGAAAAAGACCTTTTGGAAGTCAATAGATTAATTGTAAAAAAACAAAGACCTGGGAGATAATTTTTTTTTTTTAATCTCTGATCTCAGAGCAAAGAAAACAAAAGAAAAAATAAATAAACTATGAAAAAACAGGGAAGAGACATAAAGGACCATTCAGGATGTTCAATATCCTACTGACAATCATTCCAACAAGAAAAAGTAGGTGAAAATGGAGGGGAGGAAAACAACAACAACAGTGACAATAGCAAATTCAAAAGTGTTAAAGGAAAGCATTATTATTTAGAATGAATGTGTCCAGGGAGTGAAGTACTAGACACCGCCGCAGATTTTCAAAATTAAACATGAGACAATAAAAGTTTACAGGGAAGAGAGAGAAAAGCAGGTCACCTATAAAGGTCTAAAAGTCAATTACACCAAATACTAGAAGATAATGGAGCAATGGCTCCAAGGAATGAGGGAAATGCCTTTGAATTCTAGAATTTTATACTCAATTAATCATTCAAGAAGAAGAGTAAATTAAGGTATTTTTGACATGTAAGGTTCAGAAATTTGAGCACCCACGATTCTTATTTGTGTATATTTGAGGATATACTCCAGGAAAATTAAGGATAAAACCAATATACAGGAAGACATAGCTGGGAAACTGTAGGCAGAAAGACTAGAGCTTAAAAAGCCCAAAGAAGGGGGAGGGGATTTCATGTAATGGAAAACATGGTTGAATTGGATAAATTTGACTAAACTGCTTAATATTAAGTAATTAATTTTAATATATGACTGACCTATCTGAATCTAAGCTAGGTTCAGAATATAGCTGAACTTGTCCAGCCCACAAACCGGTGGCTCCCAGACATCCCTTTGACTTGAAATGCATTGTGATACTTTAGGATGTAAGCAATGTTGCTGCAGTGTCCCAGAGACAGTGTTCAGAAGAATCCCTATTTCTTCATGAAATTCAATATAGAACTGGTAGTGTAGAAAAGTTTCAAAAATTCACAGAGATACTTAGTGTTTTGAGGGCTTTCATCTGTAGGCATCTGTGGTATGAATCCATAATAAACTTTCTCTCTTTCAAGAGTATCATTCCTATAAAAGGAACTGCCAGTAGAAGAGAGAGGATGACCACACACCTTTCTCAACATCAGCAAGGAGACCAGAGAGGAAAGCCATGAGATTAATTCTTCCTAAATACCCACTAAATACCTTCTGAAAACAAGAAATCACTAAAGTTTGGGGTAGGGTAGTATCAGGTTAGAACTATCAGTGAAGCAGTGTTCCTGATCAATAAGCCATCAACCTTTAGATTATCAATATGAACATAGCTTAAATCATACTCACAAGCTCATGAAAATAAGGAACATTCATTTTACAGTAGGGAATTTATTAAAGATTACATTGCAAGAGTAATTAAAAGGAAAAAACATATTTTTCCTTCTCAGATGATGGCAAAAAAAGCATTTGATAAAAATTAAACACCTGCTCCTGGCTAAAACTCTTAGAAAGCAAAGAAAAGGATACTTACTTAGGAACAAAAATCATAAATCCATACCTAATATGATACTTAATGAAACACTGGAGTCATTCCCACTGACATCAAAAGCAAGACAATGATGTGGACTATTTCCATTATTAGTTAGCATTTTCCTGGAAGTTCTATCCAAATTTAATAAAACGTTGAACAGAAAGGGGTAGAAAAATTATCATTTTTTGAAGAATATAAGATTATGTGCCCAGAAACTCCAAGAAAAATAGACTTAAAATTCCTAGAATCAGGGCTTCCCTGGTGGTGCAGTGGTTGGGAATCTGCCTGCTAATGCAGGGGACACGGGTTCGAGCCCTGGTCTGGGAGGATCCCACATGCCGTGGAGCAACTAGGCCCGTGAGCCACAACTACTGAGCCTGCGCATCTGGAGCCTGTGCTCCGCAACAAGAGAGGCCGCGATAATGAGAGGCCCGTGCACTGCGATGAAGAGTGGCCCCCGCTTGCCATAACTAGAGAAAGCCCTTGCACAGAAAGGAAGACCCAACATAGCAAAAATAAATTAATTAATTAATAAACTCCTATCCCCAACATCTTCTTTAAAAAGAAAAAAAAGGGCTTCCCTGGTGGCGCAGTGGTTGAGAGTCCGCCTGCCGATGCAGGGGACACGGGTTCGTGCCCCGGTCCGGGAAGATCCCACATGCCGCGGAGCGGCTGGGCCCATGAGCCATGGCCTCTGAGCCTGCGCATCCGGAGCCTGTGCTCCGCAAACGGGAGAGGCTACAACAGTGAGAGGCCCGCGTACCGCAAAAAAAAAAAAAAAAAAAAAAAAAAAAAAGAAAAAAAAAAAGAAAAAAAAATTCCTAGAATCAGTGAGAATTGAGCATGTAAAAAATTTTTTAAATTAACAGATATCTACATTTTTATATAAAACAATGATAACCAGTTAGGAAATACAAAAGAAAAAGTTTTGAATTACAATAGTGTCAGTACTTTTTACTTTTTCTATGAGTAGTCAAAACTCTTATAATGAAAGAAAGGTGATAACTGTACTGAAGGAAAAATAACTCAGTGAGATTCAGTTGTGATTCATTGTGTGCTCTGCCCAACATGAATGATGAACAGAAACTGTGATGTAGGAAGATCATCTAAGGGTGTATGTATGGTGAACCCGAAGGGGAAGAGACCAGAGTATGAAATGCCAGCAAGAGTACAACTGTGGCAAGAACTAAGAAAAAAAAGAAGGGGGAAAGTAAAAAGGAGAAACATCTTTGAGAAAGAATTGATAGAATTTTATGAGAATAGAATAGAGACTGAAAGGGAGAAAAGGTCTAAGGTGACCGCAAGTATTTCTTCTCCCTGATGGACTGGAGTATGGAGTGGGAGAAAACCAATGTGAGGAACCAGGAAGAAAAGCAGATCATGAGAACCAGTTCGGATATAGTGTGTTTCAGAAGTGGTAGGGTGTTCTTAACAAGTTCAGGGTATTAGATATGCTGTTTATGTCGATGTGTAAGTTAGGTACGATGATAGCCGCACTTAAAATACAAACCTCATGCAGCAAGTAAAAGAGCCTTCAAAGAAAGAGGGCAATAGACAAGATGGTGCCTAGATGCTAGTGATAATGAAAAATAGAGGACTGTATACTCAAATATTATACGTTTCAAAAGGAAGAAGCAATTGTGGTCTGTAAGACAAATATGGGGGCTATCGATTAACAAAACAATTGTTATTTCAAAAAATATTGTATTTTAATACAAAATACATTATGATTCTGGTTTAAAAATGTAGTCTCCATATGACCCAAACAATTGTAAGTCTCAAAGTCAGTCTGTTTTATAATTCTATTAGATTAGACACTCCTAGAGGGATAAGGGTAATTCTATTTGGACTTCATAAATTCTATATTCTATAGCGCAGGGCTACGTTTCCTTCTGAATCGTAATGAAGAAAATCTGGCAATGCAAAGTCCCACGTACTTATAATATCTTTGAGTCATCACAGCAAAAACTCACAAAGTTATTTAGCACAGGTGCTTCTGAACTTGAGACACGTTTGGGGAGTTCAAAGTGCCTGTGGTCCTCAGACTCTTACCTTCTCCTGGAGTGATTCTGTTCTAACGTTAGTACACAGAGATATAACATTAATTGTGCCATATTTCTGGGTGACCCATTAGCTGCTAGGAATTTGTTGTAGAGAGCCAAAGCTTTCCAAAATGTCTATATTTATTTGGTAGTTTCTATATTTCTTCGTTTAAAGAAAATTTAAGAGAATATGGAATCACATGGAAATCATATGAATGGATTAAAGTCTTATACACCACATACTATTTTGATATACTCCTAACACTGAAAGTAGAAACTCCCTTGTCTATGTTCCTAAAACCTAAACCTATCTTTGCACTTAGATGATACTATATTTAACCACATCTAACTTTTATACTATACTGAAAGACCCTTGGCGCAGAGACAATGTTTCATTCATTTCTATATTATTGTTTACAAAAACACTGTCTTGCTATCGTAAGCATTCATTAAATATTTCTCAACTCAGTGGATGAATTAATCAAGTTGATAATTTTAAAGTTGCATTCTTATGAAGCAGTTCAGTAAGAATCCCTAAGATAAACTATATTAATTATTCAATTTACTGAAATGTAGAGTTTGATTAAGGAGTTTTCTGGCTATCATTCTAATTTCCAAATATCATTTGGTTTGAATCCCAGTTTAGAAATTCTTTTTGTATCCTGCTTTCTTGCCTTGAACTATTCAAGCAAGAGCAATGTATTAAGGTGTTTACTTATTTTATAACTACTAATTTTGTAGACTCTCAGGATTCACTATTCTTGGTCATAACTTTTAGTTGTAAATGATATGAGATAAAGATACAAATTGTGAAGGAGAAAGAGATTTGAGTGAGATTCTATGCTAGGTGAGTCATGAGAGTCAATGACATCAGATTTTTGTAGAAAAAATATTATATATATATATATATATTATGAACTTATATAGTACTGAATGAGTTTTCTTGGTATTTGTATCACTCTGAATAAATCTGACTGTCCATATGCACAAAATGGAGGACTTAAGGTTGAAATTCAGTTCAATAATCGTTCATTCAGCACCCATATGGGAAGGTCTGTGCTGGGTGTCATGGTGTGCAAAGATGCAAGCCCTGTTAGAGCTTAACGTTTATTGGGGAAATCAGGCATGTGAATTACAACTAAAACTAATAAGTAATACAAAATGTTCTATCTCTGTGACTATGAGTTGTTTAACATCTATGATCCTGAATTTACTCATTTACAAAATAATGAAAGTAGTAGAACCTATTTCAGATTACTTTTATGAGAACAAAGTAAGATAATTTATATAAAGCTCTTAGCATAGTACATGGCACATTAAAATCACTCAACAATGATATCTATTACTAGTAATTATTTTAAATGATGCAGAGAGAGGTGTCATAGACAAGAAAATGATTAGCTCTGTTTGTAAGATTAGGGTTTGGGGATTGAATCAAACAGGGAATAGTTTATGGAAGAAGGGATATAAATTTTAAAAAGATGAAGAGATCACAGACACCCAGGTACTAACATTGGGTTTCCCACTTACTAGCTATGAGGTTCCATAAACTTTCTGAGACTGTTTCCTCACCTGTAAAATGAAAATTATAATATATTTTAGAGGGCTGAATGAGGGTTAAATAAGACAATGTATGTGAAAGTATTGCGTGACTTATAGCAAGCATTGACAAAAAGGAAAGAAAGAAAGGGAAAATAGGGACTTCCCTGGCAGTCAGTGGTTAAGGCTCCACGTTTCCAATGCAGGGGGCATGGGTTTGATCCCTGGTAGGGGAACTAAGATCCCACATGCAGCATGGTGCGGCCAAAAAAAAAAAGAAGGAAAATAATAAATAATAAAAATGCTAGAGTGTTGTATCAGTTCTCTATGACTGTGTAACAAATCACTCCAAAACTTAGTGGCTTAAAATATCTATTATTTCACAGTTTTGGTGAGGAATCCAGGTGCCATGTATCTGGGTCATTTAGCTCAGGTTCTCCCACAGGAGAGAACAATTGCAAGAGAACAATTACAGTGTTGGCTTAGTCTGCAGTCTTTACAAGGTCCAACTGTGGAAGGATCCACTTCCAAGCTCACTCACATGGTTGTTGGCAATATTGAGTTCTTCACTAGATATTGGACTGAAAATGTTAGTTTATCGATGGCTGTTGGCTGTAAGCCACCCTTAGTTCTTCGCCAAATAGGTTACTCCATAGGACTGCTCACAACATGACAACTTGCTTCATCAGAAGGAAGAGCCAGAGAGAGAGAATAAGATGGAAGTCACAGAGTCCTGTAATCTGATCTCAGAAGTGATTATCTCCTCACTTTTACCATATTCTATCTATTTGAAGCAAGTCATTAGGTCCAGTCTTTACACAAAGGGAAGAAATTACAGAAGGGTTGAATGTCAGAAGTCAGGGATCATTGGGGGTCATTTTAGATGTTGCTTACCACAGGTGTTCACACTGATGATGGATGTTTATAAACATAGTGGTTAGGTGCACGGACTCTGGAGCCATACTGCCTGCATTCAAATCCTGCCTCTATTACGTGATAATTTGTCATTCAGAACAAGTTATTTAACCTCTTTATTCCTCTGTAAGGGTAGAAGAAAATAATTCCTACAACATTAGGAATAAATAAGTTAATACATGTAAAGTTTTTAAACAGTACCCAAGACAAAGTAAACCCTCATAAAATATTAGCTTTTGTTGTTGTTGTGCTCATTATTGTTCTAACTGTAGAAAATAGAGGCAAAATGTACCAAGTCACAGAATGATGGAAAATAAAGGAGAAAAATGACTCAAGTGAGCCTATCTACTCTCGTAACACATCTCCCCAAGTCATCATGGGAAGAGTTGTTGTGTGGATCAGGCTGGCTGCTTGAAACAAGGCCTGCAAATTGGGAAGTGCATTATGTTTTGTTGTAACAGGAACTCATATGGGAGCAAGGAGGCAAAACTTCCCCACTACCGGGTAATGGGATGAGCCATATCACCATAGGCAAAGGAGAGCTTTCCTGGTAATACCTCTGAAGCAAGTCCACAATTTTAATTAAATAGATCAAATCAGAATATTGCACACTCCCAACCTCCTCCTTCAGAATAAAAAAATCTAGAAATATGGGAGAAGAAGTTGCAGTTTTTATAAATGGTAAAAGCTGTTAATTCTGCAGTGAATTTTATACATGTTTTATCACAGCAGAGAAATCGTGTTATTTCCAGCTCTTCTTTTTATTGCTAGTAAGCCTCACAGAATTACAACCAGTGAAATATTCCCCATTTCTCTTGGGTGGTAATGAATTTCCCAGTGGAAAAGGAATAATTTCTTGTTCTCACTACATAATAACTCAAATATTTGGCCATGTTGTAGCATAATATTTTTAATTGTCTAGTCAAGATGGTGTCTTATATGCTAAAAAAAATCTAGATATAGTTCTTCTCTACACTAACAGAGAATTGTATAGGTAAAGCGGACTCTTCACATGAAATAGCCTAATGCTCTCATTTTTTTTAAATTAATTAATTAATTAATTAATCTTTGGCTGCGTTGGGTCTTCGTTGCTGTGTGCAGACTTTCTCTAGTTGCAGTGAGCGGGGGCTTCTCTTCGATGTGGTGCACGGACTCCTCACTGCGGTGGCTTCTCTTGTTGTGAAGCATGGGCTCTAGGCATGCGGGCTTCAGCAGTTGTGGTTCGTGGGCTCTAGAGTGCAGGCTCAGTACCTGTGGTGTATGGGCTTCGTTGCTCTGTGGCATGTGGGATCTTCCCAGACCAGGGATTGAACCCATGTCCCCTGCATTGGCAGGCAGATTCTTAACGACTGCGCCACCAGGGAAGCCCAGTTCATGTACTTTTAATGATAACATCAAGCCTGGGTCGGGCCCTCTGCCGGATCCTTCCCATTTCTATAATATCTCACCTAAATCTCACTCCAAGTGTTATTATTATCACCTTTACAGATGAAGCAAGTGAGGCTGGGAAATGCAATTGTCCAGTGATTTAATTTATGTGTGTATATATATATATATATATATATATATATATATATATAGGGGGTGGGGTCAATATGGCAGACTAGGAGGTTGTGGAATTCAGGTCTCCACACAACTAGAGCATTTACCAGGCACTGGTGGGGGAACCACAGACACCTAAGGGGATGGGAGGAACCCCCAGCAACCAGGTAGGACGTGAGAGGGAGTGAGGGGCAGGAGAAATGGACATGAGGTGGAACAGGTCTGGCGCCCCCGAGGGGCAGCTGGGGGAGGGGAGGGGATCCCATGCCTGGAGGGGAAAAGGGCGGGGGGAACCATTGGGAGGGCAGAGGATCAGAAAGGAGCAACATGGCCAGCTTTTACCCTGCCCACTTGGGCCCTGGGAGGCCTGCTGAGATGCTCTCCTGATCCTCTGCCCATTGAGGTCCCCTGCAGCTGCGGGGGTCCTGAGAGAGTGGGAGGGGAGCAAAACTAAAGGCTGGACCAACAGGACCAGCAACCCTGAGGGGTGGGGGGGAGGGGAGGAGTTCCCACACCCGGTGGGACCCACCCACAGTTCAGCGGTGAGGGGGGAGACACTCGGGAAAGTGGAGGAACAAAAGGGAGCACAGCCAGCACTTTCCCTGGCCACTTGGGCACTGGGGAGCCTCTTGGGCTCCTGGGCCTAATCCTCTACCCTCAGAGGCTCCCTCCAAAATTGCAGAGCCTAAGCCCCACCCCTACACACCCACCCAGTGCCCTATCTCTACAGGCGGCACTCTAAGACCCCTCTCTGAGACCTCTCCAACAGGGCTGGGCCTAAACCCTGCCCACACACCCTCACCCAGGGCCTTACCTCCAAACTCAAGAACTCCACAATCCTGAGACCCCCCCCCTCAGAACGTGCTGCCTTTCCCCTGCCATACAAGTCCTAAGCCTAGGCCCTGCCTCGTGCTTAAACGTCACCCCCACCTAGGCCTCATCCCCACCCTAGATCCCGCCCCTGCCTAAGTCCCACCCCCAGCCTAAGCTCTGCCCCCCACAGCCAATGCCTTTTCTGGCCTTGCTTTTTTTTCTTTTTTCTTCTTTTAGGTTGTGGTTCTGTTTTACCTTATTGCTGTTGATTCATTTATATTTTTATTTTTTCTAATAAATCGTTTATTTTTCTAATTTTATTTTATTCTTTATACTTTGTTATTGTTCTGCTCTTTTTGGCACGTTCCCTTTTTGTTCCTTTCTTTTTTCTGTTGTGGTTCTGTTATACCATGTTGTAGTTTCAATTATAATTTTATTCTTCCTAATATATTTTTTATCTTTCAAATATTATTTTATTTTTTATTCTTTGTTATTGTATTGCTCCTTTTTTTTTCTTTTCTTTTGTCATGCCATGCGACTTGCAGGATCTTGGTTCCCAGACCAGGAGTTTGGCTTGAGCTCCTGTGGTGGGAGCACCAAGTCCAAACCACTGGACTAACAGAGAGCCTCAGAGCCCAGGGAATATTAACCAGAGTGAGGCCTCCTGGAGGTCCTCATCTCAGCACCAAGACCTGGCTCTACCCAGCTGCCTGCAAACTCCAGTGCTGGACGCCTCAGGTCAAACAACCAGTAAGACAGGAATACAGACCCACCTATTAAAAAAATAAATAAACAACAAAAAAATATGTTACAGATGAAATTGCAAGGTAAAAATCTACAAGACCAAATAAATGAAGAGGAAATAGGTAAACTACCTGAAAAATAATTCAGAGTAATGATAGTAAAGATGATCCAAAATCTTGGAAATAGAATGGAGAAAATACACGAAATGTTTAACAAGAACCTAGACGAACTAAAGAGCAAACAAACAGTGATGAACAATACAATAACTGAAATTAAAAATACTCTAGAAGGGATCAATAGCAGAATAACTGAGGCAGAAGAACAGATAAGTGAGCTGGAAGATAAAATGGTGGAAATAACTACCTCAGAGCAGAATAAAGAAAAAAGAATGAAAAGAATTGAGGACAGTCTCAGAGACCTCTGGGACAACATGAAATGCAACAACATTCGAATTATAGGAGTCCCAGAAGAAGAAAAGAAACAAAGTGTGTGAGAAAATATTTGAAGAGATTATAGATGAAAACTTCCCTAACATGGAAAAGGAAATAGCCACCCAAGTCCAGGAAGCACAGAGAGAACCATACAGGATAAATCCTAGGAGAAACACACCAAGACACATATTAATCAAACTGACAAAAATTAAAGACAAAGAAAAATATTAAAAGCAGTAAGGGAAAAGTAGCAAATAGCATACAAGGGATTCCACATAATGTTATCAGCTGACTTCTCAGCAGAAACTCTGCAGGCCAGAAAAGAGTGATAGGATATATTTAAAGTGATGAAAAGGAAAAACCTACAACCAAGATTACCCAGCAAGGATCTCATTCAGATTTGATGGAGAAATTAAAAGATTTACAGGCAAGTTATGAGAATTCAGCACCACTAAACCAGCTTTACAACAAATGTTAAAGGAACTTCTCTAAGCAGGAAACACTAGAGAAGAAAACCCCCCACAAAAACAAACCAAAATCAATTAAGAAAATGGTAACAGGAACATACATATCAACAATCACCTTGAATGTAAATGGATTAAATGTTCCATCCAAAAGACACAGACTGGCTGAATGGATACAAAAACAAGGCCCTTATTTATGCTGTCTACAAGAAACCCACTTCAGACCTAGGGACACATACAGACTGAAATGGAGGGGATGGAAAAAGATATTCCATGTAAATGGGGATCACAGAAACGCTGAAGTAGCAATACCCATATCAGATAAAATAGATTTTAAAATAAAAACTGTTACAAGAGATAAGGAAGGACAAAACATAATGATCAAAGTATCAATCCAAGAAGAAAACATAACAATTATAAATATTTATGCACTCAACATAGGAGCACCTCAATAAATAAAGCAAATGCTAACAGCCATAAAAGGGGAAATCAACAGTAACATAATAATAGTGGGGGACTTTAACACCCCACTTACACCAATAGAGAGATCAGCAATACAGAAAATAAATAAGCAAACACAAGCTGTAAATGACACAGTAGACCAGATAGACTTAATTGATATTTATAGGACATTCCAACGAAAAGCAGAAGAATAGAGTTTCTTCTAAAGTGCATACGAAACATTTTCCAGAACAGATCACATCTTCGGTCACAAATCAAGCCTTGGAAAATTTAAGAAAATTGAAATCATATCAAGCATCTTTTCTGACCACAATGCTATGAGATCAGAAATCAGTTATATGAAAAAACTGTAAAAACACAAACACATGGAGGCTAAATAGTGTGCTACTAAATAACCAAGAGATCACTGAAGAAATCAAAGAAGAAATTTAAAAATACCTAGAAAAGAAAAAAGAAAAAAAATACCTAGAAAAAAATGACAATGAAAACATGACAATCCAAAATCTATGGGATGCAGCAAAAGCAGTTCTAAGAGGGAAGTTTATAGCAATTCAAGCCCACCTCAAGAAACAAGAAAAATCTCAAATAAGCAATCTAACCTTATACCTAAAGTAACTAGAAAAAGAAGAAGAAAACCTGAAGTTAGTAGAAGGAAAGGAATCGTAAAGATCAGAGCAGAAATAAATGAAATAGAAACAAAGAGAAGAATAGCAAAGATCAATAAAACTAAAATTTGGTTCTTTGAGAAGATAAACAAAATTGGTAAACCTTTAGCCAGACTCATCAAGAAAAAAAAAGGAGAGGACACAAATCAATATAATTAGAAATGAAAAAGGGGAAATTACAACTGACACCACAGAAATACAAAGGATAATAAGAGACTACTACAAACAACTATATGCCAATAAAATGGACAACCTGGAAGAAATGGACAAATTCTTGGAAAGGTACAACTTTCCAAGACTGAACCAGGAAGAATTAGAAAGTATAAACAAACTAATCACAGGTAATGAAGTTGAAACTATAATTAAAAATCTTCCAACAAACAAAACCCAGGGCCAGATGGCTTCACAGGCAAATTCTATCAATCACTTAGAGAAGAGTTAACTAACTCCTATCCTTCTAACACTCTTCCAAAAATCTGCAGAGAGAGGAACACTCCCAAACACATTTTAAAAGACCACCATCACCCTGATACTAAAACCAGACAAAGATATCACAAAAAAAGAAAATTACAGACTAATATCACTGATGAACATAGATGCAAAAATCCTCAACAAAATACTAGCAAACAGAATCCAACAACAAATTAAAAATATCATACACTATGATCAAGTGGGATTTATCCCAGGGATGCAAGGATTCTTCAATATAGAGAAAACAGTCAATGTGATATACCATATTAACAAAATAAAGAATAAAGACCATATGATCATCTCAACAGATGTAGAAAAAGCTGTTGACAAAATTCAACACCAATTTATGATAAAAACTCTCCAGAAAGTGGGCAAAGAGGGAACATACCTCAACATAATAAAGGCTATATATGAAAAACCCACAGCAAACATCATTCTTAATGGTGAAAAACTGAAACCATTTCCTCTAAGATCAGGAACAAGGCAAGGATATTTGCTCTCGCCACTATTATTCAACATAGTATTGGAAGTCCTAGCTATGGTAATCAGAGTAGAAAAAGAAATAAAAGGAATACAAACTGGAAAAGAAGTAGTAAAACTGTCACTGTTTGCAGATGACATGATACTATACATAGAAAATCCTAAAGATGCTACCAGAAAACTACTAGACTAATCAATGAATTTGGTAAGGTTGCAGGATACAAAATTAATGCACAGAAATCTCTTGCATTCCTATACACTAACCACAAAAGATCAGAAAGAGAAATTAAGGGAACAATCCCATTTACCATCGCAACAAAATGAATAAAATACCTAGGAATAAACCTACCTAAGGAGGCAAAAGACCTGTACTAAAAAACTATAAAACCTGATGAAAGAAATCAAACATGACATAAACAGATAGATACCATGCTCCTGGATTGGAAGAATCAACACTGTGAAAATGACTATACTACCCAAAGCAATCTACAGGTTCAATGCAATCCCTATCAAATTACCAATGGCATTTTTCACAGAATTAGAACAAAAAAATTATATAATTTGTATGGAAATATGAAGGACCCTGAATAGCCAAAGCAATCTTGAGAAAGAAAATTGGAGCTGGAGGACTCAGGCTCCCTAACTTCAGACTATACTACAAAGCTACAGTAATCAAGACAGTATGGTACTGACACAAAAACAGAAATATCAGTGGTACAGGATAGAAAGCACAGAGATAAACCCACTCACCTATGGTCAACTAATCTATGACAAAGGAGGCAAGAATATACAATGGAGACAAGACAGCCTCTTTAATAAATGGTGCTAGGAAAACTGGACAATTACCTGTAAAAGAATGAAATTAGAACACTCCCTAACACCATACACAAAAATAAACTAAAATAGATTAAAGACCTAAATGTAAGATTGGATACTATAAAACCCTTAGAGGAAAACATAGGAAAAACACTCTTTGACGTAAATCATAGCAAGATCTTTTATGACCCACCTCCTAGAGCAATGAAAATAAAAACAAAAATAAACAAATGGGACCTGATTAAACTTAAAAGCTTTTGCACAGCAAAGGAAACCATACGCAAGATGAAAAGACAACCCACAGAATGGGAGAAAATATTTGCAACAAGACAACCAACAAAGGATTAATCTCCAAAATATACAAACAGCTCATGCAGCTCAATATCAGAAAAACAAACAACCCAATCCAAAAATGGGCAGAAGACCTACATAGACATTTCTCCAAAGAAGATATACAGATTGCCAACAAACATATGAAAGAATGCTCAACATCATTAATCATTAGAGAAATGAAAATGAAAACTACAATGAGATATCATCTCACACTGGTCAGAATGGTCATCATCAGAAAATCTACAAACAATAAATGCTGGAGAGGGTGTGGAGAAAAGGGGACCCTCCTGCACTGTTGGTGGGAATGTAAGTTGATACTGCCACTGTGGAGAACAGTATGGAGGTTCCTTAAAAAACTAAAAATAGAACTACCATATGACCTAGCAATCCAACTACTGGGCATATACCCTGTGAAAACCATAAATCAAAAAGACACATGTACCCCAATGTTTATTATAGAACTATTTACAGTAGCCAGGACATGGAAACAACCTAAATGTCCATAGACAGATGAATGGATAAAGAAGATGTGGTCCATATGTATAATGGAATATTACTCAGCCATAAAAAGAAATGAAATTGGGTCATTCGTACCAATGTGGATGGACCTAGAGTCTGTCATACAGAGTGAAGTAAGTCAGAAAGAGAAAAACAAATACCGTATATTAATGCATATATGTGGAATCTAGAAAAATGGTACAGATGAACCTATCTGCAGGGCCGGAATAGAAAGGCAAACATAGAGAACAGACATGTGGCCTTGGAGGGGAAGGTGAGGGTGGGATGAACTGGGAGATTAGATTTGACAAATATACACTACCATGTGTAAAATAGATAGCTAGTGAGGACCTGCTGTATAGCACACCGAGCTCAGCTCAGTGCTGGGTGATCGCCTAGTTGGGTGGGATGGGTGGCGGGAGGGAGGTCAAAGAGGGAAGAGATGTGTGTTGCTGATTCACTTTGCTGTGTAGCAGAAATTAACACAACATTGTAAAGCAATTATACTCCAATAAAAATATATTTATATATTTATATATATATACAAATATATATATATATATATATATATATATATATATATTTGGCTGCCCCATGTGGCTTGTGGGATCTTAATCTTAGTTCCCCAGCCAGAGATTGATCCTGTGCCCTCAGCAGTGAAAGCAGAGTCCTAACCACTGGACTGCCAGGGAATTCCCTTTAATATTTTCGAGCCCCTTCCGTATGTCACTATGAGAGGCATTGGGTTTAGGGTTGTGAGATAGACCTAGTTTCTGTCCTCAAGGAGTTTGTCTTAGTGTAGAGTTTGGGAGGGTAAATAAACAAATAAACCAATAAATATGTTCATTCAAATCGTGATAGGTGAAGAAAGCAGCCAGAGAGCAGTGGTTAACTGAAGGAGGAAGGGAGGTCAACCCGAAACCTGTCTTTCTGAAAGAGTAATACTTAAGCTGAGCCTGGAAAGGTGAGAAATGGTCAGTCAGGAGAAGAGGGGTGGGGGGTGTTACAGAGAAGGAACGGAGCGGACAAAGGACCTAAGACAGGAAAGAATCTGACTGTTCGAAGAACTGGAAGAAGTCTGCTCTGGGCTGAGTGACTTGCCTGAAGGCACTAAGATACGTAGCATAGTGGGAGACACCCAGGTTGCCGGGCTCTGATATCCATGCTCTTCCTTCACTGTGTCCCCAAGTGAACTAGATCCCAGGCAAGGGGGGTAGGGAGTAAAAGGACTATAATCCTAAACCTCTGAGTGCTCATAAGTTTACCTCCTAAAAATCTTAAGAGACAACAGTGATCCTAACAAAAATCTTCACTTTTACAACTGACCAAGAGGAACAAACAGCCATTGATGTGGTTTCCTCACGAACACAAATTCCTAACATGACTGTAAAGGAGAACAGGCTTCCTTTTACACACCTCTATACACTGTATACACTATACAAGAGGTGACAACAACAGAGTGACCTTCTCTCTCCCTGAGGCACACCAGTTCAAGATAATGCTAGTTCCTCAAAATTCAAGGCTGGGGCGACTGCTATCAAAAAATTTTTGGTGGGCTTCCCTGGTGGCGCAGTGGTTGAGAGTCCGCCCGCTGATGCAGGGGACACAGGTTTGTGCCCTGGTCCGGGAAGATCCCACATGCCGCGGAGCGGCTGGGCCCGTGAGCCATGGCCGCTGAGCCTGCGCGTCCGGAGCCTGTGCTCCGCAACGGGAGAGGCCGCAACAGTGAGAGGCCCGCGTACTGCAAAAAAAAAACACACATTTTTTTGGATGCCCAGTGGCAGTTTTGGTTGCAAGAGTAACAAGTGAGTTTTAACACTGAGGAGAGAAGAGCATGAATATTTCTTGACTACCTATGCTCATATCATCTCATTTTCTCCTCACAGCAAACTTAAGATATAGGTCTTTTAAAAATGTAGCTCAGAAAAAGTAAGATTTATTTTACTCAAACTGACACAATTTAAAATTTAAACTCATGCCTAATTTACTCCAGGTTATAGTTTTTACATTTTCTCAATACAACTGCATTTTCTGAGGTAAAATATTGGGGTAACATGGCAGAGTTCACAGCATGGATGGGGGAGGATTACATTGCATATTACAGTAGACAAATAGCCTCCTGTTTAGTAATCCTTTTGTTGGGAACATTAACAAGAGAAGGTCAGTGATGCATTATATTCCACCTAATTGGCTAACAACTGGATACACTTGATATATCATGATTATTGGTGGGTGATTATATCTGGGCAGTCATAGATAAAATGGAGAGAAACCCTGTGCTATAACTTAGCATTGAAATAAAGGCTCCCTAAATTCCAATCTGCAAGCAAAGG
The DNA here is from genome assembly GCF_949774975.1 of Lagenorhynchus albirostris. Classification (NCBI taxonomy): domain Eukaryota; kingdom Metazoa; phylum Chordata; class Mammalia; order Artiodactyla; family Delphinidae; genus Lagenorhynchus; species Lagenorhynchus albirostris. The sequence goes on from NC_083103.1 coordinate 29,004,301, forward strand.
CAGATACAACAAATCTCTTAGGACAGCCTCTGGTGTAGGCAAACAATCTGGCACTGAGGCAAACACCCCCATACATCCCACATTTGTGTGCTGAGTCAAAATGCTATGGGGATATAAATTCCTGCCCAGCAGACTCTGGGGCTCCGTGCTTGCTTTCAGAGATCATTTTATAAGGTGCTGCCCCAATTCTCCTTTCCTACACTAATGGGCAGATTGCCTTACAAGTACAAATCATTATCAAAATAGACCAGGGATTTGACAGTACCTTTCATCAGCAATTTCAAATGCACTAGCTGGATGCTAGTAAAATGAATCAACCTGTTCCTAAAAGCAGGTGAGCTGAGCTACAAGTTACCTTCTGGAAAAGGCAAGTGTAAATGAGGCCCACCGTCCTCTGAACTGAAGGAAAAAAAAAGCATTTTAATGTAGAAAGGTGTTATTTTTCTCCATTCCACCAAGCAGTTCTTAAAATTTAGATTTACTTTTTTTTACCCTCTTTTAGCTTTCTTACTCATTTAAAAAATGCCAGAATATGAGTGTTAGATTTAAATAACCCCTTAAAAAGTTATATAAGTAGTTGCATTACAGGAATACCCAATTGAGACTCTGCAAGTAAAAGTAAAAAAAAAAAAAAAAACAATACAATGAACATTTCTGAGTCCCATAATATGCCAGGCACTGTGCTATGAAGTTCACATACGAGCCTGAGTGTAAAATGGAATGTTTACTGTTATCTGAGCATCTTGGCTAAAATTACATACTATTCATTAATAGACAGTGGGAGACAAGTCCCTCTGCATTCTGAAGGGAGCGGTAAAGGAGGCATATTAGTGGCCACACCAGCCCAACCTTCAACTTATCACTCCATTCAACTCATGTAAGGTCAGGTGGAGGAGAATTGTCAGGCTAGTTGGCAGTGTGTCCACTGCTTCTCCCTAGTGGGAGAGAGGAGGTAGGTGGTTCTCGAATGCCCACCAGTTAAGAGATGCAGAACAACAAAATGTAAACTCACAGACATCTAGAACACTGGAAAAAAAGAAAAGATGGACATCTCCCTCCACGACTGGATGCTTGATGACCTAGATAAATCCTTAGGCCCAGCTCAGTGCTGTCATGAGAGTACAGTGTGGGGATAAATGCCTTACGATCTTGACATGTATCCTCTAGAGTTCTGTCCTAAATCAAGATTAGTATCTTCTTTCCATCAGAAAATTCTGACTGTGGGAGGATGGCTAGAGATGCTTTAGAGTCTAAGACAAGAAGAGAGGGTAGCAGTGATTGTGCATGTCCACATTTGTCATGGAAGAAATGAAGGAGGCTCTTTGGGTCAGTTGGATCCCACAGAAGATAACCAGCTTGAGCTGTGTTACCGAGACTCCCCAAGACAAAGGGGTACCATAAGTATCTTGGGGTGAACTGCTATACAAGAGGTAGACTGGTTAGTGGATATGACAGGCTAGGTGTCAAATGCACCATCTACATCAGTAGCTGCCCAGTATGGAAGTCTAGGATGGGCATTTAACCACTCATGGTTAAAACCACTCACGGTTTTGTGCCTTACACAAACAGGAACATTTAAACATTTGCCAAGACAGAGGGAATGACAAGTAATATAAGCCAAGATAGAACTTCAAACAGGACAAGATAAATAAAAAAAAACTTTGACCATTTTCCTCCTCTTCTTCTTAACCCTGGAGGAGTTGGAAGGTGAAAAGTGGGGGAGTTAGGGAATGAAAGAAATATTGAGGAATACTAAAAGGAGAAACCATGCTATCTCCCCAATATAGATGGAATGGAATTGAGACTTAAGTTTAGAATTTAGATTTAAGTCTAGATGAAACATTTTAAATGCCTGAAATTTAATCTTTATGATCAAAATGGAATTGATTCCTATTAAAATGAGCTAAAGTTGTAAAGTCTTGCCTAAATATTGTTGGAATAAGTGAAGTACAACAGAGCACGTCTGAAGACTGCAGAAAAATAAAACATTGATAGTTTCTGATTGATCCAAACCATCTTCGGCCTACTCAATAAATGTCATGTGTTACCTTATATTGACTTTACAACATTCCTACTACATAGGGTTGAAAACAATAAAGAAATTCATTCAAGGTCACATGCTTTGTCAATGATTGCTCTAGGGTTCACACTTAGGTCCTTCTTATTCCCGATTCTCTTCTTTTCCCATTACACAGTGGAATCCACAAAAAGAGATATGAAATAAAACCTGGTATATCTAGAATTTAGGTCTATGTGGGCAAGTGGTTAAGAGATGTATTTGGAGAAGTAAGCAAGGAAAATCATAAAGAGTTTATACATTATGTAAGAAGACTTTATTCTGTCCTCATCTTATTCTTTCAATAAAACAGAAATGGAGGTGGCCTAGGAATGGGGACAGGAAGAGAGAAGGGTCAGATATGGCAGAAGGTGGGGGGACACTCCAGGAAGAACAAACAGCAAGAGCCAACGAGACATGGGGGTCTCCCCTTTCTACCTTTTCTTCATTTTTAACTGAAATGCCATCCCCACCCTGCCCTTACCCATCACATCCAAAGTTCATATTTGCAGTGAAGTTTTTCTGACCTTCTCAACCAGAGTTAGGGCTTGTCTCTCTAATTTTATAGTTCATAGTACTTTACTTTAAACCATATTGTTATTCTTTTTTGAAATTTATTTATTTGTTTATTTATTTATTATTTTGGTTGTGCCAGGTCTTATTTGGTCTTTGTTGCGGCATGAGGGACCTTTTTTTATTTTTTTTTTTTAGTTACAGCATGATGTGGGCTTCTTAGTTATGGCATGCCTGTGGGATCTATTTCCCTGACCAGGGATAGATCCCCGGCCTCCTGCGTCGGGAGCGCGGAGACTTACCCACTGAATCACCAGGGAAGTCCCCATGTTGTTATTCTTTAATTTTATGTCCTCTTCTCTGTCTTCAGATCCTGTTTAAGCAGTAGTGACTATGTGTTCTATCCATCTTTGAATATCCTGTACCTAGCAGAGTATCTGACACATGGTGGACTTGTTGAACATGAGAATGAATGTATAGGGATAGGGTGGGAGGAAGGGTGAAGACATGAATTTAAAATTACTGAGGCAATTGAATTCATTTTTAAGAAGCAAAATCTCCCTTAAGAATTCAAAACTAATGAATTCAGATATTATTCCAGGAAAAGCAGGCATATTTTTGAGAAAGAGGCATTAATAGGTTTAGTTCGTTGATTGGTTGGTAGATTAAAGTTTGAGAATCATGGAGTAATGCAGCATCTGCACATGTCCTAAAGCTTGGATGATGTGGTCTCCTCTGTCAAGACACATTTGAATTAAAAATGCTCTGCATGTAAATATGTTAATTTAATATTCAGTTATATGTTGTGCTGGTCAAAATAATTCTCTTGAAAGATGTTCATGTCTTCATCTCTGAGCCCTGTGAATATGTTATGCTACACGACAAGAAAGAATTAACTTGACAGATGAAATTAAGTTTGTTAATCAACTGACCTCAGAATAAGGAGATTATTCTGAATTATTCAATGTGCCCAATATAATCACAAGTGTCCTTTGAAGTGAAAGAAGGTGATAGAAAAGGAAGTCAGAGTCAAAGAGATATTAGAAGATGCTATGCTGCTGGTTTGAAGGTTGGGAGGTGTGTCTGTAAGCCAGAGGATGCAGTTAGGTTCTGGAAGCTGAAAAAGGCAAAGAAACAAATTCTCTCCTAAAGCTTCCAGAAGGAACTTTGGTTTTAGCTCATTGAGTCCCATTCAGACTTCTGACCTCTAGAACTGAAAGATAATAAATGCGTGTTGGTTTAAGCCACTAAATGTGTAGTAATTTGTTACAGCAGCAATATGTAACTAATAGAGACAGTAAATTCCACATTAATGTAACTAAATGGTAATGCTTGATGGAAACCTAAAGACAAGAAAATAGTCATTTCCCATATTACTAATTGATTTACAAAGTTAATCACGTAAGAGAATCTCAAAAAGAATTTGCACCGCAGGTGGCAATGTGTGTGTGTGTGTGTGTGTGTGTGTGTGTGTGTGTGTGTTTCCTTTATCAATGGTTGGCCATTGCCTATCCAGAATCCTCCTCTCTTTCTTATCTATAACACCGAATCTAAACTTGAGGACCTGGCTATGCTGATTCCAGATAATGGTATCCTTTTCTTTGCTGTACATGCAATCACTAACTCACTTGCTGTTTTTGGATAATTCTTTCATTATCTCCAAATCAAAATCCATATTTTTAGCTGACCATCAAAGCCATTTTCCAGCTCGCTAGGCCTTTTCTTTGTTTGGCTCTAAAAAACAATTCCTGGAATAATTGGAATCCATTGTGTATATAGAATAATGTGAAGAGATGTCCCCAAACTAGGTCATGTTTTATTACCATGTGCATGAAGCTAAATTGACTGGCCTACTCCCATTCCATCCTGAGGACAAGTGTCCAGAGAAACTGGAGGAAAAATGGCAAACTAAAGCACATCTTGGTAGAGTGCACAACTAGGCTCAGACTCTCTATCCCATTTCATAAGGGGGCCCTAGGAGAGCTAAAGGAACTGCGTTACCTTTGCAACATCTAGGTACGTAATAACTGTTTCTGTTTGTTCTGATTACCTAAAATCCAACCTATCCCAGAACAAACTGGATATCCACATAAAGCGTGCTGACTCATTTCTTTTCCTTCTGTGCAGTATCTCACTGATGTCATTTTAAGTCCTCTATGGTCTTTCTTATTGTCATTATAGCTCCCTGAGAACGTTTGTTCTTACTCTAGACAGTAACCTGTAACATTTTGTCATGGTTTAGGTTGGTTTGTGGTCCTGTTGGGAAGCCTTATTAATCATTTAGGTTCCACAAAGTACCATCTCTTTTTTTTTTCCTTTTGCGGTACGCAGGCCTCCCACCGCTGCGGCTCCTCCCGTTGCGGAGCACAGGCTCCGGACGCACAGGCTCAGCGGCCGTGGTTCACAGGCCCACCGCTCCGTGGCATGTGGGATCTTCCCGGACCGGGGCACGAACCCGCGTCTCCTGCATCGGCAGGCGGACTCCCAACCACTGCGCCACCAGGGAAGCCCCACAAAGTACCATCTCATGAGTTGGGTTGAATAAAAAGGTTGGCAGGAAACGACCTGAGCAGAAACATTCGATCCCGTTCCTGCCTCTCACTTCACACACATGGCCACTCTTTTTTTCCCATAAGCATCTCGAACGTGCAACTTACAGCTCCCTCTCCATCTCTTTCCACCAATGAAAGACGCCATCAAATTTAAAATGTTAGTATCTTCTATAACCAAGTGCCCACATTCATTCTACGTGCAATAAATGGTGAACCCTCAGATAGTACCCGTTCTAGAGTTTGCGGGAAGAGAACCATTTCATGACAGCAAAATATATGAGCATTTTCCCCAACACGCTTCTGACCTTTACACTGAGACAGGCATTTTGGTGGTAATGAAATCCTTAGTCTCTATTGACAGGAAAAGCATCTACAAATGACAGTTTTTATGACACAGTAAATTGTCCCAAATGCAGCTAAGCTAGTAGTACTCTTGTCAAGTAGAAGTCTCAGAATTGAGCTTAACTGCCAATAAAATCTTTAAAAATAAAATAAAGTAAAAACATTAAAGCCATCCTTGGCACTTATTTAGCTTTATGCCATCTGCTCTGAGGTTCAAATACTGAAAGATGCTTTATGCCTAAAGAAATTGCTCCTTGCCATGAATGGGATGGCTGAGTGCAACAAATGCCATTTCGTTCGTAAAGGCCTCTGTGAGTTTCCACTGAAAACAAGTCAGTATCACATCACTCTATCTGTGTCTCCCATACTGCACTTTATACTTTGGTTATTTATATTGTCTTATCTCTCCTGTTAAACTTAACCTTCCTTTTTGGCACAGGGACTTAAAGAGTGATAGTTGTGATGGAAAAATAGTTTTGGCTGTATGCTTAAGAGACACTTTTGAGACTAGGCTGAACAATTAACTGAATACTTAGTCTTCAGGAGATCACTGTGACTTCTGAGACTCACTTTATCCTGTTTCTGTTATAGGTTATTTTAGTCAGAATTGGGGGAGCTACTCTGGTGTCCCTTACCACTCAGTGATGATTTGCATTGACTTTTCATTAGAATGTCTTGACTTAACTTTTGTTTTTCTAGTTGACCTATATAATCTGTACTCTTCTTTGCTACAGGACATGGTGGAAGACCCCATTATACCTTTTACATGATATAATTAAATATGAATTAAAACCTGGATTCCTTAGTATTTTGTGGTGTATGCTGGCGGTCGCAGGATGAATCCCCAAGGAGAGAGTATCAGAGAAGATGTCTGGGGAAGAATGTCTCTGGCAGATATCCTAGTGAAAGGCCTTTAGCCCTATTACTTCCAGTTGTAATGCTGATAGGACACAACTAAAACTCAGAGAAGACCAAGGAATGTTACAATGAGAGAAATTGCTGTTCCTATTGTTCTTGCAATTATTTTAATCACATATGCTTTGCTCATAATTGAGCCTTTGGACTGGGCAAGGTGAATTCTTAACTTAGTTCCTATGGTTCAGTCGACTGTTAATAAAATTGCTTTATCCTCCATGAGCCAGAGAGGTCTCTGCCTTTATTCTAGTTCCCCCAAAGGCCACAGTTTTCAAAAAGACAGTCCTTATCATCCATGTAAGATATGTTTAAGGATATCTATTTGCAGAGTCTTGTTTTTTGGTGTAGTTGCACTAGTATCTGATTTTTTAAATATGACTTATAAACTATTAAGTGCAAAATTAATTTATTGGAGGTATTATATTACTTGTTTCTGTTTCTCCCATAGTGCTTCAAACCTCGAACTTTAATATGTTGGATAAATAAACAAACAGATATATACAAATGTTGTTTACCTTTTCCTATAAATAGGCATTTTCACACACCACAGAGCACTTAGTATCATTTGAGCTACTTACCTTAATTATCACTTCCTTGACCTCCCTGACTAGGTTAAGTTTCCCATTTTAAATGTTGTCATAGCAAACTGCATTTTTCCTTTCTAGCACTTTACACAGATCTAATTAATTACTTTGCTAGATTATCAGTTTAATAAATTATCTTTCCTACTAGATTGTTTGCACCCAAAGTACAATAATCATATTTAGCTTGTTATGACTAATAAGATTCCAATATACTGTTAAATATTTATTGAATGAATAAATACATGTACAATTTGACTCTGCAAAATAGTGAAAGAAACATATGGTATGTTGCTTCTATTTTTGTTTTGGGATTTTATTAGTCTTTGAAATACAATTAATACCTCTTGTACTTACCAAGATGTTCATCACACCTGCATGAAGTCCTAGTAGGAGAAAAACAACCTCCTAGCATGGCATGTAAATCTTCATGAACACATCCTGAAACGGCCTCTGCAAACTTTGACTTCCCATCCTGCTTCTAATTTTCTAGCCACGCTAGGCTATTATTCTCTAAACACTTCACACTTTTTTGTCCTTCTGTGAACTACCTCAAATTCTTTGTGGAATAAGGAATATAAATAATAAGTGAAGTTATTTAGATAAACTGGTGCCCTTGTTAAGCCATTTCCTCTGCTTTCCTTCCCTCCTTCTCTCCACTAACCTTGAAGGTCTAGCTCAGATACCCTCTTCTCTGTGAAAGCTTTTCCTGATATTTAGCCCACACTGCCCCTGGAAAACCAGGCGGAATGATTCATTCCCTTTTACTTTTCCATGTTTCCATGGCACTAAGATGCTTCTATGTTTTAACACATCATGTCATAGTCTGTTGTTAATTAATCAATTTCTCTCTCTCTCTCTCTTTTTCTCTCTCTCGATTGAGAAAGCCAATGACAAGAAGGTGTTGTATCCACCACCACAGTACCAACCACAGTCATGGGCACATAATGTATGCTCAATAAATGACTGAAGCACCATCATCCATCCAGGACTAAAGGCAGAAATGTGTTCCTCATCTTTAACCCCTCCCTTTTCCTTATCCCAGCTGTTTCAGCACATCCAGTTATTCTTCCTCCACAATAAGACCTGTCATCTATCCATCACTCTATCTCCTCTGTCTCCACCCTGGTCCAGGCCATCATTGTCACTCACTCGGCATACTGCAATTACCTCCTCATTGGTCTCTTCTTATCCACTTCTATCCATTTCAGACCATTCTCTGCACAGCAGCCAATGCATTTCCCTGTGTAAAACACCCTGTGTATTTCACTAAGAATAAAGTAAACCTCTTTGAATGATCCGACCCTCACATCCTGCTCCAATATCACCAGTGCTCATTGAAGTCTGGTGGCACTGGCCTTCTGTTGGCTCCTAGAATATGCCAACTTCTTCTCTATTAATGAATTTTTCCCTTTTGTTCATCTTCCAGAACTGCACTTCCCCTGGCTATTTGCATCTTTGGGTTCTTCTCATCTATCACATAATAACTAAAGTTAATCTCAGAGAAGAATTCCTGATCACCCCAACCAAAGTAGGTCTCCCTGTTTAAGAACATAAACTCTGGGGCAAGATGGCCAAAGTTTAAGTCTCAGGTCTGCCACTGACTCACTGGGAAAGCTTGGACAAGTTGTTTAATCTATCAGCCCCTTAGTTTCTTCATCTATAAGATGAAAGTGCTAATAGAAATACTGTAAAAAAAAATGTATTAATTTACTTAAAATGCTAGAAATTAATTTACATTCCTAAAATAGAGTACAGATTAATACATTTTTTGAAAAAAGTACTCAACATAAGTACTCAATGATTATTAACTATTATTATTGTTATTTACCACCATATCCTATTTATGTGTTTTATAATATTTATCAAAGCCTATGGTTATTGGCTTTGATTATTATTAGCATTTTCACAGCCTATAACTATTACTCCCTCTTACTGAATTGTTCAAACTGGACAGTTCACTTCCTTCTTTGTGTTTCTACTAGACACGCCCAAACTCCGTTCATAGTACCTATATGACATGATGGTATTTCCCTCATCTTCTAGACCAGGACACCTTGCAGCCTTATGCATCACAAGACCTTTATAAATATTTGTGCAATAAATGACTAAACAAATGAACCCTGATATAAGGAACAAACATTCTAACAGAGGCCACTGTTTTAGTGATCTATTACTAGTGGTAATATTACTACAAACTTGTCTAAGACAACACATACTTTGGGTTTTGTTTGTTTGTTTGTTTGTTTGCAGTATGCAGGCCTCTCACTGTTGTGGCCTCTCCCGTTGCAGAGCACAGGCTCCGGACGCGCAGGCTCAGAGGCCATAGCTCACGGGCCCAGCCGCTCCGTGGCATGTGGATCTTCCCAGACCAGGGCACAAACCTGTGTCCCCTGCATCAGCGGGCGGACTCTCAACCACTGCGCCACCAGGGAAGCCCAACAATACATATTTATTTTCTCACAGTTTCTATGGGTCAAGAGTTCAAGCACAGCTTATTTGGGTCTTCTGCTTCAGGGTCTCACAAAGCTGCCATCAGGGTATCAGCTAGGGCTGTGGTCTCATCTGAGACTCAAATGGGGAAAAGATCCACTTCTACACTCACATGATGTTAGCAGAATACAGTTCCTTGCAGGCTGTTAATGGATGGTCTCAAGATTCTTGCTGGTTGTCAGCTAATGGTGGACCTCAGTCCCTTGTCACAGGACCTTCTCCATTTAGCAGCTTGGAGCACTGCATGCATCTTCAGAGCCAACAAGGAATAAAAAAATGTCTCAGCAAGGTAGGTGTTACAGTCTTATGTAATGTAATTATGTACACATCATCATATACACCCCTTTGTCTTTGCTGTATTCTATCATTTAGAAGCAAGTCATGTCCTGCATATACTCTGGAGGAGGGGATTATACAAGGGTGTGACCATCAGGAGATAGGAATCATGGGACAACCCTAGAGACTCTCTGTCACAGCCTCCCTGGGAAAGGAACAGCATGGGCCAGAGGAAATGATTCTGGAGTCTGAATAATTCAACATAATGAATCTAAACCAGGCCAAAAAAGAGATATCCCAAACCAAACAAGCTAAAAGTCTTCCAAGTTCATTATCTAGTGCTCATATCTGTGTAGGTAATCACGCTTAATTTAGATACAAACAGTACCCAGTTTTCATTCCTTAGTGTGACAGAGAAATCACTATTATTTATCGGTTTTAATCTATAATAAAATTCTGTATTAATCTATAATTGTTTTATTTTTATATGTATATTTTACATTTACTATTCAGAATTTTGTTTTAATTTAATGAAAAATAACTTTATAGTCTCTGGTGTGGAGCTATAAACAGGTAATTTTGTCCCTTAAATTAGTTTTTTTTTAAAAAGAGCACAAACCAGGTTCATCTCTGAGAGAAATAATTATTTGGCTGCTCCTTAATGGGTCCACGTAGGTATAGTTCAGAAGTACCCTGGCATTTTAGGGATGGACCATACAGACACAAGAAGCTCCCAGTCTCCCCAGCTTCCCACCCCGGCCTCCCCGTGTCCTCAAGTCCATTCTTCATGTCTATATCTCCATTCCTGCCCTGCCACTAGGTTCATCAGTACCATTTTTTTTTTTAGATTCCCTATATATATGTTAGCATATGGTATTTGTTTTTCTCTTTCTAACTTACTTCACTCTGTATGACAGACTCTAGGTTCTTCCAAGAGGGAGGGAATATGGGGATATAGGTATGCATATGGATGATTCACTTTGCCGTATAGCAGACACAAACACAGTACTCTGAAGCAATTATACTCCAATAAAGATGTATTAGAAAAAAGGAGGGCTTCCCTGGTGGCGCAGTGGTTGAGAGTCCGCCTGCCAATGCAGGGGACGCGGGTTCGTGTCCCGGTCTGGGAAGATCCCACATGCCGCAGAGCGGCTGGGCCCGTGAGCCATGGCCGCTGAGCCTGCGCGTCCGGAGCCTGTGCTCCGCAACGGCAGAGGCCACATCAGTGAGAGGCCCGCGTACCGCAAAAAAAAAAAAAAAGGAAAAATGAAAAGGAAAAAAAGGTCACAGTCTCTTGCAAACATGTAGGCACATAACAGTCTCAATCATTCCTTTCAAACATAACCTTTGTGCCTAAATGCCAACTACTATGTGATGATCAAGTTGCAACTGCCAGTTTCTATATGAAAGTCCAGAATTTTAAAATAATTCAGGGGAGAATCCAATGACCAAATAAATGAGAACTTTTGTTAAAAAGAGGTATTTTCTTGGGAGAGAGGAATTTAGTTTCAGGACTTCTAAAAAGATATTTGTCCCCAGAAACCTCTTACTAGGGCAAGCACTAAGTTAAATATCCCTTCAGGTATTACTAAAAATAGAAATAACACCAAATAGCTATTGCAGTTCAGAGGATATGCTGAGGATGAACAATACTGGATAAAGTGCGCATGTTTATATTTATGGGTGTATACTTACGGGTGTGTGTTTTAATGGTCATTTAAAAGTCTTAATTCCATCTAGATATACCATGTTAAAATGACTGAATTTTTCATAGTATGTCAAGTCAGTTTAAACATCCTAAGATTTCTTCCCTCGGTTCCCTGGACATTGAAATGATGTTTATACTATAAAGAATGGTGGAAGCATAAAATGTAGCGTTGAAAATGCCCCGGGCTTAGAATAAGGAGCCTGGGATGTGACTTCTAACGCTTCCACTAATTAGTCTTCTGATTTTATCAAACTCCTCCTCTGAATAGTAGATGAAGAATTGAACTTCAAAAATCACAAAGGCCATTTTCTGCTCTAAAAGGCGACTGATAACACTTTATACTTGGAAATACTCAAACATCATATTTTGAAATATGTCAATATTTATGAAACTGCAGAAGTTGTCCCACACATGCATTTTAAAACCTCCTTATCTGATAAATTCCATGACTCACATTTACTGTAACAACACGGTAGTAAGAATTCTTTTTACTTATTTATTTACTTTTACTTTTTCCCAAGTAAATTTTCTTTCCCTACTGCTGGGTAATCCTTTCAAATAAAGTATCTTAAAAGGAGTTTTCCTTATAACCAGCTCAGAAACACTTTGGCATCAAATTCCTTGGAGAATATCAGATATGGGATTATTATGTTTTACTTTCTTCCCCACAAGGCCATTGCAGGGTAATTTAGTAGAGAATAACCAGCAATGCCCATGTGAGTGGGTGTTTTCTTGGCATCTTCACTGTGGAGTAAAAAATTGTGGAGGCCCATAACAGCCATCTTAGGAATCAAGGTGCACAAAAGGCTTATCATTAATGTATTGAAAAACCATTCTATTTCATCCCCTAAGAAAACAGCCTTTTTTTTTTTATGTACTTGTCATCTGCTTCAGAACCGAAAGCCAAATAGCAGAATTTGACATAAAGCCACAGAAAATTAGTCCTACTAATTGAATGGCCTTTGACACACAGAAGTAGAGCAACACTTGATGCTCAATTTATAAACGCGAAAATTATATGTATAACCTGTGAAGAGACACAACCCAGTTTTTCTCCTATTCTAAGGTTGCTTAGACTGTATATTCCTAAACAAAAGAAACCACTAATTGATACACAGGAAAATTACTCTTGCTTCAAATAAACTATATGACTAGCAAGCGAGACTTAAAAATACTGAAATGCTTATGGTGTACTCTCAAGATAGACACCGAAGATCAAGTAACTTTGAGAAAATGAGTCCCATTTAACTTAGGAACATTAAATTCACAGGGTCTAAATAAAATGTAGATAGGTCAACACTGATAATATGCATTTATAGTTAGAGAGATCAAACATCTCACTTTACACCTCCTGCTGAGAGCACCCCCTTTTCTCCCCAGATGTGCCCATGTTTGATTGCTAAAATATATGGTCAGCCTGTTTACAGATACCAAAGTCTTACACGCCAATAGCTAGCAAAGGTTAGAAAACATTCTTAGGCATTGATTAGATGTTTTCATGAGCTACTTCTTCATTTTTCCAATTGTTAACCTTTATGTATAGTAGCACAGAATGTCAAAATTACACATCCAGGAATCTATGGGGAGAATCTACTTATGAATATGGAAATGGAAGATTACAGTAGTGGGTCCAACCAGCGATCTTCCTGGTCCAGGACTGTTCTCATGATGGATGCTGAAGCAGATGTTGCAAATTGGCAGCCTGTGAGCTGAAAAAATCCATAGACACCTTTCGTGAAGCTTGGAACATTTTAAAATTGGCAGATTTCATATAAAATACATATTGATATCTGTCAACATTGACCCAAATTCCCACAGGGCAATAATAGGCGGGACCTAGATAGCAGCTTCGACTTGTGGACAGGGTGCTCTCTGCCATATGACAGTCCCCATGTTTATCCTACACCCAAGCTTCTCTGCTCATTAAATTACATGCCTGGTTCCTATGGGTCATTGAATTTGCTACTTCAGGGTTAGAAAACGAGAGTAGCAGTTGCTGCAATGTTTGCTTCATATCCTAAAGCTATTCCCTTATTTCTTCCTATTTTACCAGGCTTTAGACCTTTTAGTTGCGTGTCTTCCTTTTATTTTTAATTTTTTTTCCTCTGAAGAGTAATATTCTGTAGACATTCATACTAAACTATTTTACTTTTCTTACTTCTCTTGGACATATCTAATCATACCTATGGCCTCAATTCTTAGTGAATATCTAATAAATATATATATCTCTATGCCAGGCTTCTCTTCTGACCCCCCAGGCCAATATATCCAACTATATAGATGACATTTCCATTGCAATATCCTATAGGTACTATCAGCTAAATAGGTCCAAAAACTTATTCATTATCCTTTTCACAAAAACTGCCTGTTTTCTTGTATTCCCCATTTTAGTCACTACATTATCATCTACCTGAAATAAATCCTTGACTCTTCTCTTTTACTTCACTTCTCCTGTTTTGTTGAACCTACATCCCTATCTTTATTTTGCCACACATACTCATGCCTATTTCTATTCTCTTAGTCAGTATCCTTATTACTTAATTGGACTACTGCAATAGTATTTTAGTTAGTTGTTTTCCCTGTATGTAATCTCTCTACCATCTAATCCAGTCTTGATATGCCACCAGATTGATTTTTTTTCAAGTCACAGATATTATTTTATTCCTTATACTTGAATTCATTGAATTCAGAATGAAAGTCCAATTCTCTAACACAAAAAGTCATTCACAACTTAGTGCTAGTCGGCCTCAAAGCCTATCACTCTATCTTGCCATGTGAAATAGTTCCCTGGAAAAATTATGCCAGTCTATACTTTTGACAATGATGTGAACTCTTAACAGAGGCAATTGCTACTTTTCCTTGAAGTCTCAGGCCAAGCAGTACACACAGGAAGCCCTACCTTCTTGTCCATTTTGAAGTTAGGTGTTCTCATACTATATATATTCCTCCACCATAGTACATATTATCATTGTATACTCTTCTTTTTTTGCTTGTTTATTTATATGATTTTCAACTGGACTCTCAAAAGTCTTAAGAGACAAGAGTGGTATCTTATTTATATTTGCATTTCAGAACATTTACCAGAGTGCTTGACACAGAGTAAGAACTCAATATAAATATTTTCATTTGATTGATGAATAGGTATTTTAATATTAAATAGTTCAATGGTCTTCGAAAATTGGAAGAACTTACTTGATGATGCTACTTAAGTCTGCCAACCCATTCTCTGAAAATGCTAGCCTATTTAGAGTTCCCTTTTAGAAAAACAAAAATCCTAAAATTACTTCTTTAAAATTTTAGGAGTGAGGATGGTCCCTTTACTCATATGATAATATTTGTCAATAATATTTATAGGCCCCCTACACATAACAAAAGTGATTTTATAGAGATAAATCATATATCCATTCTCAGTTCTTATTTTTACTGACTGAATAGCTCTAACTAGGTTTTTTTTTTTTTTTTTTTTTCGGTACGCGGGCCTCTCACAGTTGTGGCCTCTACCGTTGCAGAGCACAGGCTCCGGACACGCAGGCTCAACAGCCATGGCTCACGGGCCTAGCCGCTCCGCGGCATGTGGGATCTTCCCGGACTGGGGCACGAACCCGTGTCCCCTGCATTGGCAGGCGGACTCTTAACCACTGCGCCACTAGGGAAGCCCTTTTTGTTTGTTTTTAATTTTTGGCCATGCCCTGTGGCATGTGGGATCTTAGTTCCCAGACCAAGGATCGAACCTGTGCCCCCTGCAGTGGAATCACGAAGTCTTAACCATTGGACCACCAGGGAAATCCCAGCCCTAACTAGTTTATGTTCACCTGTGCAAGATGATCTCTTTACAGTCATGCTTTTTCTCAACTCTGGCTTTAGAGTGGTTATGGCACCTGCAACCTTGGATTATAAACTTAATCTGGTGCACTTTCTTTCTTTATCCAAAAAATGTCATTATATAAAACGAATCTAAGCTGAAGCAAAATTGCTTTTTACTCTCATTGTTTTGTAAAATAAAACTTAAAATATGGGGTTGAGGATAAGTGGTCATCTGAGTACATTTTTCAAAAAACACTTTGAAAAATGTAGCTCAAATTTGATTCAGCCAAAAACGTTAAGGAATATTTATTCTTCTCCTTAAAGTTCTTATCATGGTTTTCCTTTAACCCAGTAATACTTACAGTCTAACATTTGTTGTCTTGAATCTCTTGACATGTTTAGATGAGTACTGTATCCTAAGTAGGCATCTTTCTGGCAATAAAATTGGTAATTAACAAATATCAGATCTTACAGCAGCCTTGGTAAGCAAGTATTTGGGTACAGAGAGTGAAAGATGAAAGGGTATCAAGAGTTTTATAGAAATTTTCTCTATGCCCTTTAAATTTATGCTATTTAGAACGTTTTCAAAATAACATGACTTAGTATCTTTTAATCTAAACCTTGTATTGTAGGCTGACTAATGCCTCCTTTGTGATGTCCATGTTCTAATTCCCAGAAACTGTGAATATGTTGCCTTACAAGGGAACTTTGCAGATGAGATTAACTTCAGGATCTTGCTACAGGAAGATTATCTTGGATTATCCAGGTAGACCCAGCATAATTACAAGGATCTTTATAAGAAGGAGGTAGGAGGGTCAGAAAGCGTGAAGGCAATGTGATAATGAAAGCAAATATCTGAGTGATATACTTTGAACACACAGAAAGGGGCCATACGCCAAGGAATGCAAATGACCTCAAGAAGCTAGAAAAGGCAAGAAAACAGAGCCTCCCCTAGAGCTTCCAGTAGGATCCAGCCTGCAGACACCATGTCTTTATCCCAGTGAAACTGATTCCAGACTTCTGGCCTCCAGAATCGTAAGAGAAATAAATTTCTCTTACAAGCTGCTAAGTTTATGGCAATTTTTACAGTAACAATAAAAAATTAATATATCTTGTTTTTTCTTAAAAAGTGTGTTGAAATAAAACTTGTATAGCTTGTAACTTAGTATAAAAATTATAAATAAATGACTTAGAATAATACCATGACCTGATTTTTTAAAATTAAAATTTGAACATTAATTCAAGTGGCATTGAATGTCTAATGACATAGGTGGCACACGCTAACAACGGGAGAAACTTCAAAACAGTATCATGTAGAATACATACTTTGGAGTGAAAGTCATAGTGCTTTATGCCTGGCCGTACTGCTTACTAGCTGAATGACATTGTGCAAGTTATTTGCCTTTTGTAAGTGTCAATTCTCCCATCTGTAAAATTAAAACATTAGCTATCATTAATAATGTTATAGGAATTAAATTATAATAATGACAACTTAAACATAAATAGTAATTTTTATGTGCCAGGGAGTGTTCTAAGCTCTTTCTATCTATGAACTCACTTGATATTAACAAAAACTTTATCAAGTAGGGACTATTTTTATTCCCATTTTACAGAAGAGGAAACTGAGGTGTTTAGTAACTCTTCCAAGGTCACATAACTAGTAAGTAACAAAGGGAGTATTCTAAACCAAAGTTTGGTAGCATACTCCATGCTATTAACCACTGCATTGAACTTGGGCCAGTACCCATAGAAAGAGCATAACTAGCTGCATTATTAAAGTTCCTTATGTCTGAACTTAAGAGTTCTTTACCTTTTTCACCTAAACCCACTTTAAGGAAAACATTTTCAGAATCACAGAGATCTTTAAATAATCCCTGCTAGGTTGATCTCCAAGGTCCTTACAGGCTCAATGAGCCTGTAAGATGGTCACTGTCAGCTCTCAAAGGTGTTGGGTGGTCAAAGTTCCCTATTCAAGGAGATAAAACTCTTGTATGTCCAGATGTTTTGATTAACTGACCACTTCTATCCTTTCCAGGCCACTGAATCTATAATTAATCTACCCAGAGAAACATTTTTAAAAACCTTAATTTAAAATATCATTGTTCCAAAGGATAAAAATGATTTGTCATTGGAAAAATACTTGGTCATGAATTAATTCCAGCTTGTCTTTTCTAGAAGTATGCTTATTTTAACATAAGTCAAAAGTTCCACTTCAGTACAAGATGTAGAAGGAAAAATACAACCACCCCTAAAAAGGTCTTAATGGGATTTTTAGCAGTTTATTTTTATCTTCAAAGGAACTGAGAGAATATTTCTAAAGGAAAGCATAAAATGTTTCCCATTCTACCCAAAGCATTTGTATTTTCAGAGTGGCACTTTAGCCCACTGTGTTCGTATTAATTTTCAGTGCTGTGAGCAAGAATGGCAGTGTATATTAACACCTCATCTATAAAGGGAATGCTGAGGCCTTTCTCAAGGTATTAGTCACCGCACCTTGGGAACACTGTTGTGCTTCTGCTGTTGGCTTCAACGCGGAAGGATGCACATGCTTTGATTCTTAATGAAACATGCAAATGATCAAATTCGTCACCAAGAGCCCTGAAGCTTCAACAACTTTTCCCAAGCTCAGAAGGATTTTCCAGGCATCTTCTGTTGTTTAAACACCATTGTTCTATGCTGTATAAAACATCACTTCCCAAATAGAATGTTGGAAAGAGAATTATAATGTGAAGGAGGGAGGTCTTTCTTAAAGGGTTTTGTATGTTTAGCACCCTTATTAAGATCTTCAAACCTGATATTCCCTAAGGTTTAGTTTTCACAAATCAGAATTTAAAACTTCAGTTCAGCTTATTTGTCTCTCTCATTTTCTAGGTTGTAAATTATTAAGGGTAAAGACTATACCATATTCATTTTTGTAACCCAAGCACTAAGAATTAAAGATTCCATCATAAAAGTCATTCAACGACATTAAGTGTAAAGAAGAAAGAAACCAGAATCAAAGAAATCTCCCTTCCTTAGGTATTTGCTATCTATTAGATATTGATTTATATATTCTCTGCCTAAATAAATATTCAGATTTTTCCAGTCTAAAAAATATTCATAAGCTTTCCTTAACACTGACAACTTTTTGGTTGACTCAGTTCCATTTCCTTTTCCTTTCACTATCGAATTCCTGAAAAGAGTAGTCTCTATTCTTTGGGTTTTTTTCTTCAAAATGTGTTTACTTCTTAGCTCCTGCCAACTGTTTCCTTCTCTCAATTTTCTACACAATTATTCTACTCAAGTTTACCAACTACTTCCTGGTTATTATTTTTATTTCTACTCCTTAATCGTTATTTCATAACATTTCACACTGTTGCTCACACATTTCTCTTGGAACTATTTCCTCTTGGCTCTTCATCTTTGCTATCTCAGCCCCCCCTCACCCCGCAACTTTCATAAAAGAGCAATCTTTCTAGTGATATCTTTAAAGCTCTTACTTCAGTCTTTTGTTCTTACTCTGTAATCTCTCCCTTGGCAATCTCATTTATCGTTTTCTATCTCCTGACTTTTTCTACCAAGTTTCAATGCCATATTGTGAACTGGCTACTTCTCCTTTGCCTCTCCCAATTATAGAAGCTGAAACATTAAAATATTCATCTTGCGTAGTCCCAGTGCTGGTTTTATAAGTGACAGTCTTTGCTGACACACCTTTTCAGCTTTTTTTTTTCATCCTTCTCCCTTTTTTTTGCTCTAAATATGGATGTGATGGCTGAAGACACAGTGGCCATTTTGTGGCCATGGAGACAAAGGCTAGGAATGGTGGAACAGGAAGACATATAGTACTTGTGTCCCAATGTAAAAGGTGAGGATCACTCAGCTTTTAATCCAATTCATGTATTTCAAAGCCTTTCAATCCGTAAGGCTAAAGCAAAGGCTTGAATAACAAAATCAGATTAACACTGAAGCACTTACACCAAGTGCAAAGAATTTTTCACATAAAGAATACAAAACTCAAAGATCTTTCTGTTTTGGATTGGCTACCCAAGCTGGGGATTGTGTACTGCAAATGAGTCCCATGTCATTAGTCCAGTACCCATACAGACCAAGTGAACATTTACATATGAAAAATTGTATGCTGTATCTTCAGATTAAAGCCATATCCAAGCTTGTCTCCTTCTTTTGTTTTTTTTTAATTTCTTCACTGATCAAACTTGTCTTCTTCAAAGGTTGTGCCACTGACTACAATGAATGCTACAGATTATTTGTTTTATGAGTTCATAAATTCCTTCAACAAACATTGAACACATGACATTAGACTATATGCTAGGTAGTGAGGATACAGAAATGAGTAAAGCATGGTCTCCTCAACCACAGCGGGCAACTCACTTTAGCTTATGTAACGTATTGATAAAGTGGTGAAGGAGTATTATTGACTGAACGTTGATGTGCTTGTGTAAATTCTGGGCTTAGTGGATGACCATACGTAACCCAGTACTGCTAAGGGAACTTCATATTTCCCCAACTACATTGACTCAGCCCAGATAAGTTTAAATTTACTATTTCTGTTTAGTTGTTTTATGAGAACATCAAGTTCACATACCAATAAAAAATAAAGAGGTGGGTTGGGAACAGATTTGGGTCAGAGGAGAAAAAGCAATTGTTATTTATGAAGATTGATCTATCCATTTATCTATCATCTACATATCCTGTAACTTCTTGGGGTCAGCGTATTTCTTTACTCAGTTCTGAATATGAAGAATTTCAAAACTTCCCACTACTATTCTTTTCATTTTCTTCATCTCTGTATGAAATAGATTTGCTGTCTCCACTGAGTTATTAGATCTTGCAGACAAGCTCACTAAAAAATGTTGTCAAGAGAGGGGAACTTGACTATACCATGAACTCTCTCTATATATCCTCAGCCTGTTAATATAGTGGCTCATATTCTAGGGGGAAAATGGCCGGATTGATATGCTATCTTCCTTGCATAGTTGTCCATGTATGAATTTATCTGTCTTCAAGTATTAGATGTTGAATCAGAACAAGAATGAGTATTGCATAGTAATTAACAATTGCAGGTGAAACTTTATTTTTGATGATGGAGCTGACAATGATGGTCATCCCTAAAACAAAAGACTTATGATTTGTGATTATATAACCATCTCATTTGTTTACCTCTTCCATAAAGCTTGCCCAATGATGTCAGTTCCAAGTATTATTTCTCTTTTCTGACTTCATGGCACTGATTTCTTATAACTCGTCATTGACAACCATAGTTACTAGAACGTCTCTTCAAACCAATGAATATATATTCATTGTCACTTTTAAGCAAGGGAGTTTGCTAGGCACTGTGGGGAATATGGGTTGACCAATTAAGGAGTAAATTGACATATTCATAAAATATTAACCTAAAATGGGTTATGAAATATGATATAAAATATACAAAAGGGGGCTTCCCTGGTGGCGCAGTGGTTGAGAATCTGCCTGCCAGTGCAGGGGACACGGGTTCAAGCCCTGGTCTGGGAGGATCCCACATGCTGCGGAGCAACTAGGCCCGTGAGCCACAACAACTAAGCCTGTGCGTCTGGAGCCTGTGCTCCGCAACAAGAGAGGCCACCATAGTGAGAGGCCCGCGCACCGCGATGAAGAGTGGCCCCCGCTTGCCACAACTAGAGAAAGCCCTCGCACAGAAACGAAGACCCAACACAGCCAAAAATAAATTAATTAATTAACAAAATCCTACCCCCAACATCTTCTAAAAAATAAAATAAAATAAAATAAAATATACAGAAGGGGCACTTGACTTTATAGAGAAAGACAATGCAGAGTCAAAATGTACACTTAGAAAACACATTAATTGTAGATATGATTCCATTTCCTGAGAGCTTTATTCCAAATATATTTAATCTTATGTTAAACACAGTCATAAGTAACTGGTTCACTTGAAATTTGGACTGGCGAAAACTCATGATATCTAATAATACTCAAATGCTGTCCCTTTCTAAGGGTTTCTATTTCAATGAATAGCCAAGTTGGCACCAAGCCACTTTCTCATCTTTTATTGCACAATTGTTGGTAGATTCCCTTAGGCACGATCATCTGGGAGACGTTTCTGCCTTTGTTATTTTCACATGCACATAATGAAAAATCCTCTAGAATTTTAGATATAACAAGTGTTTCAGTTCCTTGAGCTAAAGGAATCCAACAGACATATACGAATACATACACACACACACACACACACACACACACAGATATACTCACACATTTATATATAAACACCCACTCCCACACCACACCTTATATCCTAGTCCAAAGAAGAACAAGTAGAAAATACTCAAGGAGCACATCAGGAGACAGAAAAACCGTAACAACAAAAAGAGACACAACCACTAAAATATTGTCATTAGGAGTTACTAAAGATAAAGGACATACCAGTCCCTGTTTTATAACATTGACATTTACAACCACAATTTTGAATCACCAAGGAAAATGTAACTTATGGTCATTGTTATGGTTACAAAGTAAGGGAGAGGTATGTGTATAACACTTCAGCTAGAATGCCATCAAACTATTATAAAATTAAGAATACTTCACTACTCAAAATAATAAAAATCACTTATAATATTTAGGAGATTATTTCCCAAATTTTCCACAAAAAGGAGGTTTTAATATACTGCCTTGAGCTTATCTTATCATTTTGAATTTTTACTGCTCTCCTGTGTATTTATAGCTTGGCTCTCTGAATTAGATTTTGAGCTCTCTGGGCAGGAACTAATATATATTTACATCATTCCTCTTTAGGAGAAAGTAGAGAAATGTTTATTTTTTAATATTCTCTTACAGAGATATAAAAACATAAAACCCGTATTTTATATTATTTTAAAGCACAAAACTCTGAAATAAACTCCAGTTCAAACATAAGAGAGAATACTTTTTAATCATTAGATTAAGCCTGCTCATTCTCAGTGACATGAGGGTGAGATTGGAAATAGAATATCATTAAGTCAATGATTTAGATGAAGGATAATAATTTGCATTTGTAGTGCAGAGCACATTTCATTCATGAAGAGGATGAGTAACTAGATTTGTTTTCCTTCCCCATAAATTACTAGAATTCGAGTGGCATAGTAATTATGAGTGGACTGACTGCTTTTCATGTTTGCCACCTTGGTTTTCAGAGCTACTTGCAGCATTTAATATAGCATTTATGTGAGCTCCCAAATTTGGGTTTCAATGATACTTTCCACGTTTTGAAAAAATCCAACTTTAAGTCAGTTGTATAGTAAAATATTTGGTCCCAAGTATCAACTATGTGCTTTGTTTATATAGTTTAGGCTGGGCTTTTTAAAGGCCTGAGTGTTTAAATAATGTAATTTATGAGATAAGTTTCTCTCTACCTCCTTAGTACAGTAAGGAATGAGTGAAATTAGAATATTAACAGAGACAAAAATTGGGTCATCAATGCATAGATAACCCCTTTTGTAATCCAAAGACATTTTCCAAAAGCAATCAGAACATGTTAAGTTTTGAACTGAAATCAAATTGCTTGATTTTCCAAGGTGAATTGAATGTTTAAGACATATTTGTAAAACTCTGCCATAGTTTTTCCCCTGTATATTTTACCAGAATTTTACTTTGTATCCCAAAATTGCAATAGCTTTTGGATTTGAGTTCCTGGGGTCAGTGAGGTGGCATTATAAAACATATGTGCAATAGTGGCATAAACTGAGGTGCACCTGCAAAAGGAGGTAATCATCTCTTGCTGCTCTTAGGTCTCAAATTATTTCTCAGCTTCTCTGAAAAATAAAGAGCAGCTCCATGAAGGTTTGTTTTAATTTCCACTTTAGTTTCCAATGGACATCCTTCATTATTATGTTACTTACACATACGTTATACCACATAGCATGATTTAAAAATACATTAATATAGAAGCTATTGTTTTACTAAAATAGGGCTTTGTGACATGGGCATTTCTCATTATTTACTTCTTCCTGTCTAAATATATTATACATAATTGACTCCTTTTATAGAAACACTATTTTCCTCTTTGAAGCCTGAGATAGTAATTTTCAAATCTCTCTGAGATCTGCACATCTTAGTCAATGGTTGATATCAGTTAAAGTCATTATTGGGATAAATCTAAAGATGAAGACCTAAACTTGAATAAAAGAAAATCATTACAAGAGAATCTGTTCTCTTAAATTCACTGAAAAAAAAATATAAAATTTACATTTTCCTATTTTTTTTAATGTTTGGTGAGAAAAGAGAAATACATGAGTCCAAGAGGAAAATCTTTTGAAAATAAACTTTGTGCCAATAGGATAATAATTTGAATTAAGTAGGATTAACACTATCAAACGGTGATGTTTAAATGTTAGTTTTTAAAGTGTTATGTAAAAAATCATGATGTATTGACCCTAAGAAACCATCCAAAACAAAAACAATAAGAAAAAATAGAATTGTAATTTCATCTTTAATGAAACTAAAACAAATTTATAACTCTCAATGTATAAAAAAGGGTTGCAAATGCAGTGAAGATCAAACAGGTAAGAAAATTGTACCTGCAGCTGCAGATTTCAGAAAAACAAAGGTATCAGAATATAATTCTCCAAAGTTGATGGCACACCATGAGGGGATGAAACTAATGACTCCTTGTTTTATACAACAGGAATGAAATTTACCAGTCAGCAGTGGAATCCCCAGAAGCTCAATTTGATACCAACCTAAAGCACAGGGAGACGGGCTGAAAGAGAACTCAAAACTACTCCCACTATTTGCCCAAAACAGTGTCAATAGAGTGAAGGTTAGATACTCTTTAAGCCAGTATCTTTGGACTGAGAGGGAATAATGGCTTAAAGAACTCACTAACGGTCAATGCTCTGTCTTGGGGAAGTTAAGTTTAAATACTTCCCAGCATAGAATACAGTCCTGGCTTTGAAATAACACAAAAGCCAGCCCTTTGCTGTCTATAAGAGAGACACCTAAAACAGAGTAACACAGAATGACTGAAAATAAAAGGCATATCTGGAAAAGAAAAACCACTCCTCCCCCCAAAAAAGCATGGGTTACCCTTAATAACAGTTCAAGGTAAACAGTAAAAAACAAGTCAAAGAAAGGTTCTATAAAATGATAAAGAGTATAATCTCCAATAAGTACTTTGGAATATTTATTTGCCTAATAACATATGATCCAAATACATAAAATAAAAACTTAAGAAATGTAAGGATAATTGTCAAAAGTACCTTAGAAGTAGGAATATTTAATTTACTTCACTTTGTCTGAGATAAATCAATGAGTTAATATATGTTAAAAAGCAGATGATCAAAAGCAAACTTCACATGCAGATGTGAAAAGTGTATGTGCTCTTAAAATTAAGGCCTCATTTTTAAGTGCTCATGGAATATTCAAACACACACACCTAAATTTTGCCTATATATGAGTAATAAAAAAACCTATAAAGAATTTTTTTGAAATAGTACTAAGACAGTTATGGTAAGTAAAGTAAGTCAGACAGAGAAAGACAAATACTGTGTGATTTCACTTATATATGGAATCTTAAAACAAAATATGTAGAATCTTTAAAAACAAAATAAACAAACAAACAACAAAACAGAAACAGACTCATAATACAGAGAGCAAATGGGTGTTTGCCAGAGGGGAAGTGGGTGGGGGGATGGGCAAAATAGGTGAAGGGGATTAAGAGGTACAAACTTTCAGTTATAAAATAAATATGGGGGCGTAGTGTACAACATAGGGAATGCAGTCAATAATATTGTAAAAACTTTGTATGGTGACAGATGGTAACTAGACTTATTGTGGTGATCATTTTATCATGTATAAAAATATCAAATTAATATGTTGTACACCTGAAACTAATATAATGTAAGTCATTTATACTTCAATAAAAATAAATTAAAAAAAACTCGTCAACCATGAATTACAAACCCGATAATAATAACAAAATACTATCTTGACATTTTATTACTGTTTCTTAAACAACTCTTCTGTCAAAAAGAAGATAATATTAAAGTTATGACATATTTCAAAATACTTATAATGAAATAATAAATATCAAATGATATGGGTTATAGCTAAAGAAGTATTAGAAGAAAAATCATAGCCTTAAAACATATTTATAAACAGTATAGGATAAAAATAAATATAATAATCATCCAACTTAGAATGTTTCAAATAAAGAAACATAAATAAACTAAGAAAACAAAGTGAAGGCATTAACACCAATAATTAATAAATGAAGAACAGAAAATATAACATATCTAATAATTTGTCTTAAAAATACTTTGCTTAACCTGATCAAAAAGTGAGCAAACACAAATGCATAAAATCAGTAATGGGGAGAAAACCACAAATGAAGAGGAAATTAAGGGAGTCATAAAGGGACTAATTTATAAACTGTGTATATATAAGCTCTAAAGTAGATAATTTTCTAGGAAAAAATAATTACCAAAACTGACTTTATACCTTATTTCATGGGAAAATATAGCTGTCAAAGAGCAATACCATCTCCAACACACCCCCTCATACCAGGACTAAAAGTTGCAAGGAAGATTTCTACCAATTATTTAAGGAACAATTAATGGCAAAGTCATTTCCAGAACACAGAGAAAGAAGCGATACATTTTCAATTTTTTAATAAAACTAACATAACATTAGTATCAAGACCACACACACACACACACACACACACACACACACACACAGACAACTACAAGGAAATTTCATCTGTGAATGTCAATGTAAAAGTCTTAAATAAAATACTGACAAACAGAATCCAACAGAACATTAAAAAATTAACATAGGGTCCCTTTGGCAGCACGTATACTAAAATGGGAAACATACAGAGATTAGCATGGTCACTGCACAAGGATGACATGGAAATTCATGAAGCATTCCATATTTTTCTTTTACAAGAGAACTCCCATAAGTGCATCAGCAAATCCCTCAACAGAAACCTTGCAGGCCAGGGGAAAGTGTGATGATGCCTTCAAAGTGCTGAAAGAAAATGACTGCCAACTAAGAATACTTTACCAGAAAAGCTGTTTTTCAGAAATGAAGGACAGATAAAGACTTTCTCAGACAAACAAAAGATGAGGGAATTCAACACTGGACCCGCCTTACAAGAAATGCTAAAAGGAGTTGTTCAAGCTGAAATGAAAGACACTAATTAGTAACATGAAAACATATGAAAATATAAAACACACTGTTAAAAGTAAGTATATAGACAAATTAAGAATATTCTAATACTCTAATATGGTGGTGTGTTAATCACTTAATTGTAGCATAAAGGTTAAAGGATAGAGTATTAAAAATAAATATAGTTACAATAATTTGTTAATGGATATGTAATATAAAAAGATGTAAATTGTAACATTAAAAACATAAAAAAGGGAGAGGGAAGAGTAAAAGAGAAGAGTTTTTGTATGCAATCGATGTTAAGCTATTATCAGCTTAAAATAAACATATCTATAAGATTTTTAATGTAAGGTAAACCATAAAGCAAAAACCTATAGTAGTTACACACAAGATAAAGAGAGGAGAATCAAAGCATACCAGTAAGGAAAATCATCAGTTAACAAAGAAAGACATGAAGGGAGGAAAAATGAGAGAAAGGAATTACAAAACAGCCAGAGAACAACTACTAAAATGGCATTAGTAAGTCCTTATCTATCAGTAATTACTTTAAATGTAAATGGATTAAACTCTTCAATCAAAAGGCATAGAATGACTGAATGGATATATGACAAGCATCATATCAAGAGTGAAAGGTTGAAAGCCTTTTCTCTAAGATCAGGAACAAGAGAAGGATGCCCACTATCCCTACTCCTATTCAAGGTACTACTCCTAGTACCAGAAGTCCTAGCCAAAACAATTATGTAAGAAAAAGAAATGAAAGACATCCAAATCAGAAAGGAAGAATGAAAGTGTCTGTTTGCAGTTGAAATGATCTTATACATAGAAAATGCTAAAGATTCCTCAAAAACTGTTTTAGATTCAGTAAAGTTGCAGAATACAAAATCAACATACAAAAATCAGCATCATTTCTACACACCAACAATGAACTATCTGAAGAAGAAATAAAGAAAACCATTCATTTACAATAGCATCAAAAATAAGAAAATACTTAGGAGTAAATTTAACCAAGAAGGTGAAAGATCTACATATCAAAAACTATAAAACACAGATGAAAGAAATAAAGAAAACACAAATAAATGGAAAGATATTCCATGAGCATGGATCAGAAGAGTTAATATTGTTAAAATGTCCATATTACCTACACCAAAGCCATCTATAGATTCAATAATCCCTATGAAAATTCCAATGGCATTTTTCACAGATATAGAAAAAACAATACTACAATTTATATAAAACCACAAAAGACCCTGAATAGCTGAAACAATCTTGAGAAAGAACAAAGCTAAAGGCAAAACATTGACAGGGGAATGGATAAAGAAAATATGTATACATTATATATATGTATACATATAATACATAAATTAATTTAAAATATATAAAATATATTTGGACATGTATATGTGATATAAATATTATATATATAATATTTTATATACACACACAATGAAATAGTATTCAACCATAAAACAAAAGGAAATCCTGCCCTTTGTGACCTGGATAAACTTGAGGGCACTATGTTACATGAAATAAGTCAGACAGAGAAAGATAAATACTGTATAATATCACTTTTATATAGAATCTAAAAAAGCCACACTCATAAGAACAGAAAATAGATTGGTCAATTCCCGGGGCTAGGGGCAGGGAAAATGAGATCTTGGTCAAAGGGTACAAACTTCCAGTTATAAGAGGAATAAGTTCTGGGGATTTAATGTACAACACAGTGACTGTAGTTAACAATGCCATACTATATACTTGAAAATTGCTGAGACAGTAAATCTTAAATGTTCTTACCATAAAAACAACAAAAACATGGTAATTATGTGAGGTGAAGGTTGTGTTAACTAACCTTATTGTGGTATTTATTTGGCAATATATATGTGTATCAAATCATCACATTGTATACCTTAAACTTAAACATTGTTATGTATCAATTATAGCTCAATAAAGCTGGGGGAAAAAAGATTAATACACCATAATCCACGACCTGGGATTGATACAGCTGGGCTCATGGGCCCAGCTGCTCCACGGCACGTGGGATCTTCCCAGACCGGGGCACGAACCCGTGTCCCCTGCATCGGCAGGTGGACTCTCAACAAGTGTGCCACCAGGGAAGCCCTTAAAATATATTCTTTTAAAAAATTTAATAAAAAAGGAATAGAAGAATACCTTGTTAACATTATAAAAATGCATATCTGACAAAATAAAGATCATATTTACTGATGCAGCTCTACCAGTATTCTCCTTAAGGTTCAGGGAGAAGAAATTTTTGCCCACTATTATTTAACATTTTTCTAGGTAAAATATGGAAGAATACATAATGGGTTGTTAACATGGGTTATTTAGGGTGGAGAGATGCTGTGGAATAGGGGAGAAAAAAGGGGGAAAAAGGAAGGCAAATAGAAAAAAAATTTCTTTTAAATCTACAAGGAGCATGCATATGATTATGCTTATGTAAACATGTATCAGCATATCTATGTGTGTGTATATATATATATATATATATACGCACACATAATCAAGTTAAACTATCCTCAAAAAATAATAATAATAACCACAGAAACTGCTATCATGTTTTGTAGCAATGCTTCTCAAACTGTACTGGTGAAAGGCCAATCTTTTATTTTCACTTTATCATGGTTAGATAATTTTAAACAATACAATAAAAATGAATTGCTAAAAGAGTGTCACAACAACAATGGATGTCACAAACATGTCAAATTGCTCTAAAATTTCTAAATGTTTGCTTTCAATTTTTATTCTTATCTTACTAGAGACCAGTATCAGTCTATGGGCTGTTTTACACAAAGGAAGACTCAAAAAATGCAAAAACATCCTCTTCTCTTGGACAGAAAGATTCAACTTCAAAATGAAGCTAATTCCCTTTAAATAAATCTCTATATATTATTAAATCACCTTAAAAGTTCCCAAGAGTTTTTGGAGCTATATAGATTCCAAATTCACATGAAAAAATAAACCAACTGATTTTGTCAAAAATAACTCTGGAAATGAAGACCAATGATGAGGGATTAGACCTACCAGCCATGAACATATTTTAGATCTACAATAATTGAAACAGAACAATAATGGTACATGAATAGACACACAAATCAATGGAATTATAATAGAAAGTCCAAATATAGATGCAAACATTTTTAGAAATTTAATTTAGATAAAGTTGACCCTTCAAATAAGGGATATATTAAAGACTGGATTATTAAAAATTAATGTTGGGACAATATGGAAGAAAATAGACTGGATTTGTATATCAATTATTATAGAAATTATATCTTTATACAAAATATTTTAATTTAAAATATTAATCCATAAATTCTCTAGAATAAAACATAGGGTTTTTAAAAATAATCTCAGTGAGAAAAGCCTTTTTATGTAAAATACATAAACTAAGAGGTGATTTAAGAAAAGGGTGGTAAGTTTACCTACACTTTAAAAAATTTGCATAGTAAAACAAATACCTTAAACAAAATTAGACAGTAAACTGCAAACTGGGAAAAAATTGCAACTCATATCACAAAAGTTTCAATTATTTATATGTAAGTAATATCTACAAATCAATATAAAACATAATAACAATGGAAAAAGTAATCAAATGCTATTAAGAGTTCACAGAAAATGATAAATGAATAAATCTTAAACATGAAAAAATGCTCATCTTTACCCTTAAAAAGAGAAGTGTAAATTAAAATAATAATGAATTACCATTTTGATCTTTGGCAAAAATCAAAAAGTTCAGTAAGGCATTGTGTTGAAAAGAGCATGGGAAAAACAGTACTCTTATTAACTGTTAATGGAAATATATAGCATTGTATAGATAACTTGTCAATATTTATTAAAAATTTCAAGATTTACATACTCTTTAAATCAGTACTTCAATGTTTAGGAATATCCTTTAGATAGAATCCCACATGGTAAAAATGATATTGTATAAATTATATTTATTGAAATATTTTTATCATGAAAATATCTGGAAAAAAATAAAATCCCTTAGACAGTGAATTAATTAATTTAATGAGGGCACATCCATGCAATGGAATATTATATGGCTAATAAAAAGAATGAGGCATTTCTCTCTATATATATCCATATGAAATAATCTCAAAAATATATTGTTCAATGATAAAGCAAGGCAAGGTAAAATATGTAGATAATGCTAACATTTATGTCTCACAATGTGTACACACATATGTAATATATATTTGCATATATGTAACATGTATCTTGACAGATTACATAAAAATAGCATCAGGGGAGGGAAACAGTGTGGCCTAGCAAAAGAGGTGGAAGAGAGACTTAACTGTAGACCCTTTTACAACTTTTGGATTTTTACACCATATTTATGAATTAACAATTAAAAAAAACAATTTATTAAAACACATAAAACATAAAATATATAAAGTAAAAGTAATAATACTATAAGTAAGGCTTGTATATAATATAAATTAAGTGATATTCTCTCTGAAGGTGGCAGTTTCCTCATCTGTATAATAATTTTGATCCCTGTGGACCTTTCCAACTATAAAAGTTCATGTCTATGTTATGGAATGTTCTTGAGAATGACACACGTATATTATATTTTTGGATAACAACATATATTATGCTGAGGGAGTTAGTTATGAAATAATTAACTTCTTGTTGTATTTTGTAAATGTCAATCAAAGCAGTTCAAATGCAATAAAAGCTCAAATGAGTTAAAATTAAAATCAAAATTGCAGTCTTGAACTTGGTACTGTTTACCCAGAATTTTTAGCTGGCCTCTAATTATTTGGGTTCTAAGAGAAACAAATCTTATCAGATATTTGAATTAAAAGGATTTATTTGGACATGACCAGAATATGTTACCAATATTATATATCTGTTAGAGAGTAAATGAATGAGTGAGTGGGTGAGTCACAAATAAATGCACCTTATTATTAGGAAAGGCAAGGTAATTAGTTGAATCAAAGAACAGAGTTAAGGGGCCATTCAGGATCAAGATTCTGAATGAACAGAGCTCCATCCGGCCTCCCTTCAGGCCCCTGGGGATCAACCTCAAGTCTTTTCCAATGCTTTAAATTCTTTTAATGGTTTCTGTTTGTTGTTAGGATAAAGTCCATATTTCTTAACATGGCATTCAGTGCTCTTGTGACATTACTAGTGCTTACTCCAGAGACTCATTTCACATTACTCTCCTTCTTCCAATCCATACTTTAGCCATTTTAAACTTTCACTTCCTTGAATGTACCATGTTCTCACTTCCTTCTGAATCTTTGAACTTATTTTTTCCTGTGCTGACCCTCAACCCACTTCATTTCTCCTCTGGCTTACATTATATTTTGGTTTCAATGTTAACGTCAATTCACCCATGAAACCATTCCTGATCCCCCTAGACTATTCAAAGTCTCCTTTTCCTGTGTCCTCATCCATAGCATTACATATACCTCTTATCCTAACGTCACAATTTAATATAATTACCTGTATAATCACCTTTTGCCTCCACCAGTCTAAGATCTATGAGCACGTGTCTCATTTATTACTCTTTCTCCAAAATCTAACACAACTGTCTGTCACTATTCTATTTCAAACTGCTGCTCCTAACACACACACACACACACACACACACACACACACACACACACACACACAAATAACCCACTTTCTTGCCTTATTTTTCTCCATAGTTTTTTTTTTTTCATTTAACTTAATGTATTTTAACTTCTTCATTTTATCATCTGTCTTCTCTCACTGTTATGAAAACTCCATAGGGCAGGGATTTTTCTCCATTTTGCTCATTGTTCTCTCCCCAGAGACTAGTACAATGTCTGGCACATAATAGACACCCAATAAACTTTCTTAAATGAACAAATAACTGAATGAATGATGACAGATGCTCAAGAAAACAACTGTGTTTTGAATGAATGCATCATGCCAACAGGCAAGACTGAGAAGTGGTCTATACTTAAGATGAGTTAGTTTGGATCCTCAAGGTTAGCAAATACCATATTCCCACTGAATCAATAACTAGACCCTCCTGGAGAGCTAAAAGATGGTTCTACTCCATATCTTCACCTGATTCCACTTTAAGGTTAAAGCTTTGGTCTTATTCCTTTTGAACCCTCAGCTGCACCAGCACAGTGCTTTGCATATACTACACAAGATACTCAGTAAATACATGTGGAAAAAAGTAAATGGAATCACCAATACACTTTTGGTATTGTTATAATTTTAGGAGTTACTGAAATAGAATGATTGCCTATAAGAAAGTTCGGTGGGGAGGAGGTAATTCTAAACTTTGGCCCTGGCTGGAAGGTTCCTTGAGGGCAGCTCATGTCCTCATAATTCCCACACAAACACTGGAGAGGCTTAATGATAACATAAGTCTGATTTTGACTGTATACAGTTAGGGATACCTATAAGCAAACATCCCACTGAAGGTTACAAATCATGTTGAAATCCAAGGCTGTTCCCATTGACTGGTGAAAGAATTAGGGAAGAGGAGAAATTGATTCTGAGCTACCACACCAGGCACAGTCAAGACTCTTGTTTGATTCTTTAACCAGTTTTTACTGGACACTGAAAAGAGAGCATTCATCACTAGAACCCAGGTTTGGAGTGTCTTCTTAGCAATGGGCAGAAAAGAGTTATTCTTCTCACACTTCCTATCAGCTCATTATAGTCAGCTGGAATCTCTCTCATTCCAAAGTTCCAGATGCCTTCCCTCTGAGAAGCAGAAGGGAAGTTGGAATTTTACAGGAATTTTAACCTGTAAGTTACTAATTACAGGTCAAAATTTGCTTTATCCACAGTTAAAACAGAATATCCTTCTCTTACTCCTTTCCCCTATTGATACAGGCAGTCCCAACTGAGAAAGAGTTAAGACAATATATTCCCTTGAGACATCTCTGTTTCCTGCCACCTCTATTTCAGAAGTCAATGGATTTCATAAGACGTTGCCCGGAGTTAGCCAGTAGCACGTTCAGTAAATGCTAGATACACTTATTTTGGAAGGAAAAGTTTGGAGAGAATTTGAACTGAATTGCCCAGAATAAAGGGATTCACAGAGTTTATTGACTTCTAAAGAAAACACTGCATGTTATGTATCATATCCAAGGGGTGTTGAACTAAAAATGATGAGACATTTGCCTGAGTCTTATTCTTGATAGTTTAAATTTTTCAATCTATGGAGAATTCTTACCAGTAATTATTCAAAACCAGCTGCCATAGGAGCCATTGTGACCCTATTCCCACCCTTGCAGGGAACCCTGTGGTTCTATGTTGAATCTGGATATTTGCTTCTAAAGAATGCAACACCAGTACTGCTTTATACCTAGTCATGAAACTAGCACTTTCTGTCAACTTCTCCACAGTTCCTAAGGTGTGAAAATTGAAATAATTGACATCACAATACCAGACCAAAGAACTCCAGAACTGAATAAATAGCACATTTGTGTACCCCAAAGCACTATCACATTACTGAAATATGATGATAAAAACAAAAAAGAATTTTTTATAAGTACAGATATGATATATAATTAGGCACGATCTTTCTGACCATAGATTACCATGCTTTGCCATTCTTCCCAAACATGTCTCTGGCCAATTTTCCACCAGAAAACCCTTTTGAAGGCACAAAGGAGAAACAGCAGAGAAGTATGACATAAATACATGCATGTGTATGTACATATATAAACTAACTAACTTTGAAAGGGGACCAGGTAACACAGTCAAACAGATGAAAATTCTGGAGAGAACTCTGTATGTGAGGACAATTCCCAGGGAAAACAGATGATGAGTTGTTAGAAATAGCCTGAAGGTGGAGGAGAGAAGACATGAATCTATTGGCCCTGGGATGTAGTATAAGATACAGCTGAGAATGGTAGGATTTAGAGCAAAATGTCTCAAACAAAGAACTTTATAAATTCTAAAAGTAAATTGACCTTTAGCGCCCATCAGGAAAATATTGTGTAGCTTAAATATTATGAGGTTCCTTCCCTCTCTTAGACAATTTTGGTCTCTTTTGCATTTTTTTACTCTTCAATGCCATATCAAATCCATGTGGCAGATTAACCCTGAACAGTTGAGAAATTATTTCTTTTGCAAGTTTGAAATTCACTGATGTTATGAAGTTTTCACTATATATGTTAAGTGTTTAACACCTGTATCATTGCTAGATCTAAAAAGAGAATGTCAACATCTGATGTTTTCATTAAAAAAAAAATAATTCCTGAATCTAAAATAATGAAAACCAAAAAGTCCAAAGTCAGTTTTATGGAAAGGGTGTTAGTAGTCTTTCCCAGTGAATCTAAAGGTTCATTCAATTCATTGACAATGAGTGGGGTAAATCTGAGGAGTTTCTATAGATTACCCTCTGAGGGTAAGCAAACCAATACCGGGTGAATGATGATGCAACTACTAGGACAAAATTTGCCTTTAAAAATCCAGCCCAAGACTTAATGTCTTAAAACAACAAAGATTTGTTATCTGTCATGATTCTGAGAGTTAATTGGGCAATTCATAGTGGGCCAGTTCAGATGGGGCTGAATGGTGTTGGATGGCCTCACTGACATGACTGATGATTGAACCCATGTTAACTACAGTGATGGAGATAACTTGGTCATGTATCTTTCATCATCCAAAAGGCTAACAAGCTAATTCATGTGGTGGTGGGCTCAGTGCTCCCCAAAATAGCAAGAAGATAAACTCCAAAGTGAAAGCACTCTTCAAGACTCTGCTTGCATCATATTTGCTAAGAACTCTTTGGCCAAAGCAAGACATGTGGTCAACCCAGAAGCAAGGGGTAGAGAAACAGACTCCACCTCTCTTGATAACAATTGAATTGTTAAAGGCATGCATACAGGAAGGAGAAAAATTGAGGGTCCTTTGGCAATCTACCATAGGAACAACAGAGGAAGGATGGCTTGTGAAACTGACCTCGTTCTAGGTACCCTACAGAAAGCCAGTGCCCAAAAGTTGTTTTAGAAGACTTTTTATGGTTTCTTGGTACCGGAAATTACTCTAGAATTAGAAAGATATTTTCCTGCGTGATTCAAGGACATTTAACAAGTCATTATCGTTCCAAAAACAAACTTTGATGTGTTGAGTACAAACATAGCCCAATGGAAGACAATGGAAATCTCCTGGGTAGAGAAAAGATGCTGTTAGCTAGTTGGAACCTAGCAACTCCTGGACTGTAGTCTTTCCATCTGGTGTCACTTGCCCTACATTGTGAATCCATCTAGTTTACGCTTGAGATGTTAAAGAAAGATCTAAATACAAAGTCTCACTAATAAAATAGAAAAACAAAACAGTACTAAAGAAATATGTTTATTTGGTTACAACAGCTGAAACTGCTATTAGGTTTAGTAACATACCCTAATGAATTTAGATTTTTGACCCATTTAGGATCCTGTATTCTATAAATTTTAAAAGACTACTTAAATAGTAGTTCCTTTACTGTTAACAAAATAATTCATGGTTAATGGTAATTTCTTTACCATTAATAATATAATGTTATATTCATTTACCCTCTATAATATAATTCACAGTTTTAAACCTCAGACTGATATCATGTTTTTCTGTTGTTCAAAGAATAGTCTTTATGAGCTCAGGACTTTCTTGGATTGATGACAGAGGGTGATCAGCACATTCTACAATGAAACAAAGAGATCCTTCTACATCTCAACATCCATAATGAAAGCCAGTCAAATTTGAAAATATTTTCTTTCACTTCAATCAGATTTTACTGGATTTGCTGCTTTATGAGTCTATTCCCATCTGGTCTAGGTTCTTTCTAATTTTCTAAAATAATTCCACTAACAATACTTCTCAGTCCCGGAACTTCAAAGAACATTAACACTTTAAGAAAATGTAATTAACCTCTAGTTCAGAGATATTTGAAAGGTTTATCACATTTGTTGACTCAATTTAGTAGTTGCTGCCAAAACACTGTATTGAGAAGGATTCTGAGGTCATGTCTGGTCTCAGGAGAAAAGAGTACAGTGATTGATTAATGATGTCTGCTATGGAAACTAGCATAAAGACAGTGGAACTTATCTTGCTCTAAATCAAACTTGCCATTTTAAAGACTGAGGAACAGGCAGCAAAAGGGACTTATCCAAGGTCTCACAGTATTCAATGATAAAAAAGTCCAATCTAAGAACCCATCATGACTTCAAAGCCAATATTTATTTGGACATTTGTCGTTCTTCAGCTGACCATAATCCACTTCCCACTATTTTTATCAGTTCCTCACTGTGTGCCAACATAGTTGGAAGACAATTCCCAGTGCTTGCTTCCTATGGCTGTTCCTCTCTCAAACCACAGTAGCTGGGACCTTCCTCTACCACTCCTGGCTGTACCACAGAAGAAGCCAATGAGTTAGGCTTTGTTGATCTGGCCTTTGTTCTTGAACTCTAAATCTTGGATGGATAGTGCAAAAAATGAGGAAATGTAGGAGAAAACAGATGATTCCAACCACCACAGGAACCCATGAATCATACAGTTGCTGTGGTATGACTTTGACTATGCTTCCTGCAGCCTGGCCTGCAAAGCTCCATTTTCTAAGCCTAAGGCTACCAGCCAATTGTCAATTATGGGCATCCCTGCTATTTGTCCAATGCATCTCTTGTTGGCTAAGGCCAGAGATGGTTTTTGTTGCTTCAAACCAGGGACTCTGAATCATGTTTTACTCAGCTCCACAGTCATGAGGAAGTATTAGCTTTCCTAATACTTTCCTCAGTCAAGTCATACATTTACACATATGACCTCCAAAATTAAATAAAATGTGTTCCATTGAAAAAAATGGAAAATATGGTCATTTGACAATTAAAAACATCTACAACCATGTCATCTCAGATGGTGGAAACAGCACAATTATTCCATGGTGTTGATCTTCAAGTTTCATCAACATCATCTTATTCTTTCAAAAATAATCATGAAAAAAAGCAAAAATTAAATAACTGAAATGAAACAAAGACTTTCTACATTTAAAGAGAACTGCCTGGGAAAAATTCCCTTACTTTTCTCTACCCTATCTATGTTCATAATATATCACATTTGTTAACTATAGGCTGTAAAGAACATGTGTTTCTAAGATTAAAGGCTGGTTTATAGACCTTTGTTCATGTAAGATGTAGCAAACTCATAAAACTCTTGCTACATACAAAGTCTGTGCTAATGTATTTTTGGCAAATACTATACTCCTAAGCCCTGGTTTACTTATCTGCTGTCAGTAAGAAAAGGTAAGAGGACATGCTGTCCTGGAAACTCATAATGTATTTCCATCACGCTGGTATCACTTTGGGGCCAATTCATAGAGTATATATTACTCTTCTTGGCTATTTACATTAAGACTCCATTTAAAAAAATTTTTTCCTTTAGCCTTTCTGTCTTCATTAATGAAAAATGCTACATTAAGAAATTTCTGCTTGGTTTTCCTTCCTGTTTCATATAGAGATTCATGTGTAATCTGCAAAGCAGCCTGAAAAGAATGGCATAAGCAGTCAAAATATTTACATATTTTCCTGTAAAATATTTCATAGAAAGATTTAACAGGCATAAGTAAGCTATGACAAGCACGTTCACTTATCTGAATAGAAATACTTCGAGCTGATTTCTTGGCACTGAGAGGAAAGCTGGTTAAGTGACATCTCCTTTTATGGAATGCAATGATTAAACCCATGAGTTGTGCTTACCTTCTCTAAGAGGGTCAGTTTGATAAGGAGTTGTTTTCAGTAAAGCTCAGTGTACTATACCTGAAATCATAGAATATGTCACTAACATCAGCAAGTAAAGCAAAGCTAAACATTGAAATTAAAACAAAAGAAGAAATGAAAAAAGAAAGCAAAAGCAATAAACCATCACTACCAAAAACAAACATAAGATTGTATGAGAGTGTAGTAATATATAGATGAATAATTTCACAGAAAACTGAGAAAACAGTGAGTGCTCATATATTAAGAAATATCTTACATTTGAAGATGAGAAATAGGGTATCTCAAAAGAGGGTTTTAATGAAATGATTTTTCTATAGGCTAAATGTAGGGTTTTTTTTTTATTGTTTTTTTGTTTTTTTGTTCTTCATGAATTGTGAGAGAAATATAACTGGAGAATATTGCCATGATCTCTTGCAAGGTCTTTCTTCAATAAAGAGAGGAATGAATGCGGAAATTTATTGATCCCAAAAAGTAAATGCCCAAGCTCAGAAACCCCTGTCTACTTCCCAGAGGAGCAAGCTGTAATTTCACAAGCTATGTAGAAGGCTCAGAGATTCTCCAATGCTGAAGTCATCAGCATTTCACATCAGAGACTATGCTGAAGGGTGTAAAATGATAAATACTGGGCATCCAGAAGCCCAGATTCCTAACTCACCATGATGACCTGAATTTCACCTCTATTTCCCACTCTTCTTTACCTGGCAGTTGAAGATAAGTCCTTTCTCTCAACATTGATTTCCGAAGTGAAATGAGTAAAAAGTTGATAGCATTTGCATGGTACCCTACTTTGGTGAGGAGTGGTAACTTGGAATAAAAATGCTGGATCCACTTCCTATTATGCCAGAAAGAACTGGCTGCCACAGCCTCCCCACCAAGACTACCATAATATATAGCTTATTGCGGGCTTCCCTGGTGGGGCAGTGGTTGAGAGTCCGCCTGCCAATGCAGGGGACACGGGTTCGTGCCCCGGTCCGGGAAGATCCCACATGCCGCGGAGCGGCTGGGCCCGTGAGCCATGGCCGCTGAGCCTGTGTGTCCGGAGCCTGTGCTCCGCAATGGGAGAGGCCACAACAGTGAGAGGCCTGCGTACCAAAAAAAAAAAAAAAATATATATATATATATATATATATATTGCTTATTGGTAAGAAGCCTCCTTGTTAGCAGCTCTGATCACAGAGGTTTCATTCTAATCTATCTCAAATTGCTCAGCTTGGAAATACATAGGCAATAATTCCTGTCTAGCAGGATTTCAATAGCCTCATAAATTCTACTTTTGGAAAATATTCAAACTAAGATATCCGTTCACATTGTTCACCACCTTATACTCATTTACACAGAATAAGATGTCAAACTGAGTATCTTAGAAGATACAGTTCTGGTTGTCCAGCATTTGGATTGATTCTCTGCCATTAAAAAAAAGAAGAAGAAAGAAAGAAAAAAAAAAGGGTGGTCAAGTGAGACAGGGCTTCCATCTTAACCCAACTGCTAAGGATTTAGAGGATGACAATCTGCCCATTCCAACATGACTCTCAAAAGAGTTGATGGCAGTTGTCAATTTGTGTCTTCAATTTAATTTGTTTTTCAAGGCATTTTTAAACCAAATGGAGTTGTCCCAATTTTTAAAAGTTTAAATGTGCTTTTCTTCTTGAGTTTAGAGATATCTGTTAAATTTTTTTAATAAAAGAGGACATTAAAACGCAATATGCAAATATTGAACTGTGGTCAAGATTTTTTAAAAAGTGAGAGGAAAGAGAGAATCATATTTCTCTGAACTTTTCCCACCTAAACTCCTGCATTCTGCCCCAGAAATAATAAGATGGATGGACTATTCTGGGCTATAAAAGAGAGTCGACTATTGGGAGACATTTCAACTCTTTGTTTGAACAAGATAAAATATTTTTATAAAAAAATCTCTATCAATTTGAAAGGCAGTATGTATATAGGATCAATTTAGAACATGGAGCATAGAGTTTGAAGTTACAGAGACTGGGGCTCTAATCCTAGCTTTAGCAAGTCATAGCTGTGTTACTTAATTCTCTGAGCCTCTTTCTTCATCAATAAAATGGGACTAATAATAGTATATATTGCATGAACTTGTTGTGAATATTAAATGAGATGTCAAATGTAAAGTGCCTACTAGTTTTTTTTGGATAAGGCACTTAAAAAGTTTTAGTTTTATCAGATAGCTAGATGACAGATAGCTGAATAGGCCAATAACTGTTCTCATGAACCTTTGCCATGGCTGCATACCTACTTACCCTGGGTACCTAGGCTTTATTCACTTTATCTCTCCTGGATTGCTGCCCTCCAAGTGGTAAGCTCATTTACTCTTTTGACATTTACTGCCAGCCCTCTGTGTACCAAGCACTGTGATATGTGCCCAGAAGGCAGAAAGAGCCAGATGTAGTTCCTGTCCTCAAAGAGCTTTCAGATGCATATGTGAGAAGGGGCCAGTGGCGGAGGGATGTTGACAGTATTTACAGTGTATACAACGATGAGTCATGATAGGGACATACAGGAGTGACTAATCTGCCTTCTTTGGGGTGGGGTGGAGGACATAGCTAACTATATGGAGAAGACTTCCATGGAGCCGAATATGATTTAGGAATTAATTCCCAGCATAAGGAGCAGCAACACACAAAGACAGTGACCTCCTGCAAGAACAAGGGGGTGGATGTGCTTAGAATTCAGGGAAGGTTCAGG
Organism: Lagenorhynchus albirostris; assembly: GCF_949774975.1. Lineage (NCBI taxonomy): Eukaryota > Metazoa > Chordata > Mammalia > Artiodactyla > Delphinidae > Lagenorhynchus > Lagenorhynchus albirostris. Next base: position 29,045,091 of record NC_083103.1, read on the forward strand.
AAGGCAGTAGCAAGTGTATGGATGGGACATCATCTAGAATCACTGAATTCAAAGCTAGAATTAACTTCATGGATAATAATAAGAGCAATAATAACAGCAATAATTATAAACCATTTGTTATGTGCCTGGACATTTTTACATATTAACTCCTTGAATACTTAGAAGCACTCTGTGATATAAATATTATTATGATCCTCATTTTAGAGAAGAGAAAACCTGAGGTATAGAAAGGTTAAGCTATTTCCCAAAGGATATCCCATCTAGTAAAAGTAGCAGAATTGAGATTCAAACCCAGTCAGTCTAGGTCCTGAGCCAGAGTCTCACACACAATGGTACTCTGGTTCTTTGTTTTTGTGTTTTCAGTTAAAGTAGCTTGTACACAACAAGATAAATGATTGGAGCCCTTGGTGAGTGAATGACCTCCAGCTAGAGTGGCTTTATCAGCACTACCCTGACAGGCTGCCACAAGAGAAACAAAATTACCTAATTGCCTAGCTGTCTGTAGTTAACAGTAACATTAAACCCTTGTGGCTAAAATTAGACCACAGAGTGCGCTCATGATGGTTAACCAGCAAAGACAGGAAATAAAGCCCAAAACACAAACCAGTGAAGAAACAAGGTGTGAAGGCTTTGGCATAACTTCATGCTCAGTGTATCTGTGACCCCTTGGAATCGAACATTCCTTCTATGGGCACCACACAGGTATGCATCTATAAAATGGTGGAAATTCCTAACTCAGAATGCTGTGCGAATCCAATGTCAGGTGTTAACCCTTAGACTGAGACATAGTAAAGAATGGTTGTTAATATTTTTCCTTCCTTTATTCTTTTTTTTTTACCTCTTTCCATTTTTTACTTTTTTCCTTTCTCCCTCCCTCCCTCCCTCCCTCCCTTCCTTCCTTCATCTTTGTCTTTCTCCCTCCCTCTCTTCCTTCTTACTTTCCTTACTCTTATTCTTTCTTCTTAATTACCATCAGGTAACTCTTCCGCTTCCCTGAATGGTCTTTTGTCATTGCATCTAGTAATAAATCTTTAGTGACAAAAATAGGGAGAAATACACTAATTCTGAGAATGGTTGATAATTATTCACTGGACAACTGGATGACTTAGAAAAAATTGTGATGTTCTAATGTCATTTTAAAAGCTCAGAATCATGGTCCGTATTGAGCTACAGACATTCCCACTATGAAATATGTTAGCCTCTCAAGATATCAGTTATTGTAATACCACACCCTTGCCCTACCACTCAAGGGCAACTGTTTGTTAACTCATATAATAAGATTACTCTTTAAAAAATAATTTCAACAGTGTTACAATCATAGATTTCAGGGTTGAAAGGTATCATGATAGGAATGCATCCCAGAACTTAGACAAGCTAAGTAGTAGGTCTGAGCTAGAAAAAAATATACATTCATTCTGAGAGGACCTCTCTTTACCTTAAATTTATATATACAATTTATTCAGGGAAAAATACTTTTTATGCTATGCTTCCTCCTAGCTTCATACATACTTATTTAATGACCCATGAATATACATTGCATCCATATTTTCATTTATATACACATGATATCAGTGGTAAGAATTTTCACAAAACTAATCTTTCCAAGTTTGAAAGAAACTGTTTTGATAGCAAAAGAAGTCATAATTTATCTTTTTTTTTTTAACATTCTATCCATTAGCTGTTTGTCTTATGAATGAAAGTATGAAGCAAGTAGGTAATGTATTCATGTGCCATCTCCTTGGGTATATAAAGGTTAAGAAAAATTGATTACAAACAAATGAGATCTATGACAAAGGCAGAGGAGTAAGGTGAGCAGCCCCCCAAATTAATCAGCATATAAATTAATCTTGCTCCCAGACAAAAAGTAGAACAGGAAGCACTGTCATCAATAATCTACTATGCCAGGACAGTCTCCAGGACGAATACTAATGAGTATAAGCAAATAGTAGCTAGATGAGTAATATAAATACTTAAAAAGTTAAAAGTCTGAACATTTTCTAGTCTGTAAACTATACATATTAAAAATATCTTATTATTATTACCAGCAAAAATGCTATCACAGTAATTGATTACCATTTACAGAGTACCTACAGAGTGCCCCATACTATACAAAGAACTTTTCATATGTTTTTTTTCTAGTTGCCATGTTCCTTTTGCAAGGTAAGTATTGTTACCTTTGTCTTAAAATTCCAGCAACTGAACCTCAAGGAGTTTAAGTGTTGTAACTGCAGATCTGTGACAATGAATCTAGGTCTCTCTGATTTCAAAGGCTATACACTTTCCACAGTGTAGAGAAAGACTGAAATATTTTTCAAAATCATATGATTTTAGTGACATAGTCTGTTTTTACGATCCTGGTGCTCACTGACCAATTGTTATCTTCAGTTTATCTCAGAAGTTATACGTATTTCTTCCAGAAAGTTCCATACTATTTAACTACCTAACTTAAGGTATTCTAGAAATGACCTTCTATAAAAAGATTTGGACAAGTGAAAGATAGAGATGATAACCTGAGGTACAAACAGCTTCTAAGAGGATGAACTCTCTTAAGGAGGAAAGATTCTTTGATGGTGACCTCACCCCATTTTACTTGACTTTACATAAAGGGTGTTTTCCACAGCCCCTCTTATTCTTCCTCTCTGACTGTCCCTCAATTCTCCTGTTAAGAACAAGAATACATGGAAATTCTATCATTTCAAGCCAAATCAACATGTATAATTATAAAATTTTCTCAGGAAAAAAGTAGCCATGCGTGCCTACTAAGTCTTAAATGGACTATCATGAATTAGGGATGTGTAGGAAATTTGCAACGTTTTGAAATATTGACAATAAAATTGCATATGCTATGATTGAGAAAGAAAAGGAAGAAATTAAATATTTGTGTGACTGTGAATAATCTTTTCTCTCTAAATCAGTAAAATACTTTGTAAATTTCAGGTTGCAAAATTATTCAAAACATCCTTGAATAATGTCTTTAAAAAAGTGTTTAATAGTTAGAAACTCACATAACTTAAATTTCCAACATGACACATTATGATATCTATACATGTAATACTATACCATGTAGTCACCTGTAATGTAGGACTGTATTTATAAACAAGAAATATACCTACATTAAACTGTTAAGTGGAAAAGTATTATAGGTTATAAAAATATTAAACACAGTATGAGCCCATTTGAAAAAGCATATTAAAAAACACATTTTTTTCATTAAGGTAACATAATTTTATAAATTTTGGATATATGAATTGTTTTGATAGTTAAGTCAAAATCTCTTGAATTTACATATTAAAGGAGAAAATTAACATGTGTATTTATTTACTTATCTAGGCTGCATTGGGTCTTCATTGCTGTGCGCAGGCCCCCTCTAGTTGCAGCGAGTGGGGGCCACTCCTCACCACGGTGTGCGGGCCTCTCATTGCGGTGGCCTTCCCTGCTGCTGATCACGGGCTCCATGTGCCCAGGCTTCAGTAATTGCAGCATGCATGCTCAGTAGTTGTGGCACATGGGCCCAGCAACTGTGGCTTGCGGGCTCCAGAGCTCAGGCTCAACAGCTGTGGCGCACAGGCCCAGCTGCTCCGTGGCATGTGGGATCCTCCCAGACCAGGGCTCGAACCCATGTCCCCTGTGCATTGGCAGGCGGACTCTCAACCACTGCGCCACCAGGGGAGTCCCGGGAACAGTCTCTTGTGGGTTCCCCAAGGCCTCTCCAAGCATCTTCTCAATGTTTCTCATTATGGCCACTTTCTGATGGGCTTTGAGAGGATATTAAGTTCTCTTAGGGATGGGGGCCCCCTTATACCAGAAGTACACAGTGATAGTAATGCCCCCATTTAGTAATGACTCTGTGTGATGCCACCAGTACATTGAGATGTAAAGAACATCACCAGGGCCAACCACTCTTTCGTAACCAACCACATTCTGGAAATTGGGGAACCTCTGGTAGTCAGGATTGTCAAAGTCCACCTGGCTCTGTCTGTCACATGGATGATGAACAGGATATGGGTAGAGGCACTCAAACTGACCGGGAGGGAACAAAATGCATCGCTTGTAGCCTTTTATCTGAGCAAAGAAGTTCTGTTGCTCATCATAGTGAGCAGGTGTCACATTTCCTTCCATGCCAATAAGCAGCAGGTTACAGGTCAGCTGCCCCCAGCCACGCTTTCCCTGTTGCTTATTAATCCAGTTCCAGTTGAAACCCAAGAAATCCATGACAATCTTCCTGCTCACAGTGTCATTGAGTGTTTGCTGCAGATACGACCTCTCTTCACCTCCTCACTGCTGTATATTCTGCCGTTGCTCAACAAACTCATGAAATTTCATTTCTTCCCTATTGGACCTCAGCTTAAAGTTCTGGAAATTAGCCATCTTCTTTTCATCATAGTGCAAGAACTTGTGGGTGCTGGCACTGTACACAGAGAAGTCTCTGTTGTCAATATTTTCTTGCAGTTATTCAAGGCCCCATTTTAGGGCAGGATACACAAGATTTGTGTCTGTCAGCACCACAGGCTCCTCATTCTCAATAAGCTCCTCTGCCCCGGGGTTGCTCTGACTGAGATGCGGGATGGGCCAGGTCGGGAAGGTATAACTGAGTAGTTGGGACTCATCCCAGGCGGGGCCAGGGGCTTTGGCCTCTTCCTGGGGTTCTCCAGAGCCTGAGGCTGCAGCCTCCACTGCAGTCGCCGCCCTCAGTAGCCATTCTTAATACATAATGCATATTAACATTAAATTTTGGCTTGCAAAACCCAAAAGTTGATATTCAAATCCCCCCTTCCCAACAGCTGACAGACTCTTAAACTACATTTATGTTATGTTATGTTATGTTATATATTATATTTAGGGTGAGGGTCCAAGTGACCCAAAATAAAACAGCAATTGGTAAGCTTAATTTACTGTGATTGCATGAAGAATTCAAAAATTTAAAAAGAAACTGGAGAGATTATTTTTAAATACATATGGAAAAAATAAATATGTAGTAATTTCTAAGAAACTTTTTGAAAAAGAGATGAGAGTAAATACCCTACCACTTATAAAATTTACTATGCTGGTTATTGAAATGAAAACAGTATTTCATTAGCATAAGCAAAGACAGGAAACAAAGTAAAAGAACAGAAGATAACTGAAAAATAGAAGATGGAGTTCAGTGCTGCCCAAAGAATTAGCATTTGAAGAGGAAAAGCCTGGAGAGTGAGGAAGTTCAAAGAAGAAACCCAAAAATCTACATTCAAATCCCCCTTTCCCAACTGCTGACTGATTCCTAAACTACATAAATATATAAAAATAATATATGTTATAAATATATATACATAATACGTAAATTCTATTATATTATTTATAGACTGAGAGTCCAAATAACCCAGAATAAAACAGCAAATGGGAGGCTTAAGAATGAAACTCAGCAGCCACACCAAGAAAACAAAAATTAAAGTTTAATCCCTATGGAAGTAAAGAAGCATTTGCAAAAGTTTTAGTATTTCTCAGCTTTCACCTCAGAAGGGTTCCATCCTAGGATTAAGTGCCATATTCTAGAAGTGAGGACTATGTACTACATGTAAGGGCAAAATTTAAATAGACCTATCTTGACAAAGCCTAAAACTAAGTCTGACCAGCCATCTGTGTACCAGATGAAAAACCTTAACACGCTTTAGAGAAATGTCCATCAAGAGAGTCCCTAAAATGTTTCATCCATCAAGCCAAAAGTTATGAGATATGCAAAAACAAAAGCAAAACCCACAGAATCAAATGATTGAAAGTAAAAAAAAAAAAAAAAAAAAGAAAATAGGCAATAGAAATAGACCTACAGATGATTCAGATATTAGAGTTATTCAACAGGGACTTTTAAGTAACTATGATCCATATGCTTAAGAAAGTTACAAAAAAATTGGACAAAGTAGAAGAAAAGAGAAAGAATTTTAAAAGAGGATTATAATTTATAAAAACTGGCCAAATGAACATTCTAAAACTGAAAAATAGAAAATAAGAAATTAAAGATCATAAGAAGTAACAAGCTCAGAATTAATGTGTTAAATCTACAAATAACTATTAGCTACTGGCAGACACTCTTCTAAGAGAAAGGGGTAAAATAGTGAACAAAACAAAATCTCCTTCCCTCTTGAATCTTATGCTCTAATGAGGGAAACAGAATATGAACAATATAAGTAAATAAATCTTTTTTAGAAGATGACAACTGAAGGTGATATTACAAGTGAAGGAGACACTAAAAAGTTAACACTTGAATGAAGGAGGTAAAAGTAAAACACATATAAAATCTGAAGAAGGGCCTTCCTGGCAGAAGGAATAAAAAATGTAAAGGCCCCGAGAAGGTGGTGGTTTGTCTGCTAAAGGAAAAATAAGGAGCTTAATGTGGTTGTAATAGTAGGAGATGAGATTATTAACCACTGCAAGGACTTTGGATTCTACGCTGAGTGAGATGAGAAGGTAATACAGAGCTTTTAGTGTAAGTGTGACATGATTCAACATCTTGCATTAGACTGTAGGAGTTAAGAACAAAAGTAGGTAGAATACTTTGGAGTCTATTATAATAATTCAAATAAGAGATGATGGTGATTGAACCAAGATGGCAGTGGTGAAGAAAGTGAGAAATATTTATATTCTGGATATATTTTTAATCAATGGCCAACAGGGGATATAAAAGTTAGAGGGGACTTATACGTGACTGAATTTTTTGCCTGATCAACTGAAGGAAAGGAGTTGCCACTAGTAAATGGAAAAAACTGAGCATAGAAGGTTTAGGGATAGGGGAATATCAGGAGTTGAGTTTTGGAAATATTGAGTAGGAGATAACTGTTAGACATCTAAGTAGAGATGCCAAGAGCCAAGTAAATATTTGGGTACATGAAACAGGAATTTGGGGAAAAGATCCAGACAGGATCCAAATCCAGGAATTTGGGAATTATTGACACATAAATTGTATTTAAAATAATGAGACTGGATGATATTTCCAAGGTGCAATAAGTAGAGACATGTAAAAGATTTAAAATTATTATTCTCTGAAAAAGAAGAATAAAACAAGGATAGAACATTTGTTTATGGAAAATACAATGGTTTGCTGTTAGGAGTCTCTTTTTAGATACCTTCTCTCATTTTATCTGATAGTACAGATCATCTAGATAGAATTTTAACACTGAATGATCTTTTAAAATTGAGAGTCATCTTCAGAGGATGCTAGTGAATCAAATTATTTGACAACTGGCAAGTAAAGAGGGAAGTAAAAACCAGGCATCTATTCTGCTTTTCCTATCAAACTTTATCATGTAGTAACCAAATGATAAGTAAGAGGAAAGTTTTCCTTAATAAAAAGTATTCCAACTAATAATACAGAAGGAAAACTGCATTAGAATATCATCATTTGACATCGTCTAATTATTAATGGATCTAGGCATTAAGAATCAATTACAGCTAAATTATAAAAAGAGAAAGAAAATGATAACATGGGCCTCCTGATCCAAATAGCCCCATCAAAAAATAAAATAAATCTAACTTAAATCTTCTCAAACCACAAGATCCAACTACCAATTCACAGGAGATTCAAAAGTCTGAGGGATGAGCTAAGTTGATTGTTTACAGGGGAGGAAGGAAGAATTGGGTTCTTCTGAAATGACATGAGCAATTTTGATAAAGAAGGTAGCATTTGAGTTAGACTCTGAATAGTAATTATGATTTCAAAAAGAGAAGGGATTTAAAGGGTTTTTTCATGTTGCGGGAACAATCTGAGCAAAGACAGGGAAAGTGTAATATATCTGTGATGAGGCCAATCAATTGTCCAGGTGGCTGAGGAAGAATCTTAGCAGAACAGTGAAACCTTGCTTGAAAGTGAAGATGGGAGTGCGTGAGTTTATGTGTTTCCCTTAACTGTACTTTCTAAATTTTCTAAAATGAACAAAGGATTGTTATGTAATTATATTTCTATACTTACATAAATTCAAGTTTTTAAAAATGTAATTTAATAGAGCTTTCAGTCAACTAATGGAAGACTTCAAATGCCATGATCAAGTTATTTTACTTTTCCCCTCACCAATCCTGGTTGTGCAGCTAAAGATACACTTGGCTGTAACACTGTTCCATTAAATGTTGATGCTAAGGGTGTCACCAGTCATAAATTTTAGAAAAAATCAAGTAGCTTTTTCAGGAATGTAAAAATCATTACCATTACTGAAATGTTCAATTTGAAGCCCAGTTTGAGAAATACAAAATTTCTACTTTATCTTCAGGGAAGTCTTCCAAGCATACTTAATGTTGATGCCAATAAATTTTAAAATACACTGTGAATATAAACAGAGTAAATACAGTTTGTGTAGGCTCCAATTAAGACAGATATTAAAGCTATAGCTTGATTTCCAAACTGTTCTTCGTTCTGCCGATTGGGGACAATTTAAAACCTGACGATTGATAGAACATGGCAAGCTAGTCAAATGGAATGAGCAGAGAGAGATGTGGGAGCGAGGATGAAAATGGAAGGAGTGATCATCTAAGAAGAGGGATAATTTAAAAGACTTGAGAACCGTAAGGACTTAAGAAAAACTCAGGGCTCTCAGTCTCTGGTTGCTGGCAGAGGGAGGCTAAGGTAGGGCTCAGGCAGCCAAAGCAGGTCTGCTTAGTCCGTTACCCAAATTGGCTAAGAGCAGACACACTTCAAGGGGTATGAACAATTTTTAACTGAAAAATGGAACTAAGATGTGTTCAAAGAAATGGTGTCCGACCCAAGAATAGTGTTTAAAATCAAGAAATCTGGGACTTCCCCAGCAGTCCAGTGGTTAAGACTCCACACTTCCACAGCAAGGGGTGAGGGTTTGATCCCTGTTCAGGGAACTAAGATCTTGCATGCAGCACACTGTGGCCAAAAAAAAAAAAAAAAAAAAAAATCTGGGTTCAAGGAGATGTCAACTAGATGGAGAAACAGGATAGGGATCTCAAAAGGAGACAAAAGAGATCATCCAACCTTTGAAGCCAGCAAGGATGCCAAGAACTTATTCTTACTGGGTTTTTCTATAAGGAAAGCAGTTCTGCTGATATAAAGAGGCAATGCCAGAATAAACCCTTACATTTTACCTTAATATGTTCTATCTTGGGAAAATCCACCCCAATTTTGTGCTTTTTCAACCTTTCTTACCGTTATCAATCAACACAAACTTGATGCCAAGTAATTAATATGTATCTATATTTCTCCAAACATATGTTATTTGTATAATATGAAATTATTCATGGACATTTGCAGTGTATTTCCTGTTGAGGGCACCATACATTCATTCATCCAACAAATATTAATTGGGTACATACTCTTTGTAAGCTCTTGTAACTGCTGGGTGTAGAGAGGTGAGTAAATCTAACTTAACCTCTGCTCATTATGGAACACATTTCAACTGAGAGGTGTGAGCATTAAATAAATAAGATGGTAACAAACTCAAGGTAGAGATTTGGAACAATGGGGTGTGACAGTTAGTGACTGAGTGGCTACTTTAGGTTGGGGTGGTCAGGAAGATCTCTGAAGAGGTGGCATTCAAGCTCCATCCTGAATTGTAAGAAACAGCCCTAAATGAGTGGGTTCCAGTGTCTAGATGAAAGACAAGGAACAAAAAAAAAAAATTAGGTTTTGTGATAGGATACCTTGGAAAATGTTTGGGAAAACCACAGGTGTTTGAGTCAAATCTCATATTTACTTTGAGCTCCTCTTTTCAGAAGCGTTTCTAAAAGAAAGATGACCAGAGGGAGATTTTTTTAAAGTTTGGAATCTTCTCTAAGGGAGAAGTATCAAGAATGACTACTAACTTGAAATGAAAATGTAGATTCTGCAGAGCAAAAGAGATGAAGCCATCATGTTTTTATTGTACAAGCTGAGTTTCACAGGTGAATTTGATACTTGCTAACATCCCCCGCATGCCCGAATGAAATAAATGAGAAATGCAGGAGATGAAGGTACAAATCCAATTTCCCTTTTGCAACAAGACAGAGTCAGTAAGTCTTTGCTGGTTTCTTCATTTGAAAACTCATCCATATTTTATCTTCCTTCATAAACAATATTTAGATAAACCCAGTGAATAATGGGGTTGAAAGGAAATTTTAAAGGTCATCTTGTGTATACCCCTGGCTTCAGGCAAGATTGCATTCATGCCCACCCAAGAAGCTGTCGTCTTTTCTGTCAGGTTTTGTTTTGGATAATGTTTATTTTTTCCAGGGGAGAGTTGGGTAGGGAGGACAGTAATGAAGAGCATGTTTGCCTTAAAAGTACAAGCAGAGTTATTTTTAATGTAGGATCCCTCCTCTTCCTGTTATGCCAGGAGCAGAGTATTCTCCAAATGCCTTATACACTTACTTTCAGCTCTAAACGTATTTGTGCAAATCTCATGAATCATCAAGGCTTTTGAAAATATTTATAGGGAAAGAAACTCTACCCTTTTCATTAGAGTGAGTTAGACTCACATTTGTATCTCGCTATTGTTTAAGGAGAACAATGGATGGGTGGATGAAAGAGAATGTCAGCTGGATCAACAAACAGCTGTTCCAACAGAAGTCCTGCTACCCTATACAGCAGAGCAGTACTAATTGCTGCCTTCCCTGGAGTCTCTAAAGATGCTCGATCGGCATTTAGTACTCTGTTTACCTAAAATCAAAAGTTAAGGCTGAAATGAGACTTTCATCATTATGACTACTTCACCTCCAGAGAGAAAGCTGTAGCCCTTTAAAACTTTCTTTATCTGATCTCCCAAGAAGACTCCACCACTTTCCAAGGCAATATATTCTAGTGTCCTCTTCAAATGACCTAACTGAAACTTATAACCAGATGGTCTCATGTCCAGGCTTTGATGGAAGCCGGGACTCTCATATTATGTGTAAATATATACTCCTTATAATATTCATAGGCCCTCGCAATATTATTTTCTCTAGGACACAGAAATCAAATTTCTTCTGAAGGCAGTGTGGTACTGGGTAAAGGTTATAGGAATTGGACTCAGTTCTGGATGAGAGTCTTGGCTCTTCCATTGACTAAGTGGACGAGCAACTTATTTGAGACCCAGTTTACTCAACCTTCTCAAAGGGTTGCTGTGAGGATCAAATGTGACAATGCATAAATCATTTATAACAACATGCCTAATCCATATTAGATGTCAATTTTTATCACTGCTTACCCACCTTTTTCCTTTATCAATGGGTGTTTTTCAAGTTTTTATATGTTGTTTAAGTCATAGACTATAGATAGAGGTTCAGTCATCTAAGAACCACAAATAATCCAGATAACTTTATTCTTCATTACCAATTCACATGTGTTTTACTTAATTAACAATAGAGCATGGGGATTTCCCTGGAGATCCAGTGGTTAAGATACCCCGCTTGCATTGCAGGGAGCGCAGGTTCGATCCCTGGTTGGGGAACTAAGATCCTGCATGCGTGGCACAGACAAAAAATAGAAGGAAAAAAAATCAGCTAAAAAAATGAAAAAAAAAACCCAATAAAGTATGAAGATTATGAATTCATATTTTGCTTATGATCGAAAATGATCTACAAATTCTTTTCTGGGATTTTCTTAAAGCTTGTCTTATGTAATATACATTCAGAGATTATTTTTCTTTTCTTTACATAGTAATTATAAACAATATTGAATCACATCTTCACATTTCTCAAATTCCTAAGATGTTTTAAATATAAATCCTTTTCTTTTGAAGTCAGGCAAAATATTATTAGCTATAACAGTATTGCTGGTCACCATTCTGTCATCTAGATTATAAATAAAAATAGTAAATAGGGCCAGTGTAAGTACCAATTTGGGTAGGACACAATATATTTTGTGGATGCAATGATGAAAAAGGTGCTTTCAGACCAAGTTTTCTTCTACGTATGAGTCATGCCACAATTTTTTTTTGTCTTGCCTATAATGTGCCAGGCACTGTGGCAAAAAACTTGAATGACATATTCTTGTAGACTTCAACTTAAAGAGGGAGAAAAAATTGTAAGCTTGTAAGTTACAACACCACTTGACAGATGTTAAAGCACCTGCACAAGCAAAGTGTCAAGAAGCAGTTGAGATGGGATACTTGAGGTAGTCTAGATGCAGCATGGTATAACGGATTTACCAGTCACAAGATTCTAGGCACAACTGTGTGGTTCTCAGTCTCCTCATTTGTAAAGTGGAGATTTTTTTTTATCAGGGGAATTATAGCACTGTGTTGTCAGGGTCTGTTATGGAGTCCTTTTCTTTCCAGAGATCCCAGATCCCTGAAAAGAGAAAGAAATTTCAGACAGCTATCACCCCAAGTGTTCTGATTCAAGATCATCTGAGTCTCTAGTTTCTGACCTTAGGATAAAGTGCAAATTCTCCACCAATATTTAACAGCTCTCCACTACACTCTTCCATGTTTCTCTCCTGCCTCAGGATTCACTACCTTCCCCAGACGAGGAAAGAGGCAAAAGCACTCTAATCAGAGGAAAAACATATGCAAATAAAATCTCAGAGACATGAAAAATTGTGACATATTAAGGAACATTTGGAAATTTAAGGTAGCTGAAGAAGATGGGAGCCATGTAAAGAGCAGCAAGAAGGGGTACAGACAGGTAGGTTGAGGTGAGATAGAATATCAGGATAAAGAAGAAGACAATTTTCTAGGCAACAGAAAACTAAAAGAGAGAATTGGCTCCTCAGTTCTTGTTTTCTTTTCTTTTGGATAGAAGCAAGTTCTCATAAGATTTTTTTTTTTTTTTTGAAGATCATGCTGATAGTGGTGGGGAAAGCGAACTGGAAGGGTTAAGAGGTGGAGGCTGAGAGGTCAGACAGTCAACTAGGGAAGAGCTCCAGGTGAGGCATGATAAAGGTCTGATGAAAGTCTATGCTAAATTAATCTCCTTATCACAGGGCCAGATAATGAAGTATTTTGGCAAATGTCTGCAATCACCAAATTAACATTATAATCTGTCATAAGAACATGTCTTGGAAACACAGCTCTGGGAGGGGCCAGAAAATATGCTTCCTTCAACTTGCCATGTGATCTCTCAATCCTACTTTGGGAAGTCAGTTTTCAGAACTCAATTCTTGAGTTAAATGTGACTGCCTAAATTTACTGTCCAAATTTCCAAAGATGATACATAATCTGATTAAATTTTTTAATAATTCCTTTAACTATTACATTTTCCTGGAGAGCCCTACTCCATCCATCTCTTGACAATGAGACTGAATCCAATGATACTATAATCTCAGCTCAGTTTTAAGTGCCCTGTGCTTTGCTAGCAAATTGCCTACTCAGAAACCAACACCAGTTTTAACCCTATTACAGTCTATTGTGGAGGCTCTGTTATCTTCACTTGCTATACAGCGGATGACTATTATACACCACGGGACTCCTGAACCTGGGGCTCCTTTCAGATAAAGAAATATAACCTAAGGTGTCTGCCATATTCAAGGCTCTGTCAGCTGCTGATAAAGCTAAGAGGATATACAGATCATCACAGCCATTTCACTCCTCCTGAAGTAGTAGTCAAATATTATCTAACAATAGGCTACTGGGATTAGACTGTAGATGGCTTGCTGTGATGGTCCATCTTTGCTCTGGCCCAGGAAGTACCTCTTCTGGCAGTTTCATACCAGTGGTGTCAAAACATTGCATGAGTCTGTTAAGATTTACCCAAATATTTACTGTTTGCTATTTATTAAAATGAAAGCCTTTCTTTTTAACCTTGCCCTCTATTTATCTGACATTCTCTCTCAATAAAACACCTACACACTCCTCAGGAACAAATGTCGATTTAACATTTTCCACTACTAACCTTCAGGACAGCTATAGATGTCTGACAGCATGTAACTTAAACATTTCAGTGGCACTTAGCATATTTTCTCGAGGAGCAATTGGTGGAAGTGAAAAGGAAACAATACACTTTTCAGTAAACCGTCTATACCGAACTGCCTACATCTCTCCCTCTCTTGCTCCCTTCCTCTTCTGGGAGGTTGCCATGGTGCCAGACTACGTGTATTGTGAGTGCTGCCATTTACAGTTTAAAATGAAGCATATACATTACAGAAAATCTGGGAGAGAATACAGAAATGTAGGAAGATTGAGAGAAAAATTGATCTGTAATAAACCAATAATCATTACTTTGGAACCGTTCCATACAGTATTTTTCCTATGAATAAAATTTTGGAATTTTGGTGTATTTTAATTTGTTATAAGTGTGTTTGTATTGGTAGGATCCATATTAACTTGTTATATACTCAGGAATCTTTTACTTGCTAGTGACAAAAATCCAAACTGAATAAGCTTAAGAGAAAAAAATGTTAGAAGAAAAAGGCTCTTTCATGTAACTTAGAAGAACAGGGGTTGATCAGGTATTTTTCTCAATTACTACAAATAGGAAATATTCACATAATGTGGTAAGAAGAGGGAGAGTACTTTGACATCCTCCCACTTAGAATCCCAGAGGAATGAGCTTTCTTGGCTCCCAGGGAAGGACTCTGGTGGACCTGGATCAGTCTCTATGTTGGGGTAGACCCCTCTCTCCTTTAAAACTATAAGAAGTTGGGGAAGAGCAATTTCCCAAAGAAAGGGAAGCTCCTGTTTCTAAGAGCACAGCCAGGAGGAATAGTGGATAGTCGCAATCAAGAGATGAGTATTTTCTAACGTCAGGAACCATGAATTTTCTACAAAGTAAGAATATTCCTTATCCCAGGAAGAAGGAGAGTAGCAGAACTTTATGAGGTGCATTTCAATGTATACCTTCTGTCCTTCATAAAAGATTTTTAGTCTTATTTCTTTTTTCTTGCCACTTCAGCTGTGAATCTCTGTATTGGTGAGCCAATGCTATAGATAAAGATGTTGCATTCCCTCAAGTGTGTTGGGGTAGAAAAAAGATTAAGGATCAATTGTTCATCCACAAGTAATGAATCAAAATTTAAATACCAATTGCTCTATTGCTGGAGATTTAGGTTGTCTCCATTCTTTTACCATTTTAAATAATGCTACTTAGAACATAAAGAGCTTTCTAGATTTAGAATTATATAAGACCAATTTTTAGCAGTAGAATTACCAGTTCAAAGGGTATATATAGTTCACTTTAAGGCCCTCAGTCCATTAAGTATTACTGAAACAGTATTTCAGTGATGCAGTTTCCTAATGCTGGCTGGACCAGCTGATTTATTTTAGTGTTAATTGTCCAATGGTCTGCATGTATCAGCTCATGTATTTACAGTTGTTAGCACTAAGCGCAGTGCCTTGCATATGAAATGCATTCAACAAATGTTTCTCAATGATGAACAAGAAGATGCTGGTGTTGAGAGTCCAGGGATTTTCCTAATTAATCTCTATTTAGGATGAAAGCATGAAAAGGAAATTCCTTTTATACAAAAGCAGGACGCTGAGACAAATGACTGGGAGAGTAAAGTAACTCACCTCATTCATTAAATATAAAGGGTAATTCAAGTTTTACCTGCCTGTCTGCTGCTTGCAGGAGCTTAGCCTACTCCATGTGTCCAAAGAAGATTAAACAAACCAGTATTTATGGAAAGAAGCCATTTGGTGCATATAGTGGAAAGAACTCCAGCTCTGGAGTCATGAGACTTACTCTCCAGTGGAGGCTCTTAACCACCCTGAGTGTTGGTTTCCTTATTTGATCAATAGAGGTAAGAATGTCTGCCACGGCTGCCTCTCAGGGCTGCTATACAGAATGAATAGGTAATGCATGAGGAAGTTCTTTGTCAATTGTAAAATCCTGCACAAATAAATTATTCTTACCATTATTATTGCAAATTCAGAAGAGTTGCTTTTAAATGATTTGAGGTTGTACATCTCTTCGGAATGTAATTCAAGTTATGAGCTCTCTCTCCCAAAAAAGGGGCACATACTTTTTTTTAAAAATCTTTTATTTTATTACTTATTTATTTATTTAGGCTGTGTTGGGTCATCGTTGCTGCACGTTGGCTTTCTCTAGCTGCGGCAAGTGGGGGCTGCTCTTTGTTGTGGTGCGCAGGCTTCTCATTGTGGTGGCTTCTCTAGTTGCAGAGCACAGGCTCTAGGCACATGGGCTTCAGTAGTTGTGGCACGCGGGCTCAGTAGTTGTGGTGCACAGGCTTAGTTGCTCCGCGGCATGTGGGATCTTCCTGGACCAAGGCTTGAACCCATGTCCCCTGCGTTGGCAGGCGGATTATTAACCACTGCGCCACCAGGGAAGTCCAAGGGGCACATACTTTTAAAAATTATATACAGTTTCAGGCTGTTTATGAAATACCACAAACTCAGGGGTACATGAAAATAAAACACAGTATGCTCTCCCTGCTCAGAAGCTACTTGCACTCTAGTCAGACAGACATACATACATTAAAAAAAAAAAAAAAGAAAAGGAAAGAAAGAAAAAAAAAGAGAAGCAAACAGGATGTGGTAATTATGGATGACTGTAAAGAAGAGCTATCACTGGAAGTCTAAAGCCATGCAGAAAGTCATCATGGCGGGGGCTTCACGTGGGATGGTTCTTGACAAAGGGCAAACTATGTACGGTGAAGAGCTATCTGGTACACAATGGAAGATAAGAAATATACATACTCTATTATGTCCAGGCACTATGCTGGGTCTTGGACAATAATATAAATAAGTTAGACATATTTATTAATCTTAAGAAGCTCCTGATATAGAAAAATATAAATGAAGAACAAATAAAGAGAATGTGATGTGATAAAGTGTAGTACTTTTTCTGGGAGGGTGAAAAAAGGTTTTCGAGAAAGTGTCATTTGAGGTCGGTTTAAATTGTGGATAGAATTTAAGTAGAGATAATAGCATTTGGAAAGAAATAGCAAAGAGAAACAGTATGTTACTATTACTGGATCATTATGGGGGTACATGGCAAATGAGGCCATGCACAAGAGAGTGGACCTAGAGTGCTTTTCTAAGGAAAAGGCACTTTATCCTGGAGATAAATCCAGACTTGCTTAAGGATAAGAATAACCAAATGTTTTATTAAAAAACAGACTCTCAACGCCCACTTCCCAACATTCTCATTCAGAGGATGAGCAGGAATCTCTGTTGTTTATCGGTGTCCTGGGGGAATTATTATTTTCAGGCAAGTTTAGAAAATAATACTGGAAGTACAAAATATTCAATGAGGGGTTTTCAGCTACGAAAAGGTATCTTCAGTCCTGGAATTTGGAATCATTCCTTTGATGGCAGTGTGGACAATTATTAGATGAAATTTGAAGCAGGAAAATATTCTGATGCCCCATAGTAACCTATCGCAAGATGTAATAGCTTTTTTATATCTTGCTTAATCCTTACTCTATTTATTCTTGCTTTATCCTAGTGGAGATAACCAATAACTGGTCATGACCCTCTTTATCAAAGCCCATCATTTCACATTTAAGTTTCCTTTTGGATTACATTTGGTCTTCATAGACTTAGCCTCTGTTTTCTAAAGTTTGATTTTAAGAACAACTCATTTTAATTCATTCTTTGGTCTCCTCAAGTTTTCTCCACATTTACCAAGTTCTGGAGCTTATTTACAACACTAAGCCAATTTCTTAGGAATTTCTGCACTCTTTTTATGGCTTGAAATTCTATTTACACTCATGTCTCAAGCAGCTAAATAAAAATGATGACACACAGTCAACCAATTCTGTCATTTATTCATGCAACAAATATTGCTTGACTATTACATGGTAGGCACTATACTAGGTTTTTGAAACACAAAGATGAATACAAATAAAAGTTTTTGAAACACAAAGATGAATACAAATAAAAGTTTATGCCTTTCTGAAGTCCACAGTGTAGGAGTGGGGGGAACAAGAAGTAAACAAAGTTGCCCCCCAAAAGTATCTTCTTTTATAATAGATGGAAATAAAATATTTTGGAAGCACAGAGGACAGAATTATCTAATGCTAATTTGTGGGGTCAAGGAAAGTTTCACAAAGAAGATGACACTTGAAGGAATAACAGAAAGTTTCAAAGTGTATGGGACTGTAATGGCTGCACCCTCAGTGTTCTATAGCATCCTTGGGTTTACCAGCTTCTTTAGTTTATCCCCGATCCCTGTTAAACATTTCCCTAGACATTCATGATCATGTTTCCTGTTTGTTTCATAGTTTTATGTCATAGCTAGGTAGGATGACAAACATTTCCCTGGGTTTAAACCAGGAGAATTATACAAACTCACCCAGGTTCAGTTGAACATTCTGTAACTATTGCCTGAGTCTTGCTTTGGAAACCAAACCTGAAACCGGATAATTTTCACATGGTTTCAAGTTTCACCATCAACAATTCACATGATACCAGGCTCAATTCATGTATAATATAAACAGGTGTAAAATTTCAGCCACAAGTCACTATAGACATATGTTGGATGGGCCTTGAGCTTGGCTTCACAAAAATTATTTGAGCTTCCAGAGAGAAAGTATTTCCATTTGTCATCATCACAGGTAGTCTCCCTTCCAACACATATACCAATAGCCACTGGTCTAGTTGTAGAAATAACACTTCCTGATTTGCAAAGTTCAGACAACAGATGACTGTCCCCAAAATGACAGCCTGGTATGTCGAGGCATAACAATGGCCAGCCACAAGTTTGGTGGAAACTAACAAAACATTTTAGAATAATGGGAGATGATGAAATGGATCTGCAATGAGGACTTAATATGCCATTTTTAAAAACCACTAACATATGAGGAAACTTTCCAACTTACAACAGTGTGGAAAGTAATGCAATAATATGTTTGATTAGAAAGTACTTTAGGATGTATTAACATAAGCACTTAGCAAGTCTCACAAACATACCATTCTGCAGTGAGCATATAGATTTTTTCAAACATCCAGTTCCACTTAAGTTGTGCTCTAGCTGATTGCTCTAAATGCAAGGGCAGTTCTACAAGCTCTTTCATGTACAGTAAATTCAAACCCTTTGATCCCATTTTGTTTTGATTTTTTAAATGGAAATAAACACAAAACACTTAAATCTCTGTATTTCTTCATAAGCTGTGCACATTAGCCTGGTTCTGAAAGTATCTTTCCCTTTTGAATCCTTGTAAAACAGTCATTTAACACTATATTCTTTCCCTCTGATTCTCTGGGGATTTTTATTTGCTTTAAATTCAAAGTGCAAAAGACTTCATCAGATAATAAATCAAGAGTTAACCTGGAAAGATTTACGTTTAACTAGTCTCTTTGGCAATGTCTGAGTTCAGCTGTTCTGACATGGGGAGCAACATTTGAGAGCAAGGTAGAGTTAAAAAAAAAAGAAAAAAAGCAAGACCCAGGGAAGAAAAGGAAAGGAAAGGAAAGAAAAAGTCTTGTTTCCTTAAATAAAAATAATAGGAAAGTGTGGTAAACCTCAGAACTTTTATCAGGACTAAGTACCACAGGTGAGTTTGGGAAAACAGGAAGATAGGTAAACAACAAAAATGAGAAAAGTTTGCAATTGTAAAAGTAAACATAGGTTTATCACCCTTGGACAGAGCCTCATCAGAAAATGCACAAGGAGGCCTGGATCACTCCCACTGCAATCTAACCATTAGCAGAATGCACACTGAGAAGAGAAGGCAGCCTGGAGGTAGCCGGCATCACCCACGCTGGGGCTTACCTGCAGCTTTTTATAAAAATACACATGCCTGGGGAGAGCTTAAAGATGTCGGATGAGTAAGACGCGGAGATCACCCTCCTCCCCACAAATACATCAGAAATATATCTACATGTGGAATTGCTCCTACAGAACACCTACTGAACACTGGCAGAAGTCCTCAGACCTCCCAAAAGGCAAGAAACTCCCCACGTACCTGGGTAGGGCAAAAGAAAAAAGAAAAAACAGAGACTAAAGAATAGGGACGGTACCTGCACCAGTGGGAAGGAGCTGTGAAGGAGGAACGGTTTCCACACACTAGGAAGCCCCTTCGCGGGCGGACACTGCGGGCGGCGGAGGCAGGAAGCTTCGGAGCGGCGGAGGAGAGCGCAGCAACAGGGCTGCGGAGGGCAAAGCAGAGAGATTCCCTCACAGAGGATCAGTGCCGACCAGCACTCACCAGCCCGAGAGGCTTGTCTGCTCACCCGCCGTGGGGGGCGGGGCTGCGAGCTGAGGCACGGGCTTCGGTCGGGGCGCAGGGAGAGGACTGGGGTTGGCGGCGTGAACACAGCCTGAAGGGGGCTAGTGCGCCACGGCTAGCCGGAAGGGAGTCCAGGAAAATGTCTGGACCTGCCGAAGAGGCAAGAGATTTTTTCATGCCTCTTTGTTTCCTGGTGCGCGAGGAGAGGGGATTAAGAGCACCGCTTAAAGGAGCTCCAGAGACGGGCACGAGCCACGGCGATCAGCGCGGACCCCAGAGACGGGTATGAGACGCTAAGGCCGTTGCTGCCACCACCAAGAAGCCTGTGTGCGAGCACAGGTCACCATCCACACCTCCCTTCCGGGGAGCCTACACAGCCCACCACTGACAGGGTCCTGTGATCCAGGGACAACTTCCCTGGGAGAACGCACGGCGCGCCTCAGGCTGGTGAAACGTCACGTGGGCCTCTGCTGCCGCAGGCTCGTCCCGGATCCGTACCCCTCCTTCCCCCTGGCCTGAGTGAGCCAGAGCCCCTGAATCAGCTATCCTTTAACCCTGTCCTGTCTGAGCGAAGAACAGATGCCCACAGGTGACCTACACACAGAAGTGGGTCCACATCCAAACCTGAACCCTGGGAGCTGTGCAAACAAAGAAGAGAAAGGGAAATTTCTCCCAGCAGCCTCAGGAGCACCGGATTAAAGCTCCACAATCAACTTGATGTACCCTGCACCTGTGAAATACCTGAATAGACAACGAATAATACCAAATTGATGAGGTGGAGTTTGGGAGCAAAGATATATATTTTTCCCCCTTTTTCTCTTTTTGTGAGGGTGTATGTGTATGTTTCTGTGTGTAATTTTGCCTGTATAGATTTGCTTTTACCACTTGTCCTAGGGTTCTGTCCATCCGTTTTTTTTTTAATTTTTATAAATTTTTTTCTTAATAATTACTTTTTATTTTAATAACTTTACCTTATTTTATTTTACTTTACTTATTTTATCTTCTTTCTTTCTTTTTCTCTTTCTTTATTTTCTTTTCTTTTCTCCCTTTTATTCTGAGCCGTGTGGATGAAAGGCTCTTGGTGCCCCAACCAGGCATCAGTGCTGTGCCTCTGAGATGAGAGAGCCAACTTCAGGACACTGGTTCACAAGAGACCTCCCAGCTCCACGTAATATCAAACAGCAAAAATCTCCCAGAGAACTCCATCTCAACGCCAAGACCCAGCTTCACTCAACTACCAGCAAGGTACAGTGCTGGACACCCTATGCCATACAACTAGCAAGACAGGAACACAACCCCATCCATTAGCAGAGAGGCTGCCGAAAATCATAATAAGGCCATAGACACCCCAAAACACACCACCAGACGTGGACCTGCAAACCAGAAACACAAGATGCAGCCTCATCCACCAGAACACAGCACTAGTCCCCTCCACCAGGAAGCCTACACAACCCACTGAACCAACCTTAGCGACTGGGAACAGACAACCAAAACAACAGGAACTATGAACATGCAGCCTGCAAAAAGGAGACCCTAAACACAGTAAGTTAAGCAAAATGAGAAGATAGAAAAACACACAGCAGATGAAGGAGCAAGGTAAAAATCCACCAGACCTAACAAATGAAGAGGAAATAGGCAGTCTACCTGAAAAGAATTCAGAATAATGATAGTAAAGATGATCCAAAATCTTGGAAATAGAATAGATTTAATACAAGAAACATTTAACAAGGACCTAGAAGAACTAAAGAGCAAACAAACAATGATGAACATCACAATAGATGAAATTAAAAATTGTCTAGAAGGGATCAATAGCAGAATAACTGAGGCAGAAGAACGTATAAGTGACCTGGAAGATAAAATAATGGAAATAACTACTGCAGAGCAGAATAAAGAATAAAGAATGAAAAGAACTGAGGACAGTCTCAGAGACCTCTAGGACAACATTAAATGCACCAGGGGTCCCAGAAGAAGAAGAGGAAAAGAAAGGGACTGAGAAAATATTTGAAGAGATTATAGTTGAAAACTTCCCTAATATGGGAAAGGAAATAGTTAATCAAGTCCAGGAAGCACAGAGAGTCCCATACATGATAAATCCAAGGAGAAACACGCCAAGACACATATTAATCAAACTTTCAAAGATTAAAAACAACAAAAAAAAAAACATTAAAAGCAGCAAGGGAAAAATAACAAATAACACACAAGGGAATCCCCATAAGGTTAACAGCTAATGTTTCAGCAGAAACTCTGCAAGCCAGAAGGGACTGGCAGGACATATTTAAAGTGATGAAGGAGAAAAACCTGCAACCAAGATTACTCTACCCAGCAAGGATCTCATTCAGATTTGATGGAGAAATTAAAACCTTTACAGACAAGCAAAAGCTAAGAGAATTCAGCACCAAGAAACCAGTTTTACAACAAATGCTAAAGGAACTTCTCTAGGCAGGAAACTACAATAACAAACCCAAAACAATTAAGAAAATGGGAATAGGAACATACATATCGATAATTACCTTAAATGTAAATGCAGTAAATCCTCCAACCAAAAGACATAGACTGGCCCGTATATATGCTGTCTACAAGAGACCCACTTCAGAACTAGGGACACATACAGCCTGAAAGTGAGGGGATGGAGAAAGATATTCCATGCAAATGGAAATCAAAAGAAAGCTGGAGTAGCAGTTCTCATATCAGACAAAACAGGCTTTAAAATAAAGACTATTACAAGAGATAAAGAGGACATTACAAAATGAGCAAGGGAATGATCCAAGAAGAAGATATAACAATTGTAAATATTTATGCACCCAACATAAGAGCACCTCAATACATAAGCAAATACTAACAGCCATAAAAGGGGAAATCGACATAACACAATCATAGTAGGGGACTTTAACACCCCACTTTCACCAATGGACAGATCATCCAAAATGAAAATAAATAAGGAAACACAGCTTTAAATGATACATTAAATAAGATGGACTTAATTGATATTTATAGGACATTCCATCCAAAAACAACAGAATACCCTTCTTTCTCAAGTGCTCATGGAACATTCTCCAGGATAGATCATATCTTGGGTCACAAACCAAGCCTTGGAATTTAAGAAAATTGAAATCGTATCAAGTATCTTTTCTGACCACAACGCTATGAGACTAGATATCAATTACAGGAAAAAATCTGTAAAAAATACAGACACATGGAGGCTAAACAATACACTACTTAAGATCACTGAAGAAATCAAAGGGGAAATCAAAAAATACCTAGAAACAAATCACAATGAAAACATGACAACCCAAAACCTATGGGATGCAGCAAAAGCAGTTCTAAGAGGGAAGTTTATAGCAATACAATCCTACCTTAAGAAACAAGAAACATCTAAATTGAACAACCTAACTTTACACCTAAAGCAATTAGAGAAAGAAGAACAAAGAAAACCCAAAATTAGCAGAAGGAAAGAAATCATAAAGAGCAGAAATAAATGAAAAAGAAATGAAGTTAATGATAGCAAAAATCAATAAAACTAAAAGCTGGTACTTTGGAAAATAAACAAAATTGATAAACCATTAGCCAGACTCATCAAGAGTAAAAGGGAGAAGACTCAAATCAATAGAATTAGAAATGAAAAAGGAGAAGTAAAAACTGACACTGCAGAAATACAAAGGATCATGAGAGATTACTACAAGCAACTCTATGCCAACAAAATGGACAAGCTGGAAGAAATGGACAAATTGTTGGAAATGCAAAACCTTTCGAGACTGAACCAGAAAGAAATAGAAAATATGAACAGACCAATCACAAGCACTGAAATTGAAACTGTGATTAGAAATCTTCCACCAAACAAAAGCCCAGGACCAGACGGCTTCACAGGCGAATTCTATCAAACATTCAGAGAAGAGCTAACACCTATCCTTCTAAAGCTCTTCTAAAATATAGCAGAGGGAGGAACACTCCCAAACCCATTCTACGAGGCCACCATCATCCTGATACCAAAACCAGACAAAGATGTCACAAAGAAAGAAAACTACAGGCCAATATCACTGATGAACATAGATGCAAAAATTATCAACAAAATACCAGCAAACAGAATCCAACAGCACATTAAAAGGATCATACACCATGATCAAGTGGGGTTTATCCCAGGAATGCAAGGATTCTTCAATATACGCAAATCAATCAATGTAATATCCCATATTAACAAATTGAAGGAGGAAAACCATATAATCATCTCAATCGATGAAGAAAAAGCTTTTGACAAAATTCAATACCTATTTATGATAAAAAAAACCTGCAGAAAGTAGGCATAGAGGGAACTTTCCTCAACAAAATAAAGTCCATATATGACAAACCCACAGCCAATATCTTCCTCAATGGTGAAAAGCTGAAGCCATTTCCACTAAGATCAGGAACAAGACAAGGTTGCCCACTCTCACCACTATTATTCAACATAGTTTTGGAAGTTTTAACCACGGCAATCAGAGAAGAAAAAGAAATAAAAGGAATACAAACCGGAAAAGAAGAAGTAAAGCTGTCACTGTTTGCAGATGATATGATACTATACATAGAGAATCCTAAAGATGCTACCAGAAAACTACTAGAACTAATCAATGAATCTGTTAAAGTAGTAGGATACAAAATTAATGCACAGAAGTCTCTGGCATTCTTATACACTAATGATGAAAAATCTGAAAGTGAAATTAGAAAACACTTTCATTTACCATTGCAACAAAAAGAATAAAATATCTAGGAATAAACCTACCAAAGGAGACAGAAGACCTGTATGCAGAAAATTATAAGACACTGATGAAAGAAATTAAAGATGATACAAATAGATGGAGAGATATACCATGTTCTTGGATTGGAAGAATCAACATTGTGAAAATGACTCTACTACCCAAAGCAATCTACAGATTCAATGCAATCCGTCTCAAACTACCACTGGCATTTTTCACAGAACTAGAACAAAAAATTTCACAATTTGTATGGAAACACAAAAGACCCCGAATAGCCAAAGCAATCTTGAGAATGAAAAAGGGACGTGGAGGAATCAGGCTCCCTGTCTTCATACTATACTACAAAGCTACAGTAATGAAGACAATATGGTACTGGCAGAAAAAGAGAAATATAGATCAATGGAATAAGATAGAAAGTCCAGAGATAAACCCACACACATATGGTCTCCTTATTTTTGATAAAGGAGGCAAAAATATACAGTGGAGAAAAGACAGCCTCTTCAAAAATTGGTGCTGGGAAAACTGGACAGCTTCATGTAAAAGTATGAAATTAGAACACTCCCTAACACCATGCACAAAAATAAACTCAAAATGGATTTAAGACCTAAACGTAAGGCCAGACACTATCAAACTCTTAGAGGAAAACATAGGCAGAACACTCTATAACATAAATCACAGCAACATCCTTTTTGACCCACCTCCTAGAGAAATGGAAATAAAAACAAAAATAAGCAAATGGGACCTAATGAAACTTAAAAACTTTTGCACAGCAAGGGAAACCATAAACAAGACCAAAAGACAACCCTCCGAATGGGAGAAAATATTTACAAATGAAGCAACTGACAAAGGATTGATCTCCAAAATACACAAGCAGCTCACGCAGCTCAATATCAAAAAAAACAAACAACCCAATCTAAAAATGGGAAGATCTAAATAGACATTTCTCCAAAGAAGATATACAGATTGCTTACAAAGACATGAAAGGATGCTCAACATCACTAATCATTAGAGAAATGCAAATCAAAACTACAATGAGTTTTCACCTCACACCAGTCAGAATGGCCATCATCAAAAAGCTACAAACAATAAATCCTGGAGAGGGTGTGGAGAAAAGGGAACCTCTTGCACTGTTGTTGGGAATGTAAATTGATACAGCCACTATGGAGAACAGTATGGAGGTTCCTTAAAAAATGAAAAATAGAACTACCATATGACCCAGCAATCCCACTACTGGGCATATAGCCTGAGAAAACCATAAGTCAAAAAGAGTCATGTACCACAATGTTCATTGCAGCACTATTTACAATAGCCAGTATATGGAAGCAACCTAAGCGTCCATTGACAGATGAATGGATAAAGAAGATGTGGCACATATATACAATGAAATATTACTCAACCATAAAAAGCAACGAAATTGAATTATTTGTAGTGAGGTGGATGGACCTAGAGTCTGTCATACAGATTGAAGTAAGTCAGAAAGAGAATAACAAATACCATATGCTAACACATATATATGGAATTTAAGGGGAAAAATAAAGGGTCATGAAGAACCTAGGGGCAAGACGGGAATAAAGACACAGACCTACTAGAGAATGTACTTGAGGATATGAGGAGGGGGAAGGGTAACCTGGAAGAAAGTGAGAGAGTGGCATGGACGTATATACACTACCAAACGTAAAATAGATAGCTAGTGGGAAGCAGCCGCATAGCACAAGGAGATCAGCTCCGTGCTTTGTAATCAACTAGAGGGGTGGGGTAGGGAAGGTGGGAGGGAGGGAGATGCAAGAGGGAAGAGATATGGGAACATATGTATAACTGAATCAGTTTGTTATAAAGCAGAAACTAACACAGCATTTTAAAGCAATTATACTCCAATAAAGGTGTTAAAAAATAAATAAATAAAATTAAAAAAATACACATGCCTGGTCACTAATCTGAAAATCCAATTCTCAATTGTAAAGTATAGACTGCTCCCAATACTTCTACCACAATAATCTGTATCTTTAAAAAAAAAACAAACCTATATTTTTAAAAATAATACCTACAGTAATTCTCTCACTAGCCATTGTTGAAAACAGTGCTTGACCTTCTGCCTTCATGATGTCTATAATCTTCATTAGTGCTACTACAGGCTACCTACAGAGCCATACCAGCCCCTGGATGCAATGAAATATCTAAATCTTTGTCCCTAGATGTATTAGTTTCCTAGGTTTACTGTAACAATGTACCACACACTGAGCACCTTGGAACAACAGACATTCATTGCTTCACAGTTCTGGGAGTCTAGAAGCCTGAGATGAAATTATAGGTAAGGAAGTATCCTTCTGGAGCCTATGAAGGTGAATCTGTTCCATGACCCCCTCCTGACTTCTGTTGGTTAGCTGGCAGTTGTTGGCATTCCTTGGATTCTGGCAGCACAAATCCAATCTTCACATGGCATTCTCCCTATGTCTCTCTCTCTCTGTGTCCAAAGTTCTACTTTGTATAAGGACACAGTCATATTGGAATTGGGTCTACCCTAATAACCTCACCTTAATTTGATCATCTGCAAAGACCCTATTTCCAAATAATGTCACATTCACAGGTGCTGGAGGATAGGACTTCATTATCTTTTGTGTGTGTGTGTGTGTGTGTGTGTGTGTGTGTGTGTGTGTGTGTGTGAGTGGGGGACACAATTCAACCCATAACACTAGTTCCTTTACTCATTCAGTCAACAAGTATTTATGAATCAAAGTCTATGTGCTAGGAACTGTCCTAGGCAATAAATATGCCAAAATTATCAAGACAGCTTCAAGATAACTGAACTTTCTATAAGGTGTTGATATGAGGGTATATTATAAAAATAATAAACACACTGCATTCCTGGGAAGAAGTAGCTTATTCATTTCATTAATTCATTGATAATTTCTATCACGTATAATATTGTATTAGGAGTCATATATGGAGAGATAAAGTACACACACACACACAGAGGATTGTCTATTACTGTGTGATACATGCTAGAAGACAGGAATATGTATTATGGGAAAACAAAGAAGGTACATGTAACTGAAGCAGAAGGAACCAGGAATTGCTTCCAAGAGGAGAGGATACTTGAAATGTGTCTGGAAAGACATGCTGGGTTAAGGGATGAAGAATTAAGCGTGTTCTATGAATAGAGGCATAGAAAAGAACTTATATTGAAAATAAAAGCAAGAAGACAGGAAAAAGCATGAAATATTTGGAGAACTGTGAATGAATCCATTTGTGAATGTGGACATGGGGACTTGAGAGGAGAATAGGCCCTGAACATGGAGTCTGACCTTCATCCAGGAGGTAATGGAGTCAGAAGAAGGGAGTGATGGGATTGGATATGTGTTTCACGAAGCTCATTTTGAGAAAAGTGTGAATAATGGGATAAAGGAAGGTAAGGCTGGAGGTATGAAGGCTACTGTGATAATCCATAGAAGACAAAAGGAGGACCTGAACTAAATCAGTGGCCACAGGCAGAAAAGATAGGAAGGAAGAGCTTCAGGAGATGTTGAGATCAAATTTACAGTGACTAATTAAACATCTGAGGAAACTTTCAACTGGGGGAGGCATGAGGGAAAAGGATAAACCTATATCACATATGTTATCAGAGAATTTAAATTTTGTTTCCTACTTATGGATGCTTTGTATACTTGCTCTCTGCCTGAAATGTATTTTCTTCCATTAGCAAGAAAGAGCTCATCATTAAAGTTCAGTCCAACATCATGTCTAGAAAGTTCCCCAGTGCATCTCTCCCTACGCCATTCTCATATACACTTTCTGCCCATATTCTTGTGAACTTTGTGTATATATTTCTTGAAACAGTACACTCTTACCCCACACGGTGATTCAATCACTTATAGATACTCAAAAAATGTTGATGGATGAATTTATATGTTTGATATACTTTCCGCCTGGGCCATATAAGTTTGGCAATTTAGACGGTATCCCATTACAATGAATAAATTAATAAAATCTAAACACTGTATTACTGGAAGAGTTAAGTTACAATTATCTGAAAAGCTGGATAATTCTAGCTAAATGTAGCATCGCTCACTCTTGTATTTGACAGAAATTAATTAGTGTTATTACTTAGTTAGTGTTAATCCTGGAAATAATTATAGCAAGACTTTCGCATCCCAGTCCCTTAGTCTTTATACTTCAAGCTGGAATGCAGGAGTAGGAATACTTTAGTACAAATGCAAGTGGACTGGACACACTCTTTCAAAATATAGCAGTAGCAGCCACAGCACCATTCTCCTTTTTAAATATTTTTCCTAGCACACCATCCACAGGACAGTGGCTCCCTGTGTGCCCCCATGTTTCTACTTTAGTTGGACCTTCACTGTGTTTATGAAGTTAGTTGTTGAAGAAACTACAACACTCTCCCAGTGGTTAATGCTGGAAACACAGCCAACCCAGCTTCTTTAAACTTTGGCTCCGAAGGCATTACAGGAATCTATGAATGAAATGAAAATGTTTTGAAATCCTAGTCTCTTTAATAGCCCAAGCAATCATCAGTAAATTGCAGACTTTACAGGTATAATTTTCAGTAAGGGTCAGGGAAATTCATTCATTAGAATTACGGGAGATAAAAATTTAAACGTCTCTGTAATATTTATAGGAAAACTGTCATCAGTATAAAGCGGCCTTAAATCACATTCATTCATTATTAAGCACTCCTCTACATTTCTGAGTGAAGTTTCTAATGGGATGAAATCTCCTCAGCTGCAATAACATCATGACTGTCTATTTATAGCCAAGTTGTCTTTGGTTATGGAAGTGCATTTTTAGGTTGGGTATTAAAGCAGGTTTTCCCTTTGAAGGGAGATATCTAACTTGCAATGACAGTAACCCATTACTTGGTAAACAGGAGAGTTCACTAAAATTGGAAATACCTACTAATTATAATTATGTAACAACTGGCATGCAAGCACAGTACTAAGATTTGTCTGAAGTCCAGTCTTTGAGTTTTATTATGTTTTGTTTCTAAGGGCTATGGTTCCACTTTCTATTTTAAAATGGAAAACAAAACAAAACAAACAAACAAACAAAACCCACAGAAACCAAAAAGATTTCTACCTGTATGAGGAAATCAGTTTGAATGTGTTTCCTCTTTACCATTAAGCACTCTGAAGGTCAAGTAGACCATTCTCTCTTTATATCATTAAAGATCAATTATCACTCTTGATGTTAATTTCCTTCCCACACACACCTGAGGCTTTGACAATAGTAGCCTCTCATAACTCTCACTAATAAATTGAGTACATGCTGTTTAAACACCCAAATCTGAAGACACACAATGTATCTGTTCATTTCCTATTCATGAATGATATCACCTATGTAATTATTTGCTATTCAATTTGCAAATTGTACCTTTTGCTAAGAAAGCCTCAGGGTTCAACCAAATCATTAATTATGATATGTAAAATATTTAAAGCCAGTGACAGGCTAGTGAAACATAAGAAGAACAACACAGCGGGAGCAGAGCTTAAAAATAGCAATAGGCAGCATTCTTTGCCTGTAATTCTCTGTCCCAATTACACAGATAATTCAGGCATGAGTAAGGATAATTGAGTCGTTCCTCCACTTTGTTCTAAGTTGTAGATCTGGCCAAATATCAGCATCCATCAGGGCTGACTGGGATCTTCTTTCAAATATGCCCAGAAGCTAACAAACGATAAGTGAAAAGAATAATGAAATGTACCCTCAACAAATGGTAGGAAACAGTCAATTTCATACAATAGGTGTTTATTCAAGATATAACTTTCTTTCTTAGACCAATTTAGCAGGATTCTGCTAAAACTTTTATCTCATGGAAGAATTTAAGAGCCAGCAGCCCAATTCAAGAAATTCCAAAATGTGTAACTATAAAAGAAGAGAAAGGTAGATTGACTGGCCAGACTATAATGAAAACAATGGGAACCAGAGGATCTAAACTATAAACTTTGGAGAAACGAGATCAGTAGAAGTTAGACAAAACCCTCATGAGGCTTTTGGAGGTTGTTGATCAATCTGGATCTCATGATTTTATTCCAAATGATCTGATGACTCAAAACAGGAACCCTATGGATCCTCTACCAAAGAAGGCATCCATACAACAGTCTGGTCAGGTTGCCTCAAAATAAGGCCCATGATGGGTGAACTGAGGGGGAAAGACTGCAAGTCAAGGAAGATGCAAATAAAATCCCTTTTTTGCATGTAACATTTTCTGAAAAACAAAATGCGTGGGTAATAAGACCACTCGCCTGTGGTAACTTTTCTCCCTTTACACTCGAATGGTGCCTAAAACTAAGTTAACAGGAGTTCTTATAAAACCGACAAAAATGATGTTAAAGTGAGAATTTTTGAAAGGGGATAAACCTTTAATAGGCATTGAGCCTATACTGGGCCTAAGCATGAAAATCTTATATAATCATCGCGAAAACCCTGTGAGGTGGGTCTTATACACGAGGAGCTAGTCAGAGCACTGAGAAGATTTAAATCACAGGATTCCAGAGCCCTCTATGCTTAAAGTAATGGCTTTTATAAAAATTAGTTCTCTTTTTCTATCTAATATCTGACACCAGATTTTTATTGGCAGTTATTCCCCTGGCAAGGGATAACTCAAACATACTATATCAGTAATTAAATCTCAGAACTCAGTATGTCAATGTTCACTGCATTTAACTTTGGTTTTCTACCACAGTCTGCCATCTCCCCATGAGTGTAACCAGGCACACAGGCACTCAGGCCTCCACGCCCACCTTGATTATCCCCTTCTGTGCATGCAGCTGTCAGCACCTCTCACTCATCTTAGCATCCTAGTACATCATCCTAATACTGAGATGCTTTTGTTGGTTTATCATAATTCAGGTCTATAATGTTGTCAGCCTTTTAAAAAGCTCTTTCTCTAGAATGAATCTTCTTCCCTTTTCTTAAGAGATTCTTTATACTCATTGTTCAAGGATCAGCTATCAACTTTTCATAGAGGTTAGTCTCTCACACACTCTGAGGGTTTTGCTGGAGGGTTAGTGGATGAAAGGTGGGGTGTGCATGGGATAGGCCCTGAGGTCCCGTGTTATATAAGAGAGAACCAAGAATCCATGCAGACTGGGGTCTCTGTACCATAACTTTATTCATGCTTTGCCCACAGCAAAGGTTTATAAATTTAAATAAAATATAAAGTTCCAGAATTATATCTCTATACCAATGTGAAACTACAGACCATTTAATATGCTATCTTCCTCCCATGTCTTACTCTCCATTTGGAATTAGTCCCTCACCTGAAAGTTTCCCTATATAAATGTTTCTATGTTAGTGCATTCTGCAGCTTTTTTTTTGGCATTTGAAAATCAAATCATAGCACACTGTAAGTCTGGGAACCATGTGTTTTAGAGAACAAACACTTCTAACTCAGGGTACATCAAGTCACAGCTACAGCTGACCCACAGTACATAATTGTCAAATGTGTTTGACAAAACCCATTATTATTCACTATGTAATGTGTGAGCAGTAAATCCTAAAAATGTGTTGAGCCACTTGTTTTTTAACTTAATGCTGGGGAAGTTTAGATGGAAATGAACTATTCACTACAGAGATCTTGTGTACTCCAACCAAGTGTAACTGGGGCCTTTCATTCTTTTCTCATGGTCGTGCTGTTGGTCAAGCTGATTCAGAGTTGGATATCTCTCAGCTCTCTTGGTAGCACTGAAAGAGGTATTTAGTCTCCAGTTACAGAGCTTGGCTCCACCACTAGCAACAGAGATCGTTCTACAGAAGGTGGTACCTCTCCCACCTACCAGCTCTTTTAAGTCCCCATCGGGGCTGGCACATTTCACTCTGGCTCTGAAAGTATGTTTAAAGTCTTTAAGTGAGAATCTTTGCAGGTTGCATAGGATGGATCTTAGCTTCCTTGGTATACAATGGCTTCCTTGGTGAAGATACAGTCAGAGAACACAGGCAGCAGTGCCTCACAAGAGATACAAAAGGGTTTGGTGACAACTGTTGCCAATCACGTGATAGGCAAACCAGAAAGAGAACTGAGCCTGACACTCAGGCTAGAAGCAAAAGCTTCTGAATAGGCCCGGGAAGGGTGGCAGAGGGTTTATGGCAAACTGTACAGTGACTGGAAATAAGTAAGACAGGTGCACCTGACGGTGTGTGCATCAAAAGGCCAATGATCTGGTGTGCCTGAAGAAGTATCAAGAAAGAGCATCTATTTGGAAATATCGTTTGGAAACTGTTTTCATCTACCATGAGTACGAGAAAGTGCCTGAAAAGCTGGCACTGATTGAAAACTTTTCAAAGAATTTTGCCAGTTTGGCCAAAATCAATTAGAATTAACAATTTTTCTCAAGGTAAAGCCAAATTGACAAGGGAAATGTAGGAGAATCTAGGCAGAACAAGAATTAATGTATTGGGCTTCCCTGGTGGCGCAGTGGTTGAGAGTCCGTCTGCCGATGCAGGGGACGCGGGTTCGTGCCCCGGTTCGGGAAGATCCCACATGCCGCGGAGCGGCTGGGCCCTTGAGCCATGGCCGCTGAGCCTGCGCGTCCGGAGTGTGTGCTCCGCAACGGGAGAGGCCACAACAGTGAGAGGCCCGCGCACCGCAAAAAAAAAAAGAATTAATGTATTGAAAACTTTCTCTGCACATGTACACACACACATGTACACACACATAAATATTTATGAGACTTGAGAACCAAAAAGCCAAGTGATATTTTTTAAATAAATATTTTAGGCAAAGAAATAGTCTGTATTCTGATTCAGCTTTTACATCTTTTGAAAACCATCCTATACTTCTCACCACATGATATCAAAATTTCTGCCACTCTTCTAAAAGACACCTGTAGCACTGTCCTGTTGATTATAATATTTTTATTCTCCATTTAGACCATTTGTATTTTTCAAAAGAAGTGTTTATGAAGTCTATTATATAAAGATATCCTCCCTAAATACTATATCTATGTTTATTCCTCAAAAATAAAAGATATATTTGAGGAATTTTTTATACTTACAAATTCACATCTCTAAATAAAACTGTAGCATATTGAGTCTTCCTTATTACTCTCACTTCAGGTTTATTAGAAAAGCAAAACTACATCAGACAAATGTCTGCAACTATAACATTTACCATTGTGAAAAGTCGTGTTGACCCTTAATTATTTTCTTCTAGCCTGCTCTTTTCTAGTGTATATTTTCTAGTGTATATCCAAAGAAAATCCTCAAAGCCCTCAAGTAAGCTCCTGAGATGGATGTCACAAAGAACCAGCATTCCCTTTCACAACCCATTCTTTCACATCCAATGAGATAATTTCAATTTTATAATATTGTAATTTCATACTATAGACCTCGTGTGATTTCACCAGTGTTCTGGTTTCTACCTAGGCAAAGTACAGAAATATATTGAAATCAGAGAAAAAGTAAATAAATAATAAATGTGAAGATAGCTACCCCAAGAGTCATGAGGATTAAATAGGATTACCTATGAAAACACCTTCCACGATGTTAAGTATATTGAAGGTATTCCGTAATTTCCCTCCCCATTATTTGCTTTTAACAATGCTCTCTATATGTTTATTACCAGAGGCAGCATACTCTAGTGACTAAGAATATTCACTTTGAAATCAGAGAAATCATATCAAACCTTGATTCTGCCAGGTGACATTGGACAAGCACTTAATCTCTTTGAGGCTAACCTTTATTTTTCTTGTCTATGAAATGGGATAATGCTTACTGCCCAGAGTTTTAGTGATTATTGAATGGAATAACACACTTAAAGTCCCTAACCCAGGCACTTGCCCATGGTAGATGCTCAATAAATTGTACCTATTATTTTTATCTTCATTTTTACCCCTAATGCCCCTGAGATCATTATCTACATTTTATACCTAAGGAAACTAAGGGGAAAGAAGTTAAGGGACACCCCAGTTGCTAGAAAGAGGATGAGGAAGACAAGAACAAGCATCTTTTGACCTCTAGCTAAGCCACCTCTTTCCCAAAGGAGGGATGCAATCATGGTGGTCGAGATACGTAGACATCATCTGGACCACATTCTCTATTCCTGGAAAAACCAAGGGACTCCAGGACAGTAAAAAAAAGAGCCTGAACTGCATTTAACACATTAAGTTCACTAAGTGAAAGCCCACTACTCATTTAATGAATGGATTTCAGCAAGGTACATATTGAAGGGGAAAATTCACTATAACTTTTAGTCCACTG
This sequence comes from Lagenorhynchus albirostris, assembly GCF_949774975.1. Classification (NCBI taxonomy): domain Eukaryota; kingdom Metazoa; phylum Chordata; class Mammalia; order Artiodactyla; family Delphinidae; genus Lagenorhynchus; species Lagenorhynchus albirostris. The sequence continues at coordinate 29,080,038 of NC_083103.1, forward strand.
TGTATTTAGACTTGAGGAAGAGCCATGTTGACTCCTTTAAACAAACTTTACAGTCAGCTGATGGAATATCCTCCTCAATGTCATTCAGGTTGATTGCTTGACATTATGGTGCTGAATATTTAGATTTTCTATAATTTTTCTCTTGGTGTGCTTTTTTCAGAGTTTCTTATTTAGTTCTCACCCCAACTAATGTGGATATGAGAAGCTGTATCTGAATTATTTCCAGTACAGCCTAAAAGGGACAAGCAAATGCCATTCCTTAGGCTTCTACTATGAGCTGATCCCATGCTTGGTTTAATAATAATCACATCCATTTTAATGAAGTAGCATATGTAAAACACTGATTTTCACATCATTTCAAATTTGGTATTAGCTGTGAGTTCACTGAGTAGGCAGATAGTAAATTTCCCCAATGAAGATGTCAAATAACAAATTATATAATGGCAAGATCCAAGTATCTATTGATTCAACAAAACTACCCAAGCATATCTACACATCATTCTTTAACACAACCTTATCCCTTTTTATCACAAGCTCGTAAATTACCTTAGCATGCACCAGGGTCAAATAAATCACTTTTCTAATGGTTGGTTTCAAAAAACTATCAAGAACACAGACTGAAGTTAAGATATATGTATCCATTCCTACTAAGTTACACCACAAGTATTTAACTCCCAAGAGTAGATCTAATCAAGCATGCTTGGCTATTTTTAATCCCAGCCTGATAATTATTTTAAATTGTGTTCATTTCATGCTACCAATAGATTATTTTTCTGTCTTTCCAAAGCAGTGAACACCCTGGACTAGCTCTGCCACAACTTACCTGGACGACATTGGGGAAGTGCTATCATTGCTCAAACCTCAGTTTCGTCATCTCTAAAAGGAAGACATTAAACAAGATGACCTTTAAAGACATTTTCCAGCTCTAATGCTCTTGGATTTTGCCTCTATTGAGGAAGCCAAGAATAAACTATGGAGGTTACTGGGAACTCTAAATCTACTTTTGGCTCTCTATATCCTCTTAAGGTCTAAGTATAGTTTCTCTAAGGCTTTATAGACAGGCTTCATAAGCTCGTTGAAATCAAAAAATTTCTCTTATGTGTAATATGATATAGAACACATAAACAAAGCAGTGCTTTGAGTAGCATTGATGAGAAGGATAGGTTTGGGGGTCAGATAATCTGAGATCAGAGTCCAGGCTCTGTCATTCAGTTGGTCTATGAACTTGGGTGAGTCAATATCTCTAAACATCAATTTCCTTATATGGGGCTAATAATACTATTTACTTTATGGTTTAAGTCTTAAATGAGAAATTGGGCATAGAGTTCTTAATATGGTTCCTGGAACAAGAACCTAATTCAGAATTTTCTTCATTTTTTAAATAATTTTAATACCTTTTCTTGTTAAAAAGAGAACTTTTTTCCAAGTCTTTTTCAGTCAAACTAGTGAACACAATCCTTTCCAATTGGAAGCCCCCACAATGTATCCCCAAAAGTAAAGTGTTCTGGTTTCTCCCATGTTACGCTTTTACACGGAGGCTTGTAATACAGAAAATGTTGGGGGAGGACTCAGCTTCAGAAATGGTTCTAAACATGGTAGAGAACTGTCCCATAGACCCTTGAATTTAGGGTAGAACAAGAAATTATTTGAGCTAATTATGGCTTGGAAAACCTTCCCCCAGTTTACAAAGATTTAACATACATCCAGCAGATATTTAATGAGCTCTTACTCTGTGACAGCAGTTCTGGGTCCTGCCCTCATAAACCATATATTCTAGTAAGTAATTAAGAGAATTCAGAGGAGTACAATGCATGTACCAAGGTGAAGTTCACTGTAATAGGAAAGTGCATGGAAGGGACACCCATTCCCAACTTCATGGGTCAGGTAAAGGCTCATGGAGACCTAAAGAATGCGTAGGAGTAGTCAAGGAAGTAGAGAAGGATTGTTCCTGGGAGGAGAATTAATGTATCCCCTATTTTTACTGTCCCATATTCCCCTTTTGGAAAGAACTAAACTCAAAAAATTTCATTTTATTATCTAAACAAATGATTGTCCATTCATGTATTTAACATATATTTTTATCAAGAATGTCCTACATTCCAGACTCTGTACTCAGTGAACAGAGCAAAACAGTAGTGAATAAAGTAACAAATGTCTTGTTCTCTTCAAGCCTAATTTCTAAAGCAGGAGTCAGACAAAGCCTAGGGACTAGACCAGATAGAGTCTAGAAGACAGAGACATATGCTAATTGAATAATAAACAAATAATATAAGTTTAAAAAAAACTACATGGGAGATAGGCACTTAGGACAATGACTGCACACGGTAGGGTAGAAATGACAAAGTGAGAAGATTCACAGAAGACATTGCTAAGGAAGGTAAAAATTAACTTTGCCTATTTTGTCAGAATTATGGGATCACAAAGACACAGAATACAGGGACCAAATCTCTGAATCAAATGCCTCTCTCTCTCCCTCTCTCTCTCTTTCTCTGAAGATATAACTATATATATGTTATAGACTGAAATGTGTCCCCTCGAAATTCATATGTTGAATTGTATTGTGATTGTATTTGGAGATAGAGCTTTTCAGAAGATAGTAAATGAGTTAAATGAGGTTGTAAGGGTGTAATCTTAATTCAATAGAACTGGTGTCCTTATAAAAAGAGGAAAAGACACCAGAGCTCGTTCTCTCTCTCTCTTTCTTTCTCTCTCTCTGTGCACATACAGAGGAAAGGCCCTGTAAGGATGCAGTGAGAAGGTGATTGTCTGCAAGACAAGAAGAGAGGCCTAACCAGAAACCAACCCTGATGGTACCTTGATCTTGGACTCCAGCCTCCAGAACTGTGAGAAGATCAATTTCTGTTATTTTAACCACCCAGTGTGTGTAGTTTGTTATGGTAGCCCCAGCTGACTAAAACACTGTGTATGTATCTATCTGGATATGTAATTTGTCTCCTATTCCCCATACCTTTGCTTGACTTCTCCTGTTGGCTACTTTAACGGGCTGGTCTGCTTTGGGTCGACTGATGACCTGCTCTTCCATTAATGTGAGTAACAACCCGTTCCCAGCCCAGACTGTGGCCAAAGCAGCCACCAGCAGCTGCAGGAGGTTGTCTTCAAATTGAAGTCATCTGAGCCTCTGTTTACTTACTGCCTGAGGGTGCATAAAGGGAAAAGGGGAAAAATGAAAAATAGACGAGGAAGAACACCATGTCCTGTGTCCAGGTCAAAGTGTGGACACCAAAGGATTGTTAGCAGAATTATTTTCTGAAGTCAGCACGTTCTCTCTACTAAGGCAAGAGAAAAGTAGGAGAAAACCTTCATCTTTAGATACCTCCAGAGGGATGAAGTAAAATAGCTTTCTTCAAACCAAAAATACTCTTGAAAAGTTTAAAAATAAAACCTTCACTTCCTGCCGAAGACAATAATAATAAAATGGTTGTGTTTATTAGATCCTTTCTATGTTCCAGGCACTGTGCTGAATAAGATAACAGAGGTTATCTTATTTAAAACAACAACAACAACAAAAAAGCTAATATTTATAACACTTAAAATGTTTCCAGAACTGTTCTAAACACTTCTCACGTATGATCGCATTTCATTACATACCTACAAGGTAGGAGGACAAGTCCCATTTCATAAGGGTACTGAGGTTTATGGAGAGCACAAGTAATTTGTCCAAAGTGCAACAGCTGGCAACCTGCAGAACCAGCATCCCATACCAGGGATCCTCTCCAATCCATGGCCTCCATGACTCAGCAGAAAGTGGGAAAGGTAAAGAGAAACTCAGAACATGGTCGCACCACTCCTTGTTAGGAGGCTAGATCCAGAAAGAACTACCAAGAACACCTCATTGAAACCTCTCATTCTACAACAAACGAAGGGCCAAAGTTGGGAAAGTGACAAAGCTAGGAATGGTCCCCAAGTTTCCTGATGGGCTTACCTGTCCATGTGAAGCACACAGCTCCTTGCAAGACAGAACCTGACTGGACTTACAGTACACAGCAGGAAAGGTGGCATTGCTCAGTGAGATCAGAGGCCTGAGGAAGAGCCATCAGTTTCTCTTCTCTTTCTATCTCACATAAAATAGCATCCCCAGCCATGTTATCTAGGACCTGAATACTGCCACATGATCCAATCAGTGGGGAGCATTGAAAGGGCTTTAGTTTTTGAAGGAATCTGTGTTGTCTATTAACATGAAAAAATGGGTTATTGGACACCACAAAATACTTGTGAGCTTGGAGGGACAGGAAATTAAAGACAAGCCTGTTTTTACTATTTGAAAGCAGATGCCCTTGTATCATTCCCTCCTTTTCAACTCTTTGAGTTTCTTGGGTACTGAGGTGTTAGCAAGTTTTGCTATCTGTTCTGATGTTATGGGGCCCAGAGTTAGTGTAGCTCAAGTGAAATTCTAGGGAGAATAGCCAGGAGAACACTTCACTTTATTTGTTTGTTTGTTTGTTTTGGTGTTTCTTTACAAGCCTGAGGCCTGGGGATATAAACAAGAGGAACACCCATTCATTGTTGCTCCCAGCCCTGGCTTTCTAACTTGCCAGTGACTCAGCACCACCCTCCTTTAATAGACTAAGCCAGAATACACTGGGGCTTACAGATGGTCCTAAGACTCGCCTCCCTGAAGCAGCTTTCCTGCCCTGGTTCAGGGAGGTTCTGGGTACTGCATAAATGCACCAGTATCACTAGGAATTTGCCACTTTTGATCATAAAAGCCATAAAATATTTCTTCTCTGCATTGATTCCGAAGACAGATTCAAAAGTACATTTAGAAACAGACATGTAGCTTTTTTCTGCCTTTAATAGCTCCCCCAAACTGGGGGCCAAATATAAGATTTCCTTTCACACTTGGCCAGTTATAAAATGACATAAACAGCTGAAAATACTTTGGAGAATTACATGAGTCCCTTGAGGATGGATGTCAGAGTTTGCCACTAATTGTGTCAAATTTTCTATTGCTTTGCAAGAAGAGCATTTTCAAAATAATGAACATTTGTATTGAGGGTTAGCTGGAAGAACGTTTATTGTTGTTGATGATGATTTTTTTTTTGTACTTTTAATAAGCAGAAGGTTGTGTACATCCAGTCTGTTAAAGAGACCCTTTCTGACCTCAGTATATCTTTCAAAGTAGACACATCAACCCCTTTCAAAAATATCCTTGTTTACTTTTCTCGGTAATCCACTCAACACTAGCCATGCTCTGGAAACATGTTTTTGAAAAAATAAACTAACAAGAATGAGTCAAATTGATAAAAGCCTACAAAATATAATTTCAGAAGGCAGAACAGAAGTTTGAAACTATATCCTCAAAGGCTGTAAAACAGTAAAGAGAAAACCCTCTTTGTACAACAAAACAAATTAATTTACATACTTAAAGGATATGTTAGGCTCAGAATATAGATAATCTCTGCTCTCCATTGCCTGGGGACAAACTATATGAAATGTAGAAGCTCTCTGGTGAGTTTAATACTTTTAACATCTTATTTGCACTAAAGAAGTTTTGAACACTCCCCAAATCCCGAACATTTGGTGGAATTTGGTGTGCTCACAGCTGTGGTTGAGTTCTTGTTTTACCTGGTAATGCTGTGCAATTCCATATGTTGTATATGTCAAAATTGAAGATAATTTTTCTTTTGATGGAATAAACAAACAAACCCTTCTTCTCAAGGAGGGAGTTTTACAGAATCGGGCAGACTGAAGCTTTGTGTGTGTTGAGAAGTATTAATAATCTGATAAAAACACACCTGTGGATTCTGAGTTGCAGCACACAGCACGCAGATGTATGAAGCACCACCACCCAGGGTATGTCTTATCGGCCTAGAAAGAGCAAAGTCGATGCTGACGAATCCTGTGTATGGAGGCTGAGAATGGATTTCATCTCAAGAAATCAAGATCCTTCAGATCGTGGAAGTAAATGAAATTTCAAATGTGCAGGTAGACATTACAATGAATATCAGACTATCCCATGACCTCTTCGTGTGAGCCCATGGAAAATAGTGTGGAGAAAAAGAAATCTAAGTTTGGTTTTCTAAGGGCTCATCCTAGCTCTTCCCCACCAGCTGTGTCTTTGTGCAAGTTTCTTACCTTCCTCAACTAACTACAGATAATCATAGTACCTATACTCTGAGATGAGAGGAAGATTAAAGGATACTTTTATTTAAAAATGTTCATCATGGGGATTGGTTCAAGATGGCAGGATAGAAGGACATGCTCTCACTCCCTCTAACGAGAACACCAGACTCACAACTAACAGCTGAACAATCATTGACAGGAAGACACTGGAACTCACCAAAAAATATACCCCATATCCAAAGACAAAGGAGAAGCCACAGTGAGATGGTAAGAGAGGCGCAATCACAATAAAATCAAATCCCATAACTGCTGGGTGGGTGACTCAAAAACTGGAGAACACTTATACCACAGAAGTCCACCAACTGGAGTGAAGGTTCTGAGCCCCACATCAGGCTTCCAAACTTGGGGGTCTGGCAACAGGAGGAGGAATTCCTAGAGAATCAGACATTGTAGGCTAGTGGGATTTGATTGCAGGACTTCGACAGGACTGGGGAAAACAGAGACTCCACTCTTGGAGGGAACACACAAAGTACTGTGCATATTGGGACCCAGGGGAAGGAGCAGTGGCCCCATAGAGACTGAACCATACCTACCTGCTAGTGTTGGAGGGTCTTCTGCAGAGTTGGGGGGTGGCTCTGTCTCACCGTGAGGACAAGAACACTGGTAGCAGAAGTTCTGGGAAGTATTCCTTGGCATGAGCCCTCCCAGAGTCTGCCATTAGCCCCACCAAAGAGCCCAGGTAGGCTCCAGTGTTGGGTCACCTTAGGCCAAACAAATAATAGGGAGGGGACCCAGCCACACCCATCAGTAGACAAGCGGATTAAAGTTTTACTGAGCTCTACCCACCAGAGCAACAACCAGCTCTACCCACCACCAGTCCCTCCCATCAGGAAACACCCACAAGCCTCTTAGATAGACTCATCCACCAGAGGGCAGACAGCAGAAGCAAGAAGAACTACAGTCCTGTAGCCTGTGGAACAAAAACCACATTCACAGAAAGATAGACAAGATGAAAAGGCAAAGGGCTATGTACCAGATGAAGGAACAAGATAAAACCCCAGAAAAACAACTAAATGAAATAGAGATAGGCAACCTTCCAGAAAAAGAATTCAGAATAATGACAGTGAAGATGATTCAAGATCTTGGGGAAAAAAATGGAGGCAAAGGCTGAGAAGATGCAAGAAATGTTGAACAAAGATCTAGAAGAATTAAAGAATAAACAAACAGAGATGAACAATACAATAACTGAAATGAAAACTACACTAGAAGGAATCAATAGCAGAATAACTGAGGCAGAAGAACGGATAAGTGACCTGGAAGACAGAATGGTGGAATTCACTGATGCAGAACAGAATAAAGAGAAAAGAATGAAAAGAAATGAAGACAGCCTAAGAAAACTCTGGGACAACATTAAACGCAACAACATTCGCATTATAGGGGTCCCAGAAGGAGAAGAGAGACAGAAAGGACCCGAGAAAATATTTGAAGAGATTATACTCAAAAACTTCCCTAACATGGGAAAGGAAATATCCACCCAAGTCCAGGAAGCCTAGAGAGTCCCATACAGGATAAACCCAAGAAGAAACATGCCAAGATGCATATTAATCAAATTGGCAAAAATTAAGAACACAGAAAAATTATTGAAAGCAGCAAGGGAAGAATGACAAATAACATACAAGGGAACTCCCATAAAGTTAACAGCTGATTTCTCATCAGAAACTCTACAAGCCAGAAGGGAGTGGCATGATATAGTTAAAATGATGAAAGGGAAGAACCTATAACCAAGATTACTCTACCCAGAAAGGATCTCATTCAGATTCGATGGAGAAATCAAAAGTTTTACAGACAAGCGAAAGCTAAGAGAATTCAGCACCAAGAAACCAGCTCTACAACAAATGCTAAAGGAGCTTCTGTAAGTGGGAAACACAGGAGAAGAAAAGGACCTACAAAAACAAACCAAAAACAATTAAGAAAAAGGTAAAAGGAACGTACATATTGATAATTACCTTAAATATAAATGGATTAAATGCTCCAACCAAAAGACACAGCCTGGCTGAATGGATATAAAAACAAGACCCGTGTATATATGCTGTCTACAAGAGACCCACTTCAGAACTAAGGACACATACAGACTGAAAGCAAGGGGATGGAAAAAGATATTCCACATAAATGGAAATCAAAAGAAAGCTGGAGTAGTAATACTCATATCAGATAAAATAGACTTTAAAGAATATTACAAGAGACAAGGAAGGACACTACATAATGATCAAGGGATCAATCCAAGAAGAAGACATAACAATTATAAATATATATGCACCCAACATAGGAGCACCTCAATACATAAGGCAACTGCTAACAGCTCTAAAAGAGGAAATCGACAGTAACACAATAATAGTGGGGGACTTTAACACCTCAGTTACACCAAAGGACAGATCATCAAAACAGAAAATTAATGAGGAAACAAAAGCTTTATATGACACAGTAGACCAGATAGATTTAATTGATATCTATAGGACATTCCATCCAAAAAGACCAGATTACCCTTTCTTCTCAACTGCAAACAGAACTTTCTCCAGGATAGATCACATCTTGGGTCAAAAATCAAGCCTCAGTAAACTTAAGAAAATTGAAAGCATACCAAGCATCTTTTCTGCTGACAATACTGTGAGATTAGAAATCAATTACAGGGAAAAAACGTAAAAAACACAGACACATGGAGGCTAAACAACATGTTACTAAATAACCAAGAGATCACTGAAGAAATCAAAGAGGAAATCAAAAAATACCTACATGCAAATGACAGTGAAAACACGATGATCCAAAACCTATGGGATACAGCAAAAGCAGTTCTAAGAGGGAAGTTTATAGCTATACAAGCCTACCTCAAGAAACAAGAAAAATCTCAAGGAAACAATCTAACCTTACACCTAACAGGACTAGAGAAAGAAGAAAAAACAAAACCCAAAGTTAGCAGAAGAAGAGAAATCATAAAGATCAGAGCAGAAATAAATGAAATAGAAACAAAGAAAACAATAGCAAAGATCAATAAAACTAAAAGCTGGTTCTTTGAGAAGATAAACAAAATTGATAAACCATTAGCCAGAGTCATCAAGAAAAAGAGGGAGAGGACTCAAATCAATAAAATTAGAAATGAAAAAGGAGAAGTTACAGCAGACACCACAGAAATACAAAGCATCCTAAGAGACTACTACAAGCAACTCTATGCCAATAAAATGGACAACCTGGAAGAAATTGACAAATTCTTAGAAAAACACAACCTTCCAAGACAGAACCATGAAGAAATAGAAAATATGAACAGACAAATCACAAGTAATGAAATTGAAACTGTGATTAAAAATCTTCCAACAAACGAAAGCACAGGACCAGATGGCTTCCTGGGTGAATTCTATCAAACATTTAGAGAAAAGCTAACAATCACCCTTCTCAAACTCTTCCAAAAAACTTCAGAGGAAGGAATACTCCCAAACTCATTCTATGAGACCACCATCACCCTTATACCAAAAACAGAAAAAGATACTACAAAAAAGGAAAATTAAAGACCAATATCACTGATGAATATAGATGCAAAAATCCTCAACAAAATATTAGCAAACAGAATCCAACAACACATTAAAAGGATCATACACCATGATAAAGTAGGATTTATCCCAGGGATGCAAAGATTCTTCAATATACGCAAATCAATCAATGTGATACAACATAGTAACAAATTGAAGAATGAAAACCATATAATCATCTCAATAGATGCAGAAAAAGCTTTTGACAAAATTCAACACACATTTATGATAAAAACTCTCCAGAAAGTGGTCATAGAGGGAACCTACCTCAACATAATAAAGGCCATATATGACAAACCCACAGCAAACATCATTCTCAATGGTGAAAAATTGAAAGCATTTCCTCTAAGATCAGGAACAAGACAAGGATGTCCACTCTCACCACTATTATTCAACATAGTTTTGGAAGTCCTAGCCATGGCAATCAGGGAAGAAAAAGAAATAAAAGGAATACAAATTGGAAAAGAAGTAAAACTGTCAATATTTGCAGATGACATGATACTATACATAGAGAATACTAAAGATGCCACCAGAAAACTACTAGAGCTAATCAATGAATTCGGTAAAGTTGCAGGATACAAAGTTAATGCACAGAAATCTTTTGCATTCCTATATACTAATAATGAAAAATCTTAAAGAAGAATTAAGGAAACACTCCCATTTACCATTGCAACAAAAAGAATAAAATAAATAGGAATAAACTTACCGAGGGAGACTAAAGACCTGTATGAAGAAAACTATAGGACACTGATGAAAGAAGTTAAAGATGATACCAACAAATGGAGAGATATACCATGTTCTTGGATTGGAAGAATCAATATTGTGAAAATGACTATACTACCCAAAGCAATCTACAGATTCAATGCAATCCCCATCAAATTACCAATGGCATTTTTTTATGGAACTAGAAGAAAAAATCTTAAAATTTGTTTGGAGACACAAAAGACCCCGAATAGCCAAAGCAGTCTTAAGGGAAAGGAAGGGAGCTGGAGGAATCAGACTCCCTGACTTCAGACTATACTACAAAGCTACAGTAATCAAGACAATATGGTACTGGCACAAAAACAGAAATATAGATCAATGGAACAGGATACAAAGCCCAGAGATAAACCCACACACATATGTCACCTTATCATTTTTTTTTTTTTTTTTTTTTTGCGGTACGTGGGCCTCTCACTGTTGTGGCCTCTACCATTGCAGAGCACAGGCTCCGGACGCACAGGATCAGTGTCCATGGCTTATGGGCCTACCCGCTCCGCAGCATGTGGGATCTTCCCGGGCCGGGGCACAAACCCATGTCCCCTGCATTGGCAGGCGGACTCTCAACCACTGTGCCACCAGGGAAGCCCTCACCTTATCTTTGATAAAGGAGGCAAGAATATACAGTGGAGAAAAGACAGATTCTTCAAAAAGTGGTGCTGGGAAAACTGGACAGATACATGTAAAAGTATGAAATTAGAACACTCCCTAACACCATGCACAAAAATAAACTCAAAATGGATTAAAGACCTAAATGTAAGGCCAGACACCATCAAACTCTTAGAGGAAAACATAGGCAGAACACTCTATGACATAAATCACAGCAACATCCTTTTTGACCCACCTCTTAGAGAAATGGAAATAAAAACAAAAATAAACAAACGGGACTTAATGAGACTTAAAAGCTTTTGCACAGCAAAGGAAACCATAAACAAGACCAAAAGACAACCCTCCAAATGGGAGAAAATATTTGCAAATGAAGCAACTGACAAAGGATTAATCTTCAAAACATACAAGCAACATAGGCAGCTCAATATCAAAAAAACAAACAACCCAATCCAAAAATGGGCAGAAGACCTAAATAGACATTTCTCCAAAGAAGATATACAGATTGCCAACAAACACATGAAAGGATGCTCAACATCATTAATCATTAGAGAAATGCAAATCAAAACTACAATGAGATATCATCTCACACCAGTCAGAATGGCCATCATCAAAAAAATCTACAAACAATAAATGCTGGAGAGGGTGTGGAGAAAAGGGAATCCTCTTGCACTGTTGGTGGGAATGTAAATTGATACAGCCACTATGGAGAACAGTATGGAGGTTCCTTAAAAAACTAAAAATAGAAGTACCATATGATCCAGCAATCGCACTACTGGGCATATAACCTGAGAAAACCATAATTCAAAAAGAGTCATGTACCACAATGTTCATTGCAGCACTATTTACAATAGCCAGGACATGGAAGCAACCTAAGTGTCCATCAATAGATGAATGGATAGAGAAGATGTGGCACATATGTACAATGGAATATTACTCAGCCATAAAAATGAATGAAACTGAGTTATTTGTCGTGAGGTGGATGGACCTAGAGACTGTCATACAGAGTGAAGTAAGTCAGAAAGTCAAAACATACAAGCAACATACGCAGCTCAATATCAAAAAAACAAACAACCCAATCCAAAAATGGGCAGAAGACCTAAATAGACCTTTCTCTAAAGAAGACATACAGATGGCCAAGAGGCACATGAAAAGCTGCCTAACATCACTACTTATTAGAGAAATGCAAATTAAAACTACAATGAGGTATCACCTCACACCAGTTAGAATGGGCATCATCAGAAAATCTACGAACAACAAATGCTGGAGAAGGTGTGGAGAAAAGGGAATCCTCTTGCACTGTTGGTGGGAATGTAAAATGATACAGCCACTATGGAGAACAGTATGGAGGTTCCTTATAAAACTAAAAATAGAATTACCATATGACCTAGCAATCCCACTACTGGACATATACCCAGAGAAAACGATAATTCAAAAGACACATGCAGGGCTTCCCTGGTGGCACAGTGGTTGAGAGTCTGCCTGCCGATGCAGGGGACATGGGTTTGTGCCCTGGTCCGGGAAGATCCCACATGCCACGGAGCGGCTGGGCCCGTGAACCATGGCCGGTGAGCCTGCACGTCTGGAGCCTGTGCTCCGCAACGGGAGAGGTCACAGCAGTGAAAGGCCCGCATACTGCAAAAAAAAAAAAAAAAGAGACACATGCATCCCTATGTTCATTGCAGCACTATTTACAATAGCCAGGTCATGGAAGAAACCTAAGTGTCCATCGACAGATGAATGGATAAAGAAGATGTGGTACATATATACAATGGAATATTACTCAGCCATAAAAAGAAACGAAATTGGGTCATTTGAAGAGACATGGATGGATCTAGAGACTGTCATACAGAGTGAAGTACGTCAGAAAGAGAAAAACAAATACCGTATATAACTCATATATGTGGAACCTAGAAAAATGGCACAGATGAACTGGTTTGCAGGGCAGAAATAGAGAAATAGATGTAGAGAACAAACATATGGACATCGAGGGCGGAAAGCGGAGGGGGGTGGGAGTGGTGGTGTGATGAACTGGGCGATTGGGATTGACATGTACACACTGATGTGTATAAAATTGATAACTAATGAGGACCTGCTGTATAAAAAAATAAATAAAATAAAATTAAAAAAAATAAAACCTCTTGAATGAAAAAAACAATATATAAAAATGTTCATGACAATATTTATATTATTAAATATTGAAAACTCTAAGAAGTCCAGTGACACGGGATCTATCTAATACACTATCCATGCAGTATTATATTATAATTCAATCAGTGTTTTCACCTTATAGATCACAGTATAATTTGTAACCATATATTCATAAACTTATACATTTAATAAAAATTACAAGGAAACACACCAAAATGTTGGGTTTGTGTCTGGTTAATGAAATTTTGAGGGAGTTTGATTTTTCTTTTTATTTCTCACATCCTCTATAATGATCTTATAATATTTTTTAAAATCAGAAAAAATTACCTTATAAAATGAATAAATTAATTTTGCTTGCCAGAGACAAAATGTGAAATTTGCAGAAATAGCCCCTGAGCATTGTAGGAACTACCATACTATGCAGGTTAAAAGACAGACCTTATATCTGAATCTTTGCTCTACTGCTTACTGTGTTACCTTATGCAACTATGCAACTCTGTAAACTCCTGTCCCTGTTTCCTCTTCCATGTAAAAGAAACAATAATAACTACCGCATGAGGTTGTTGTGAAGGTAAAATAAAACTATACATGAAATCTCTTTGCATACTGCTTGTCACAAAGGAAATGCTCAATAAATATTTAAGAGATATTCCACATTCAACTATACTGTAGCATTTTAAGAGCTTGGGAAGATCTTCCCTTAAGCATCCTTCTCCATAGTTTTATTTCCAATTTAAGAAAAATGGTTCAAACTTGAAAATAAGGCAAAAACGTTACTGCACACCCTTTCAAAGACACACAGAACTATTGTTGAACAAACCCACATAAGTGTCCATTTTTTGATCTAAGGAAAGACAACTGTGTTTGATTTGTAATTGTCTATTTTTTTAACATCTTTATTGGAGTATAATTGCTTAACAATGATGTGTTAGTTTCTGCTGTATAACAAAGTGAATCAGCTATACACATTCTTATATCCCCATATCTCCTCCCTCTTGCGTCTCCCTCCCACCCTCCCTACCCCACCCCTCTGGGTGGACACAAAGCACCGAGCTGATCTCCTTGTGCTATGCGGCTGTTTCCCACTAGCTGTCTATTTGATTTGTAATTGTCTCGATCAGGGCCTGGGCCTGGTAAAGTTAGATCTTAACTTGTACAAGATGGATAAGCTGCAAATTATTTTCGTCCAGTAGAGATGTGAATAATTTCTGTTCAGTAGGAAATATAACTCCAAGGGTTAAGATATTATTATACTGCAGGACATTAATCAGTTTGGAATCCAATTTTGCAGCCTTATTTTAGCATTCTTTTTTCCACTGACTCTCTCTCTCTATATTTTTTTCTCATTTTCTCCTTTGAACTAGGTTTACCATCCTGCTGGTTCCCTTATTAATGAGGTAAATAAATCTTCGATACGTGCTTACTGTATATTTGTATGAGAACCATGTTTTTAACTTACTGAAAATTATACTTTAACACTGATCTTGGACATTTTTTTCATTAGTGATTTAAAATATATAAACAGACATTCACCCTTGTAAGCATAACATATATAGTTTTATTCGTGATAAATATAGCACTGGAAAAGGAAGATGCTACATGGGATCTTATAACAGTACGCCAGGGTACTTTCTGTGGAATTTTATCCCTCATGATGAGATACACAGGAAACATGTTTTGGAATGGAGAACTGGTGGGAGGGAGCTGATAAATGATGATTTCAAAGATGGAATTCAACCCAGGAAATCCATTTGAGACACAGTGCCTCTTGGCCTGTTAAGAGTACTGTGGTGCACAGGTGGGCAGGGAGGAGAATGGTGTGGGCGAAGGGTGTTGGGAAAGGAGTAGGTACAGTGAGAGAGGGTGTATATCAAAGGCAATCGTTACCAATTTCAAAATTTAGCCTGGATGTTATCATGCCTCAGGTACGAACGTTCTGTGGACCCACAGCGGTGTCCAAGAAATTTTTAGGCACAAAGTCAGAAGGGTTTTCATAACAACACTGAGATGATATTTGCTTTTTCACTGACTGTGCAAAAGTAATGGTGAGTAACGCTGTTTGCAGCTTGACATGACACTAAACACTAAACCAGCGATCATTACAGGCTTTACCAAATGAACTCACAAAACGAAGGCCAGTTTCACTTAATAATGTCCTTGATGAAGCAGTAAAAGTTGATAATCTTATTAAACCTCAACCCTTGAATATGTGTTTTTTAAAATATTCTTTGTGACAAAAGGGGAAGTATGAATAAAGCACTTCTGCTAAATACTAAAGATGTCTCAAGAAAAGGTACTGTGTGATTGAGCTGCCAGCTGAATTTGCTGCTTCTTTTTCCATGGAATGTCATTTTTAACTGAAATAATGACTGACAAACTATGGTTATTCAGACTTGTGTATCTGGCAGACATTTTCTCAAAAATAAATGAAACAAGCCTGTCACTTCAAGGAAAACAACTGTCAGTGTCTAATGTCAATGAGAACAATTCCACTTGCAAACAATTATTAGAATTTTAGAAAAGTTGTATCCACCACTGTGAGCTTGATAGGTTCCTCAAACTTAAAGACTTTTCTAGTGAAATAAGTGGTGCAATGTTTCATGCTGTGCAGTGGAATGAGTCAACATTTAGAAGAGCTACGTAATTCAATGAACTGATATTTTCCACAGGACCATTGAATGATGTTACAAAATTATGCCTGGTAAAGAAAAGCATGCACTCAAAGATAGACCAGCGGATTTTAATACACAGGATACCACCTGTCAAGTTTTGGTGTAGCATCAAAGAAGAATGTCCTCAATGATAAATGTAAAGTCTTTAAAGCCAGCTATAGCTCTAGTGGAACAGAAGAACAATATAGCAAGAGCAGAGCTTGTAAATAGCATTTGGCATTAGGCAAGAATATCCACAATGACCTGAAAAGGTTATTGAAGTATGCTTCCCTTTTCTAACTACACTATCTGTGTGATGCTGAATCTTCTTCCTATATTGCAATTAAAACCATGTATTGCAGTAAGTTGACTGTAGAATATTTTTTTGTTTTTGAAAATATATCTATATTTTATTTTTAAATGTTATTTATGTTAACAGGTACTGTGTTTAGTATTGTTTTAAAATTATTTAAAATTAATATGTATATTTTAAATTTCTACTTCAGAAAGTATCAGTACATATGACCTACATTTAAAAAAAAGCTCTTTGGGTTCCTCAATAATTT
This sequence comes from Lagenorhynchus albirostris, assembly GCF_949774975.1. Lineage (NCBI taxonomy): Eukaryota > Metazoa > Chordata > Mammalia > Artiodactyla > Delphinidae > Lagenorhynchus > Lagenorhynchus albirostris. The sequence goes on from NC_083103.1 coordinate 29,096,433, forward strand.
TTAAGGGTGTAAAGGTGGTCTTGGAAACAAAAAGTTGGAGTAGTTCTCCTCTAATGTACTGAAGCAAGAAAGATCTATCCATGCTCAATTAGGTTTTTCATCTAAAGAACAAAATAATCTTTAAACTGACAGCATGAAAGAATAAGAAGTTTAGGAACTTGGGGCATTATATAGTTTGGGAATGATTTCAAGTATAAAAGCTCTGTGAAGTTTTCACAACAGGTTGGAAGGCAAACAATAAAACTATGGTTTGATGAATAATTTTTATTTGTTAAATGTCTGGGAATAGCTCATACTAAGGCTTCCATTTAAATAGACACAGTGCTTATTTTTAAAAGTATTTACTTTATGAGTATCTACATAAAAGGCTATCCTTTACAATACTGTTGATATTAACTCTATTTCTGTGTATTAATCTATGACCAAACACACAAATGTACCCAAAGTTTACACAGATGTCGGAAATAGGAGGCTGAGGGGCTACGTTTGATATTTGGTTGGTTCCAAAATGGAGGCAACATCTTTATCAACTTGGTAATGGAGATTTTAGAAAATCATTAAAACTCCTTTATTGACTTTATTTATTTTGATGAAATTCTCATCACAGTAAAGAAACAATATTTTGTTTAAATGCCAGTTAAAGTTCTGGAAAGCTATAGGCAAAGTCTCATGCACAGATTACCTCTCCTGATATGTTGGCTATCACCTTTTAAAACTGATTTTTATGTGTTCTTCAAAAGCTAAGAAATAATCCCTAAGAATCTGAATCCAATATGTTGACCCATGTTGACTGAAAGAAAAAAAGTGAGGAAAAACCACAAGGGTACCCAACCTCACATTGATTGAAAATGTCTTTTCACATTTTCCATTGCACAGTTCAGTTTTCAGTCAAGTGAAACTAAAAATGATGATGATGATGATGATGATGAAGAAAGGAAGAAGACTATGAGATGGTGGAGGAGGAAAATGTAGGATTTCTTATTCTTCATTTTGCAAGTAAGGACATTACCAAATAAACAACCCTTCTGTCTTCTATTTCCACTATTTAGTAAAAGAAAAGGCATTTTAACATCACAAAAAGTGTGAAGGATACAATTTCAGAATAAAGGGCAGTCTTTCTTAAGATAAGCTAGCTAACAAACTTATACTGATTGGATGGATGGATAGATAGATAAAATGTGCATGTATAGTTATGTACTCTATGTATACATACACACACACACACACACACATACACACAGCACAGTGCCTGGCGCTAGAAAGTGTTTGATAAAATGATTATTATAATTAGATTTTTCACAGTTAGCTTTTTGTAGAGGAAGGAATAGCAGGTATAATGCTATCAGGAAAAGGTGGTTGTAATTTAGAAATATGTATGAACTTCCTGGATTTTTGCTTCATTTTATATTCTTTCACTTCAGAAAAAGTTTGAAATCATGGAAGAGAAATCTTCACGTTTCCCATGAAATCTTCTAAACAGGCCTCCAAGAGTACAGAGTGAGGAATCTAAAATAACATTAAATGATATTTCCAGATGTACCTGTCACTCTTTGAGACCTTGGACTTATGTCAAAGCAAGAGCTGTTTGTATTTCCTTTAGAAATACTCTCTTCAAGAGATTACAGTCAAGCAGAAAAACTTGCTCAGCAATGAAATTAGCAATAGGTCCTCAACTGAATCACAGTAGCAACCCTGTGTAAAAATAAGTTGATAGTAGACGTTTAATCAGAAAATAAACGTTCCATACAAGTCTTTGAAGTTACATGAATTTAGCACAATATTCTAGCCCAGGGAAGTCAAATAACTTAAAACAAATGCCTTGACTTCCCTCTCCCAAATCCACCTCAGACATCATAATAACCATGCCTCCCTTTTCCAACCAAGGGCAGATAAAAGGACCTCAGAACACCTTTTTTTATTTGACACTTGAGGATGACACTACTAATCGACCAGATTAGGCAGAAGGGATAAAACTCATTTGCTATTCCTATTTTTAAATTTCTACTTCAACATCTATAGATAAAGTTAGTGAGGACTTTTACTCAAAAATTTTCATCTACTCATTTTGTACATATTTATTGAGTTCCTTTTGTGTAGTGAAAACTTGACTTAGGTGCCTGGAATATTGAGGCATTTAGGATGAATTGACCTCAAAAAGCTTACAGACTGGTGGGAGAGATAGAAAATAAATTACTAATTACAGTATAGGATGCTAAGTGCTGAGTGAAGTATACTAAAGGTGCTGTGACGACACAGAGGAGAGATACCAGGCCCTTTCTGGAGAGAGAGTTTTGGAAGACTTTTAAAAAGAGATGGCCCTTGTCTGAGTCTTGAAGGACGAGCAGGACTTCATGAAAGTTAATGGAGGTTGTAGGAAAATGCATTTGAGAGAAAGAGAAGGGCATTTTGTAAGTTTATGAAGTTATAAACCATAACAGAAAATTCTGGGATGCAAAGAATTGGTAAGACTTGGAGGAGAGGCATTGAGACAAGTCTATAGAAGGAGTGGTTTAAGTCACAAAAGTTTTAAATGTTGAACCAAGGACAATATTAAGAAACTACAAGTTCCTCCATAATTTAACAAAATTCAGTTGTGTCCAGGATTTATACATAAGAATCAAACTTTTCCAATAGGTTTAAAACAATAGGTTATACATAAAACATATATATAATTATATAGACTATATATAATATAGATGTAGATATACACATAGACATAGATACAGATATATAGCTACCTTAATACTGATTTACAATATTAAAATGAAACCCCAATCTATTCCACTGATCTGCCTGCATGCCCTGATCATGCATGCAGATATACATTTATCCAGATTTACCTGTAATTTTTTCATTTTGTGGAGGATAGTGGTGCTGGTGTAACTCTATACTAATAATACAATTGACAGGAGCTTCAAGTCCCTCTTTAGTAGTTTTACACCAACCCCTTTACAGATTCTACATTGGGATTTTTACTCATTCTAAAGTAATTTAGGCTTCATGATGTAAACCAGAATAGAAGAAATATACCCTGTAATTATCCGTGTTATCATAGCTCTCTTGGAGTTAGGAACCAAATGATCTGGAGCTATTTCCCTGGCTAAGCCACTTAACGGTACTGAGCATCACTCTGTATTTTTTTAAATGAGGCTAGGAAAATGTCCTAGTAGAGCTGCTGTAAAGATTAAATAATCATGATTCTTAAGACAACACTTTATGAGCTCTCCTCTCAAAGTTGCACCTTTTTGTAAATTATAATTTCATCCTTACAGTTTCTCACATTAAAAACTTTGGATTTGCCCTTAACTTCTTTCCCTCTTTCTCTCACATTCCATGTCTGGTCAGTGAGCAAATCCTCTTGAGTCCATTTTCAAAATATACCTATAATCTCACCCTTCTCACCTTCTCTATTATTATCACTCTGATCCAAGCCAGTACCATCTCTCACCTGATAATTCAACAGCCTCCTTCCTCACACAGCAGCTAGAGTGGCCCCATTAACATGTACACTAGATGCATCTCTCATCTTTTCAAAATGCCCATCCTGCTCTGCACTAAAGCCCAAGTCTTCACCATGACCCACAAGGCTCTACCTGATCTGGCCTCCTGCTCTCATTGACCTTATCTCCCTAACTCTCTCTCTTGCTCCATCAGTTTCAATCATCTGGACCTTCTTGCTGTTTTGCAAACATGTCAAGGATGCTCCTTCTTCAGGGCCTTTACCCTGGCTATCTTCTTGGACTAGAAAACTCTTCCCCCAAACAACTACAAGACCAACCCCCCCTTACTTCATTTCTCCGCTTAAATGTCACCCAATCAATGAGGCTCTCCCTGGCTGATCTGTATAAAACAGCATTCCCCCCCACAAGTGGCCCTTTGTCCCCACTGTCCTGCTTTATTCCTCTCCCAGGCCTCCTCTCACTATATGTGATCACCTTCAGGGCAGTTCTACACTCCTTCCAAGCATGTGCCAGCCTCATACTCCCTGCACCCTTTGACGTTAGGCACAGACATAAGACTCGCCTTTGCCAGTGAGATGTGGCCTATGTCTCTTCCTGGTAGGAGCTTTAAAAGTCATTGCAGAATTCATCATGTTTCTCTTGAAGATCGTGGCATATGGGTCAAGGTGGAGCCTCTGTCCTAAATGCCTATGTAACTGTGAATTGCAAAGCCCTTCTGCTAACTTGCTTTAAATCTGTAGCATAAGTGAAAAATAAACTTTATTGGGTAAACCACAGAGATTTGAGCTTATTTTTTTTTTACTGCAGCACAACCTATACAATCCTAATTTATTACCTGAAACATATTTACTTTCTCATTGTCTGATTCTGTCATCAAAACATAAGTTTCATGAGGGCAGGACCTTCATATATTTTGTTCACAAAATTGTGACACATACTGCATACCCAATTGATTGAATAAATGAATTGGTTGAATAAATGAACATATGGATGTATGACGTCTTAATATGAGGCAAGCATTGTTCTAAGTGCTTTGAAGCTATTATTTGATTTCCACAGTACTACCCTATGAGATCCATTTTGCAGATAAGGGAACTAAGACAGAGAAGGACATAGTGCCTGGCACAGAGTAGAAAATCAGTAAATATTTCCTAAGAAGAGGGAATAGGAGTGATTAGTATTCAATTCTTTCACCAAATAACTGCTCAACTAACGACGGCTAAAGAATTTGGATAAATGTAGTATCAAAGAATCTAGTGATGAAACTTAAAAGATGACTAACTTCTACCCTCATTGTTCTCTAAAAATGTTGTATTATTAAAAAGATTTTTGAATTATTCTAGTAGACTATCTATTCACATTCAAATTAATATTCACCCATAATATTCAGAGCCTTTCTACATGGGTATGTATTTCATTTTTAGGCTAAGCTTATGACAGAGGCAGAATGAACAAGTTAAAAAAAAAATCAGTTGAGGTGTCAGGAAGGTAGAAACACCTGGATTTGAATTCCAGCTTGGAACATTACTAGACCTGTGACCATAGATAAGTGACCTTAATAGCTCTAAGTGTACATTTCTTCACTATAAAATAAAGATATTAATATCTATTAATAACATCACTGTGAGAAATAAATGAAATTATGTATATAAAGTGCTTAACAGAAAGTTGATCAATAAAGGGCAGTAAAAAGATAAATAAATAAATGTCAGTTCCTTCTCCCTGCCCTGGGCTGCTCTATGGCAGTGTTTCCTAAAATGTATTCTGGGAAACACTAATTCTGTGGAATTTAAATAGTTCTTACAAGAAAAGGTGTTTGCTACAATCATATATTTGGGGGATGTATAGCATTATTCCCAACTGCATGTGTTCTGCAGGTGCGCTGCTGGGGGGGTCCATCCCATTTACTAGCTGTGCACTATGGGCCACTTTCTTAACCTCTTGGTGACTCAATTTTGTCATCTGTAAAATGTAGATAATAATTTTAACTAACATTTAGGATGATTTTAGGTATTAAATGAGATCATCTACATATTAGATAACCATAGAATCTATCATCCAAACCAGGACATTTTTCCCAACATTTTATTTTGAAAAGTTGAAAGAACTTTTATCCACCATCATTCATATATATATATATATATATATATATATATAAACAAATGCTATAATTAACATTTTTCTAGATTTCTTATCATGTATATCCATTTATCTATCCTTCCCCCCGCCCCGGGACACTTTTGAGAGTGAAAGGAGATAATACTTATGCAAGAATAGAGAGGTAATATTGGGACTTTCCCAGACACACTTGGATATATGGTCTTTCTATGTATAATTTACCTAGGACAGTAATTGGCCATGGTAACCACACAATAAATGATAGATATTATAGTTTCTAGTTAAGTTCTGAAAATTCTGAGTTAAACAGAGACACATAGCATTTTGTCCTGCAGCGACAATCCTGAATAACTTTCTGATTACTCAATTCAGTAATTGTCTGAGATTGCCTCCATATGACTGCAACTTTTATTTTATAGCAACTTAAAGATTACATGATATTTAGTGGTCACCATGGCATCTTTTCTCCACCCCTGCAACCTTGAGAAAATTAATAAAACCTAAAGGCCATCTTGGCTAAGAGGCATAAAATGATATCTGCACAGTTCATCACATTGTAAAATAAACTCCACTTCTGTTTGCAAAGTTTCCTAACTGGCCACTCAGTAGTTGCCCCACTCAAATTCAGCTTCCAGAATCCAGACACTTGTTTGATTGTTTGCAGCTGAGTGGTTTTTCGGGAGGATTAAAGAATGGGTTCACTAGCTGGGTTTGTAGACATCAGCCAATTTGGCCAAGGAGAGATATGCTTACAAATCAGTGTGTTGTAGAAAAAAACAACAAAAGTAATAATAAAATGCAAATACTGTGTGTTAAGAACTTAACATATGCCAAATAATGTGTTCGGCACTCCACATGGAGGATCTCTGGACTTGACATCTAAAACCGGGTTTATGTCTCTTCCCTTACAATCTGTGATTATGAGATTTTTACTACGTCGCTTAACCAGCTCATTTATAAAATCTGGACAAGAATACCTGACCACCCTGCTTCTCGGGATTGGTGGAAGGATCAAATATGATACTGCAGATAAATGTTCTCTGTCAACCACACATTGCTATACAGAATATATTACTGTCTGTTGGCTATTAGTTCTCTACGAGTACCCAGAGTCTATGGAGTCTACTAGCTCAGTAATAGATGCTAATAAAAAATATTAAATTTGTAAGTCCTGGGAAATTTTTACCTAGGAAGGGAAAAAATATGTTTCATTATCATAATAAAAATATAATAAATATATAATAATATAATAAAGAAACACACTTTTCCCACAACATGTAGCACTTATGACATATCAGCTTGAGGTTTTAGGACCTTGGGTAAGTCCTATGCTCCCTCAATTCTTCATCTTTAAAGTGGGGATACTGTCACCCACAATAGAGGGTTGTTATGAGAATTAAATAAGACAGGATATGTAAATGCAAATTATGAAACTGAAAGCATTACTCAGATATGGCATAATTATTCTTTGTATGTACCTGAATAGTCACAGTTTCTGTAATGTAGATAATTTAGACTCTAGAACTTGTTATAATTAGCACTTAAGAAGCTCCCAGAATGGATCTATTTTACATTCCATTCAAGAAGGCATTTCACTTAATTTTTAATAATCTGCAGCATTTCTAGACAAATCTAAGCTGGGCTACAAAGAAATATAGTATATCATAAAATGATCTGCAAATGTACATTAAATATTTCAAAAACCTCCCAAAGTAATGTTTGTAGCCTGATCCCATTTAACATTACTAAGTGACACCAGTTAGAAATATCCCGCATCCCACACAGGGTGTGTAAAATTCTACTGGCTGAGAGATCGTGTTTGCAGGATAAATTAAATATGAGACATAGTGATGTTGTCTTGTGTCCCCACCCAATATGTTGTTTTAAGTTTATGAAATATGCTCTCAGCAGAAATCCATCCTGCAATGCAAAATTAGCTTCTGGCCTGTGACTCTGCAGGCCTTTGCTAATAAATACCTTTATAGTCGTCTTGTACTGAAATTATAACTCGTAAAAAAGAAAGAGAGAGGGAAGTTGGGAAAGAAGAGAGAAATAGAACAGATAAAAGCTGTAAGAGTTTTTGGCGTATAAATTTAAAATATCCTCTGAATGTATTTCCTTCTTTAGTCTCTTATTTCTGCTCCAGAAGGGGTCTGACATGGCAGAAAGAATGCAACTTTCGGCACTAGAGTTTTGAGGGTTTGAATCCCACCTTCATCTCTTAACCTTGAGGTCATCTGTTTAACTCCCCACCCCCAGTCTTATCTATACAATGGGTTTTGTGACTGTTCTTCCTTGCTAAGAAGCTCAAGGTTAAGTCATGAGAGATCCAGGCTACAGTCAGCAGTGAATGAATATTGATGAATGAATATCAGTTACCTTCTACTTCTCTCCTTTTTCACTTAGTCATTAGCTCATTCATTCATTCTTCTTATATAATGTAAACAAAGTACAATACTTGGGGACACAAATACTAATTTTGTTATTTACTACTTGTACGAATTGCCTCTGAACTTCAAACTCTTCATCTGTAACACTGAGTTCCACGGAAGTGCCTCTGAGCTGCCCTAGGGATAAGGGTAGGGTGACTGAAGGAGGATGGACACATGGCAAAGTTCAAAGCTCCTACTCTCTACCCTCAACCACAGATAGCAGCTCTACATTTATCCTCTTATATAGGTTGAGATTTCCTGCAAGATATTCTTTTTAAGAAATAATACCATTGATATGAAATAAAAGAAAGAAAACCTTGGGACCAGCCAAATAGCTAATGATAGCTTTCCATTTCTGTTCTAATTTCCAATGATTCAAAGTATTCTTTGGAGGCTTAGTAAGTGTGCAATCCTAAAGACTCAGTTTTTCAGTGAGCTACAGAAACCATGGAGCTTAAAACAAGGTTCCTACTCTAAAGGAACTCACAGTCTCATAAAGAAGCTGACACATCTGCCCATGGACTGTTGAAAAATCATGAGACAATACAAGTGTCACTGTGGATGGTATAGTGGCAAGCTTTGGGGACTCAGAGATGGGAATGCACCCCAAGGCCTGGCATAGTAAGGGATTTAGGCTGGATGGGAAAGGGAAAGGACTGGGGTTGGTAGAAAGGAATGGGAAGGCCATATGCAGTGTGAATACAGCATAAGCAAATGTGCAGAGTGAGGAAAGAACATGAAAGGTATAGGAACCTCCAAGAAACAAGCCATTTCCTACTAGACAGAGATGAGTAGAGATGTTTTATAAGGGCTTGAATGACAAGCTGAGGCATTTGGGCTTTAGTTTATAATAATTAAATCCACTGGGAGTTGTTCTGAGTAGGACATGATTAAAAACCATGTTTCAGGAAGCTAAATCTAATGGTGTTGAGAAATTTGGGGTAGAACAACCAGGATTCCAGCCGAAGGATATTTTGATAATCCTCATCTGACTTTGCAGCATTCGGCATTCGCAGCATTTCATCTTTTCTTTGATACACTTTATTCACTCGTCTTACTGGAACAACTACGATTTCCTGGTTTTCCTTCTCCCTTATAAGCTGGTCTGGTTTGCTGGTTCCTCCTGTCTCTCCAGAGTCCCGACCACAGAATGCCTTGGGGCTCAGCCCTTGGACCTCTTCATTTTTCTATCTGCATTAACTCTCTTGATCATTTTATCCAGTCTGGTGACTTTTAATACCATCTATACGTTGATGAGGCCCAAACTTAAACCTCCCACCTGAACCTCATTCTGGAATTCCATATTGTTGTAAGCAACTGCCTACTTAACATTTCTAATAAGCATCTTAAACTTAAGTACTTCAAAATACTCCTCTTACAAAATGGAAAGTCCATTTTTTTAGCTGCTCAGGCCAAAACCTTGCAGTGATCCTTGAATATACTCCTTTTCTCACATCCCATGGCCGATCCATCAGCAAACTCTCTTGGGCCATACCTCCAGCAGGACCCTGGACATTTTTCCCAACCTCTACCACTCCTACTCTGGTTTAAGCCACCATAATTTTTCATGGAGATTACTACAATAGTCTCCTGTTTTGTTTTTACTTTTAACCTGCCCTTTTAAAGTCTATCTCAATCCAGCAGCCAGAGTAATTCTCTTCAAACATAAGTTAAATCATGTCTTTTCTCTCCTCAAAATGCTATTGGAGCATTTTGGCATAATGCTTTGGCATAAAAGCCAAAGTTCTTACAAAGGTCTTCGGACCCTTGTTTACTTGGTCCCTGTCTCGGCATCTCCTACTTCCTATCTTACTCATTCTCATCTCAGAGATTTGCTGTAAACTGCTCACTCTCCCTGGAATGTTCTTCCACCAGATATCCACATGATTTGTCCCTGACCCTTTTCAAGTCCTTATGCAAAGATTAGCTTCCCTTATTATCTACTTAAAGTTGTAGCCATCATTCCCCATATCCCCTATTGACTTCCCCAGCTTTATGTTTCTCCATGGCTCTTACTCTGCCAGTATATGCTGCTTCTTCTTCTTTTTTTAAGTTATTTATTTTATTTATTTTCTGACTTATACTAGAAAGTAGGCTTCATGAAGGCGGGATTGTGTCAGTTTTGTTTGCTCCTGTAATCCTGGTGTCTAGAACAATGACCACAGTAAGAACTCAACAAATACTTGTTTGGTGAATAAATATCTTTAAGCTGATAAAGATTTGACTATGGTGAAAACAGTAATTTGACAGAAAGAAAAGAAAAAGCCAAAAGGAAAGATAAATGAGGAAAAAATTAGAAGTTCTAAGTGACCTGCTGGAAATAAGTGAAAAACGGGAAAGACTGAGGTTGTCACCCTAGCAACTCATTGTCACTCATACTTCTTATTGTAGGTACATAAAACTACCATTCACGTTAGGTGTCCCCTTCTGTGAAAGTAAAAATTACTTAAAGGAAGAGAAGAAAGCCTCCCATATTCCAGAAAAGATCACCTTTCATAAGGCATATCCTCTGCATGAACTAAGGAAGATAAAAAGTAACTTGGCACTTCCTAATTTCAAAAAGTTTTGCATATGTTTTCAAGAGACAATTATCATCCCCATTGTTTGGGAAGCAAATAGATCTGAGTGCTAAATGACTTACTTAAAGATAACATAACCATTCCTTGAGCAAAAGGGAGCCTGAGCATTTTCCTGGTATTTTTGGTACCTAGGATAGTGCCTGGCATTTAGTGAGCACTTATTACATCCTTGGAGAATTGAGTAGGACTAAAATGCACAGAGAAAGTTAAGAATTCAGTCTAAATAACAACATCGAAATGCTCTGCCCTTCATTACTCTGGTGGTTTAACAGGTAAGCGTCATATTTTTTCAGGTGATGTCATATGCTACTCAATCTGTTGTTAACAAAGGGCTTTGGTAACACCTAAAATTTATGCTAAGTATAGTACAACAGGGAGAAATCAATTATAACATGTTCTATAAACATAAAAAGTACTTGATGAATTTGTATTTATTTATTTAAAAGCATGCAGTCTACTGCCCTCAAGAAACCTCCAGTTCAGTTGGGAAGGCAAGAACTGCATACCAAGGAAAAAGTATTTAAAAATCCAATACATTATCTAAACAAATTATTTAAAAGATGAGAGAGACGATAAGTTTAGGTAAAAAATAAATCAGTCCCCTTTGGGGAAATAAAATGGAGGAAGTTAGGAACTGATAAAGTGGCAGATGGGGATGAGGAGGGTAAAGGAAAAGAACATTCTAGATGGGAGGATCATCAAGAAAGGGTATTCCAGAATACATCACAAACAATATAAGGAAAAAATATGACTCTTCCCCAATTCTAGAGGAAGGCACAATTTCCCAGAAGACACAATGGCCAGCACTTACTTGAGAAACAGCCTCTGGATCCTCAAGTCTTGCCAGTCCCCTAGGAGAATAGACGGCAGTCAACTCAGTTTTAACTTCTCCATGTTACAGGGAAGAGCCAGAGCCAGAGAGGCAGAGAGGAAGCAGCTCTCTGAAAGCCCTCGTGTACACTAAAGGAAAGAAAATCATTGAGGAGGGAGAAAAGGAGAGCTGAATAACTCTAAATCTTGACGTTCCTCAGCAAAGCACCTTGCTTTAATACAAATTAAATCTTCACAAGTTATACATATTTAATTTACTGATTCCAAGATGAGTCAGGAGAGGAAAACAATAGTTGTGAACCTTTCAGTGGTAGAGAGAGATGCTTTCTAAAGTTTCCCAAAGCCTGTCCGAGGTCAGACTCATCCTGAGTTTGCAGGAATGCAAAGGATTTGTATTCAGAGATATGGCTTGATGAGACCAGAGTAATCAAAATTCTTGTGTAGTAGATGTCACTAATCAATAAGAGGGGATATAAAAAGTCACACTCCTCCCTCCCTGTGCCAGGAAGGAGGATGGCAGTCCATTTCCGGATGTATGCCACAGCCGGCAGAGTGACTCATCCTGGGCCAAAATACCACTGGGACATGAGGGGAAAAGGAAGAAATGAACACTGTGACAGGCCAAGAAAGCAGTGGCTACCACAGTCAATCTGAAACAAGCCTTTTCTAACAGCTACAATGATAAGGGTTTTGCTGAATCAGAGGCCCTTTGAGCTGAAAGGGGCTTCAGTCCAAACCTGTCACTTTACGGACGAGTGTACTGGGTCCCAGGAGAGGATATGACTGATCCCAAGTGAGAAAGCAAGTGAGGGGCAGAGCTCAACTTAGAGCCAAAATCCCCAGAATGGGTCTTCTGTACCACACATTACATACTTCATAACAATTGCGCTAACGATGAAAACATCCTAACCAGCTGTAGTCCAAAAACCATTTACATGTTGGTTGTTGGAATATAAACTACTGCCTTTATAGAAATCATGGTGTGTGATGACAGTTTGTGGAGCATTGATGGGTATTTAAAGGGACTGGAGCTGGGCATGAAGGGTTATGATGATAGTTTCTAGGTTAGCCTCAGAGGTTTCCTAATTCATAGTCTATTGGAAGAATAGTTCTACAAATAAAATCTCATTACCATCAAACCCCTTCCATCACATTTCTATGGGATGATGCAGTTGGAATACTGGTGCAGGAGGCAGGCATGTACATCATACCCTGAGAGCAATGCCAACCACTCTTCCCAGAGTATCTTGGGAGACTGAGGCTCTGGTTGGAAGAAGGGTAGAGAAGACAGCCATGTGTTCTAGCAACATGTTGAACCCCACATCAATAGGAAAGGCAAGTCTGTCAGGCCCTAGCTGTCCTGATAAGAGGGTAAAAGAGAAGCCCACCAAGGGGAAGAGCCTGGCTATGCCAAGTTCCTATCCAGATGTAGGCTTTATTAGTAAGTCTGGTTCTCCAAAGCCAAGTGTTTGACAGCGCATGAGTTTTGCACTGAGCTGCATTCTTTCACATAGTCCAACTTAGAAACGAAAGCTAGTTTGTCAAATGGCTGGGAAGAGTTGGGTCTAATGTTACTATCAACAACAATAAAAAATAAAAATAGCTAGATTATTTACCTCTTATATGTTAGGCAGTATACTAACCATTTAATATATGTTATAAATAGTCTTTACAACACATTTTATGTCGATGATATTATCCCCATTTTATAGAAGATGAACCTGAGGCTCAAGGGAATGCAACAACTTATTCAACATAGCTATTAAATAAGAGATCTAGGATTCTAACTCAGGACCATCCGACTCCAAAGTCTAGTCATCCAAACACGCCATAAAGTAAAGCCACTCAGGCCATATTGGATTCTACCAGCCAAATGTCATTAGCCTCGGGTGTCACTGAGATGCGATGTGGGAAGGTTAGGATGTGACGTACTTTCATTCATCAAATATTTATCAAGTGACTGGCTATAAGGACCCACACATTGTGGGAGGTGCTAGAACAATAAGATAGGCAACGGCCCTGCCCTCATAAAGTTTCAAAATCTTATCTTTGCCAAATGTATTCTCCTAAAGTCATTGCTCTTTGTTATCCTGTATTTACAGAGGAAGAATCTGAGGCTTAGAGAGTTTAAGAAAATCGACCAGAGTATCACAACCAAGAAGTGGTGGAGTATGATTCAGAGCCAGGTTCATCTGATTTTGAGTCCATGCTTTTCCTCTCACATCCCATTCCCATTCTGGAAGCTGAATCTTAGTGGTCATAAAAGCACCAGGTCATATTTCATGGAGGAGCAGAGTGCATGAGGGAGTCTATTTTTAGCTACCAGAGGAAATGCCTCTCTAACTTCTAAACAGGCCCACTATTCAGGGAAGGTAAGGCAAGCACCAAACTACAGAACAGAAAGACAGACTCATCTTGGAGCAAAAGAGAAGAGGCAATAGAACAAGACTTCTTAGAGAAGAGGGGACACAAGATGGCAGCTAAAACCCACCTCTGAAGAAACAGTGAACACATCTCTGTTAAAAGGACAGTAGAGCTCTGTGTCAGAACCTCCCTACCCAGGAGCCTGCAAAAGGAATCTCCTTGATCCATTGTAGCCTCCGAACTCAAGGCACTAAACCTCTGAACCATGCGCTTGACTGCTAAGCACTGCTCTGTGGCTTCCAGTTTGTTTGAAACTGTGGTATTATTGTTGGTGTTACATCTTCCTGAGACTGGGGGCTCTGTCTTCCATTCCTCTGGCTCTCCATGAAGAGTAGTTTGCACAGAGTAAAGGGACATACTCACTAAATATTTGTTCACTGATTTATACACTGGTCTTTTCACAGATCAGTCAATATGTGGAGCCAGATTATGCTCTGAATAGAAATACAGAGGTGGCCCATCAGTGATTAGACTATAATGTTTCCCACTTATTTAAAGATTTATGGCAACATCATCTGTCTGAAACATAGCCACAATGCAGAACTTGGGAGGGGGAAAGTGTGGAAGAGAAAGAAAAACAACTCTCACCAAGGCCATGTGCTTTCTGCCCCGGAATGAACTGGAGTCAACCTCAGATTACCATAAAGGGTCAGAGGGCTTCAGGATTTTACATGTTTTTGTTCAGTACTATGGAAAAATTAGCATTGGTATTGGTTTCCCAGACACAAAGTTTAGTATCAGCAAATAAGAATAAGAAGTGGAAGAGGAGTGATCAATATTGGAATAGAGACAACAGAGAGCTGACAGCCTATCAGGTGGATAGGTGACAGAAATGGTAAAAATTACTTTGACCAAAAAATGCTAAAAATTATCACTTAAAGCTGAAGTCATTTAGTATTGGTACAACTAGTGTTCTGTTCCACTCAGTGATATCTGAGGCTATACCTTTGTACAGTGAATGTTAGAGTATTGAAGGATCGTAGAGACCTTGTCCAACCAGTTCATTATTTAAGTAATAAAAATGAAGGCCAGAGAAATAAGTATCTTGTCCAACATCATCCTGCTAGTTACTAAACTTCAATAAGCTTTTTGCACGAATACACTGCACTCTGGTATATATTTATATAAAGAGAAAGACACAGAAAATTTAAAAAGTAAAATTCCGTCTTTGCCCTCAGGGGCTCAGATTTGTTCAGCTGAGCACTGATACTGCTGTACAATCCCCTGGCTAACACTTCTCTGTCTCAGTGTGGATCCAGAAGGGACTGACACCGCAGCAAGGACAACACTACAAGGAAATGGAAAGGGGTCACGGAGATATCAACAAGGTCTAAATTCCTTGCAAAACCGATGTGATCCACATCTGCAGCATTTCACTAATCTAGGCTAGTATTTCTAACCTAAAGGAAGATAGGGTTAGCGGGGTTAATATGTTTCATGTATATTTAGTGATCCGTTACTCACTCCACATGACCATGAATTCTTTTTAAGTGCTCATGAACCACACATTTAATAATCCACTTTGGAATTCTGCTGGCAATTAATGTGACCTTATTTAAATTGTACTTTCCAGAATCTATTTTCTCTTCTGTAGAGAGAACTAATACAAAATGTGAATATGAGGGATTCACACAGCCATCAAAGGGTTAAGGAGGGCACCACCACCACCACCACCACCACCACCACCACCACCCCCCCCCACCACCACCACCCCCCCCAACAGCAAAAGTGAAGGGTACTGCCACCAATTGCCAGCAGGGGGCAGCAAATAGCAGTTGAGGATGGGAATTCAGGAAGAACCCTTGAATGAAGGATGGGTAGAGATTTGGGGTACCCAGAACACTGTAGTTATCTCAACACAGAGAATGAAAAAGAAAAACTAAGAAAATGGAAACAGAGTTTATATATGTACTCCAAACTCATAATTTAGGTAGTGGTGGAACTAGAAAAGTTATATTTATTGAACTCCATCTAAGAAGACAGAAAAATGTACCAGACACTGGAGGAACATTTTCACTGAAAGTAATTAGTCTTTGTATTAAAGTTAATGAGTATGAAGAATTGACTTTCTGTTATCCAGAAAACTCACTTTTCTGGAACACACCAATTGCCATGGTCACCATTTAAGTGAAGTTTTGCTCAACTAAGGTTCTATATATGTGTATGCAAGTATGTGTATGCCTGCATGATAGGGGAAGGAGGGGAGACGAAGGGAAAGAGACACACAGAGAGAGAGATGGTCTGCTCCAAACCTATTTTCCAAGTTTCTCCACAGTCTCCTTAAAAATATATTCTTCTTAACCTAAAGGTGTCCACACTTCATCTGAACTCTGAGATGAATTTCTTTAAAAAGTTTTATGTGATTCCATCCAGCTACTTTTTCAGCTACATCAGGATGAATAAAATAAAATTTTCCATTCTAAAAAAAGCCTGAAATGATTTTTTTTTCTCTCCACTCTTCTAACTTAACAAATAGTAGAGGCTAGGAAGTTCAAGGCTGGCAGAATCTTTGTGAACCTGGAAGAAGGAAATCCATGCCAAATATTCAGGAAGACAGTGGTTAAGTATTTTTAAAATTATGAAAACTTGAAATGATAGGTCTCCACACAGGAAGAACACTTCATTCTCAGGGTTGTGGGGACCTTTCAGAAAGTCAGTTCTGCTGAGATGTTCCATGGTTAGGGTGTCAGCTATTCCAGTAAAGCCAAAGTGCTGCTAAGAGAAAAAGACAGAGATGTTAAAAAGACAGAGATGTTAAAAACAAATACTTTTAGGGAGGATTTTCAGCTGTGGATTTGCTGTGATAAATTGCCTTCATTTGGTTTCCTGAAATTATGAAAGCAGAAGCATCCTGGTCATTAAAGATTTAGGGAGTTGTGGGAAAGGAGCAGAGGTGAAAGGGAATTAGAAATTGTTCAAAATAAATCCTCAATGTGCCCTTCCGTCTTGTCTCCCACCTCTTGCCAGGTCCTCTACGTTCTAACCACACTCCTTTTTCTTCCCAGACTGTCATAGCTTTCTTGTCTCCCAGATTTTGTTCTTGCATCAGTGTATAATGCTCCCGCCCCCAACATACAGCACTCTTTCTGGCAAACTCCAGAAACTCCTACTCATATTTCAAAGGCTACTCTGAATATCACCTTTTCTGGAAGAATTCCTTGATTTTTCTGAGCTAGAAATAATCACAGAACTCTACACTCACCTCTGTTATAATACCTAAAATAAGTTATTATAATTACCAGGATATGTTATCTCTTCATTTAACTGTAGCTTCTTTGATGTCAGGGACTCTGTTTCATGAACCTCTGTATCATCAGCATTGTATCATGTGGTGTGGCTCATAGCAGGTGCTTAATAGCTTGTGAAATTAATGAATAAGTGATGGTCTATTAATTACTTCATAGAAGTATACAACAATACACATTCTAACAACCAATAAGTCTAAAATATATTGGTAATATTGTGTATTTTAATATAATGAGAATTAATACTCAAGTATTCTGAGTAGACATCATTGCATCGCGAAGTACTGGATGGCTTTTCAAAGAAGATTCTGTTGTATTCTTGAAAATTTAGTATTCTAGGATTTAGAAGACTGATGTGACCACATCCAGCCAAAATAGAATATTTAGATATACATGAGGAGCATCACTAGAGAAGCAGGATGGAAACTCATTTGCAGAGATGGCCTCAAATCTATATGCATCTAATAAGATGAAGCTCTTATGTCGCCCAGACTCCCCTCTCTCTAGTTGAATTGATCAGTTCCTTCACAAGCCTTACTTACTTCCCTCTACCTTTGCACCTTCAATACTTTACTGCAGGGTTTCCCTGGTGGCGCTGTGGTTGAGAGTCCGCCTGCCGATGTATGAGACGCGGGTTCGTGCCCCGGTCCGGGAAGATCCCACATGCCGCGGAGCGGCTGGGCCCGTGAGCCATGGCCGCTGAGCCTGCGCGCCCGGAGCCTGTGCTCCGCAACGGGAGAGGCCACAGCAGTGAGAGGCCCGTGTACCGCAAAAAACAAACAAACAAACAAACAAAACTTTACCGCACTTACCAGTTTGCCTCTCTATCTCCTCTCCTAGACTTAATCTAGCACATATTGGGAGTACAATAAATATTTAATAAAGGAAAAATAAGTGGCTGGAGAAGAATCTGGGAAGGCAACAGTGTCTTCTGTATTCTCCGAGTTAGGAATCTAGGCAAAGGTTGTTATCATGATCTTTGAATAAAAGGTCAGTGAGTGGAACTTTGGCAAACTCTTTGAACATTTGTCAGCAAAGCTTTAAGATTCACCAGTAGTACATGATCTACCAATTGGAAAAGCTTGAACGCTCAATAGCTGTGTTAATGAAAACAGAGGCTTATCCAAAATAAACTGCCAGAACCAAATAGGGCAATAGGGTATTTCATCATAAAGGGTGAACTTGGGCAAGTCATTCACATCTCTGAGCCTCAGTGTTCTCACATATTAAGAAAGAGCTAATGATAGTAAATTTTCAAAAGGTTTATTGTGAATTAACTGAGATAACCCATGTAAAGTAAATAGCACAGGGTCTGAGCACTCAAGTACTAGCTAGCTTTATTGACAACAGCAACAAGAATAAACCTCAGCTCTGAGAATGACTATAATAACTGGCCTGCCTTAACAAAACAATGTACAGTTATTTCAGTTTGATAACCCTCAGTGATCTAATGCCAGTTGCCTGTAGAGTGTTTCCTTGGGATCTGCTGGACTTGAGGTGACTTTTCTATTTGTTTTGATTTTTTCCATTGACATGAACCAGGAGATTGAGACAGATCAAAGAGTTTCATGAGTCCTTTATTTTCTATCAAATGTGATTCCAAGTACCACCTTCTTTAACTCCTCCCACTGATAGAAGGCGGGAATCTTCACTAGCTGGCATTGTTTACTGGGCAGTACTTGGGAAAATAGTAGACAGTACACACGGAGGTTTTGTCTGCAGCTTACAGCTTGAGCCATTCTATAAAGACCTCTCAGCAAAAGAAAGGGCGCTATCCAGCCCTTTTCAAAACTTTCCTTGGGGCAAGGATTACGGACCCATAAACTGGATTTGGTTTTCAGGGACTATCACCTCCTATGGTAAAATTTTATTACAACTTCCCTTTAACTTACTTGCTTCAGATATTTTGAACTCAAAGAAACTAATTTCTCCTTAATCTATTTAAGGAAATAGACATACTGAAACGAGCCTAAACAAAGGCACCTCAAACAGGGAAAACAAGATACGTTCCACGTTTTTTCAGTGTAGTTATAAGCATATTATACAGAAAAAAAACCTGTCTAGCTGAATGTATCTGTTAAAATGGTATTCAAATGCATGTAGCAGAGATTGGATTATAGCAGTTTAACCAAATAGGGCTTGGTTTCTCTCCTATAATAAGAAGTATGAAGCAGGCAACATAATGCCCATGTGGCTCTTCAAGGATCTCCTCAAATATTCAGGCCCATTCTAGTATCTTGCTCCACCATCCATAGTATATGGCTTTTGTCCTCATTGTGCAAGATTTTTTCTCGCGACATTGTTTCTGTGTTCATGGCAAAAGCAGGGAAAGACAGGAAAGGAGTGAAGGCAAAGTTTCTTGCCATTTGAAATGGTCCCTTTCGGTCAGGAATAGAATTGCTTGCCCAGAAGCTGCTTGACCCCCCCTAGAATTTTGCTTGAATTTCATTGGCTGGAACAAGGTCATATAGTCTTGCCTAGCTGCACAGGATCAGGGGAGGTGAACATTTGTAAACAAACACATTAACACTCTTTACCAAAACAGAGTTCCAGTGACAAAATAGGAGGAAGAAGGGGTATAGTGAAATTAGATAGGCAGCTAATAGTACCTCACACACTTCAGAACAATAATAATCCATTTGTTCCTGAAGAAGGGAAAAATTATCACAGTATAAGAGCTACTCATCCAGTTTTCCTAGGATCTCCAATAACGCCAACCCTCGCTTCACGAAAGAATGTCTATGTGGTGCCTTTCCCTTATTTTGACATTCATAATGCTGCCCCTCTCCTCCTGGGAAGGCTTTCCCCCCAAGTTCTCCACTAAAATCTTTCTCACGCTTTATGAGCCAAATCAAAAGCAACTCTGAAGCCTCCTGCAAACACCCAACCCTGCTCCATTCACACGGTCAATCAGCATAAACGTTCCCATCCTCTCCAGTCGCTGCAGAAGAATATACTAACATGTTAGCTGCATCTGGGTTTTATTGTTCACAATTAATTATTAATAATAATTAATAATTATTAATAATAAATATTTATTGAGTGCTATGTTTAGTACTGTGTGCTTCATATGCATTATTTTATTTTACCTTCACAACAACACTTGGAGTAGTCTATTCTTATTTCCATTTTACTGATGAGTGGGGGACCTCAGTTTTGAGCCCAAGTTAAACTGACTCCAGTGTCTGAGCTCTTCATCACTCTATGATTCATAAGTGTCTCTCCTAAAATAATTAGCATCCTTTTTGAAGGTGAAGACTACTTCTTAAATTTGAATTTCTTCACTATATTCTTCATAACACTGAGCTTTGTTCTCTACAGAAGCTCAACTAATGTTTCATTTTACAGATAAACAAATTGAGAGTGAGGGAAGTTATTAGTCACAGAGCCTGGGCAAGGACCATGTTTTTTTCCCCCTACTCCCAGTCTACTTATTTTACACTACACCATAATGAACTATCCAACCTTTCAACAAATATTTATTAAGTACCTATCACCAGCCAGGCAGATGCTACTTTTTGCCTGGGTTGAGAGTCCTAGCCTGAAGGATTACAATCTTATTCACTGGGAGAAAACAAAACAAGATCCTGGAAAGGATGAGATGAAACGTTTTCATCTTTCAGCTTGAGGCTGTGTGAAATTGTTACTAGTTTGGGGTCCAAGGGAATGCTGGGATGAAATTCATCAACTTTGAAGTCATTTATCATTTTGTGGGTTTTTCTGCCCCTGGTTTCTCCTCTGCTCCCTATAGACTGTTTCTGTTGTCATAACAGCAAAGCAGCTCTACAGAAGACATATCTGGAAATCCTCCACTTTTGCTCTCCTGGATACTGAGTCACACCACCTCTCCCCCCAGCCTCTGGATAAGAGGACCTCACAAGACTTTGGGCATGTCAGAATTGTCATTATTTGCTATGCAACTTTATTTCCAGGCTCTGCAGCCTTTGAAACCCTTTGCAGAAAGAACTTCAGACAACTCAAGCTTTTATGCCAATGAAAGTGTAAAGAGAAGCCTTTGCTCCTTGCCTTTGGGTAAGCCAAGCTCTCCATCCCCTCTGACATCCCAGAGTGCCCCACCAGAGGGTAGCTTGCATTGAAATCCATCTGTAAAAACTCTTCACCGCAGGGGATCTTGCTGACATTGAAGTAGGCATTGAGATTATCTATTTCTTCAGATCTGAATTAAATGTCCAGGTATACCGATGCCTCAGTGAGAAGGGAGGAGGAGAAAGTCAGCATGGCCAGTGGTTGCTTGTGGCTCCCATCAAACTCCCTACAGAGAAAAGGACAACCTGGCCAGGTGTGCTAAATCATTATGAACATGGCCTCCAAAACTCCTGTTGTGGCCATTACATAAGTGATAAAAATACACTTCCTACCTCTAAAGCATGGACAAACTCTTTACTTCTTTTTCCTGGTCCTTTTTTAGAGAAGCTGAGGTGATAAAAATGCACACTTATTGAATTATACATGCTTCTAGAAACACGTTTTAACAGAAATTCTCTTTGAATCTTCATGTCCACTTTTGAGAATACAGGGGGATTTACGCAAGGCCAACGAAGATGATTTCTTTCAAAAGATCTGGCTTAATTTTGCATTCACGGTGAGGGAGAGAGGATAAATAAGATGTCTAAAGAGGAGAAGCTATGTGTACCCTTAGAAGATGCCTTTGGTACCTCTTTTCACATACCCTGGCTCACCCCTGATTTCAGCTGCAGCTGTTGTGAGCAATTTCCAGAGAGCTGAGACTCAACCTCCCTCTGCAAGCATCCTTTTCAGCTCTGCCTGACAACCTTCTCTGAGGCCACAGGAGTCCATTCTACTGGAACTGCAGCCTAGAAATACAGGAATTATCCCTCTGGGGGTAACATTTAAGCAAGAGAGGCAGGAGCTGGTGGATAAAAACATGTACCAGCCTCTTTCCTTCAGATGGACAATTCTGAGGGACATTCTCAGACCTCTCAGCTGCCCTGGCATCTTCCTGAATAACTTACCCTGACTTCGGCCTTTTTTCCTTCCCTGTCTCTCTCTTCCAGATTCTTCATTCCTGCTTCCTGCGACTACCTCCTAGGCTCATAACTCCCTGTCTTAAGTTTTTTTTTTCAAAAGAATCCAAATATAGATACTACCTATAATCATAACAACTGGTCAGTAGATTTAGATCAGTCATCTGGATAAACTTAGTACAGGAGAAAAGAAAAACAAGTCATACTCATTATTTGACAGTATATAGGTTTAGAAAAAAAAGTTTGATTAATTTTCCAGTCATGTTAACAGCACTTGAAAACAAACTATAGGTGTTGTTATACTTTAAACAACTAGTCTAGCTTAACAAAGGATTACGTAAAATGTATTAGCATGAAGATTGCATGTACTAAGCCTCCCTGGCTCCTTTCTACTCTTACCCTTTCTAACATAGACCTTTCTGCCAGGCATAATGTCCTCCAATTTGGTGGCCAGGCAATAACAAAATCATGTATCCTGAAATTTAACTGATTTCCATATGTAGACATGTTCTAGACTATCAGGGTATTTGTAATTCCAACAAAAATTGCAGTAGGCCTCACTTTGCCATAATCAGGCCTTTGTCACATGCTGGTTCATGGTTTAGGACTCAGATTCAGATGCAACCTTTCTGACAACATGTAATAACAGACTGGTTAAGTGCAGTTCAGCTGCACATCCATGATTATCCTCATCTAATCCTGACACGGTACAGAAATATTGTGATTGTCCTATTTGTCTTATTTTGTTGAGTCAGAATAAATTGAACATGGAATAAATCAAAAATCTGTCACTAAGGTCTTGGTTTTCCCTAGTTCCTCCCCTCTATGTCCACCTGTAAATGACATTCCATAACATTTAACACAACTTTTAATAATTTTATTTGCTTTTCCTACATAACTAGATGTGTGTTGAGGGACAACATGCTTCATTTGGAGCTGGTGCTCAGTCAGTGGACGCTGAATGATAATTTAATCCATTAAATAGTCAATAAGCCAAAATAGAGGGAGAGTCTACTTGAAGACTTGTGAAATCCCAACTAAGTTCTGAACAACAAAAAGAGTCGAAATTGTTGTATTTCTCATCCTCAGAGTAGGAGACAAAGTCCCCAGAACTGGGGAAGTTTCTCAGTTAAAGCCCCATTTCCTCCTGTCCAGAGCTGCAAATATGTGTTCTCATCAAGTCCCAGAGTCAGCTCCCAGGCTGCTGAGTGATCCCACCCCTGGCCCTCGGAGCCTGTCTGTCTGGGACCAAGAGTTAAGTTAAATGAAGCCAATTGGCAATCCAGTCTGCTACCAGCATTAACAGCTTTGTTCTGTCAAAATGGTTCCTCTGCTTATTTCTACTGAAGATTTATTTCCTTAAGATTTTGCCAGTCTGGCCAAATTTGCTGAGCTGGGAAATGCTTGGAAAAGACGGAAGGAATGTTTTAACTCTGCCGTTGTTGAATTTTGTCTCCACTTAGAGAATCCAGTGGTACACCCCAAAGTGCAATGTGTTCACGAGCTTCTTGTAGCCACAGTGTAAAGTCTGCTCTTGTGATCAAGCTACCAATTCCCAAGCAGGATTGCAAGGGCCAAACAGCTCACAAATCATGACGTTTCATTTTCTCGCTGTAACTTAGTGCTCGCCATAGCTCAGAGCTGAATGAACTTTGCATGGCTTATTTCACATGATCTTCAAAACAATCCCATAAATTTGCTCTATTCTTATTACCTCCCTTTAGGAAACTCAGCTGACAGAAATTAAGGGATTTTCCCCCAGATAATACAGTTAGAAAGAGGTGACAATAAAGCTGGGATATTTATGAGGTTTGGGTGTCTGGTTTAAGGTGGGTCTTTTGATCGGATTGGGTAAGGATTATGACATAATATTATACTTTAGGATTGGTAGATACAGCAAAGCAAGAATTTCAAGGCAAGGGTTTCAAAAAGTCTTGGAGAATAAATAATTATTTTATGCTTCCATACTCTTAGAAGAATAAAGTCATGTTAAGGTAGAACAGGGAAGTGTGTGGAAGTGAATGGTTTGGGTTCTCATCAATGCCAGACAATTGGTCTTAACTTATTATTTGGAAAATATGGTTACTGGGTTTATCCTCAAAGGATCAAAGAGTATACGGAGGTAGACATTTCCCAGGCTGAAGTCCCATCAAGTGAAAATTAGCCACTTGTGATTAGAATCTGTTTGAGTAATAGCTTCCAAGTTCACACCTACTACTCTGCCTAAACTTACCTATGAACCTCCAGTATGAAGATCCTTCAAAGGAGAAAAATCTCTCCTAGACTTAGAGATTGAGAAGGAGTAGACTCCTGAGGAGAAGGAAGAATACATTCTGTGCATTCAATCCATTCTACTCACTGAAGATTCCCAGACCCTAGAACTGTGCCTGCCATGTAAGATGTACTCAAAGAAGATTTGTTGACTTCATGTTGAATGAACGGTAAGATGATGATAATAGTAAAAGTTGATACTAATATTTAATGAATGCTTACTCCATAGCAGCTATCAAGTTAAACATTGATATAGATTATTATATCCACTTCATGCAGCCACCCCAAGAGATGGGTACTATTTAGTTCCTATTTTCCAGAGGACAAGATAAAGTTAAAGACAAAATTAAGATACCCAAAGCCCACAAACAAAAACTCAAAGCCAGGATTGGAACCTAAGTTCTAACTGTAGAGTTGAGAATACTGAGGCCGGCATCTTACTTGCCATGCTATGAAAAGAAGAAAGCGAAAGCATATGAGATTATGAGCTGGGAAAAAGAAAATTACGGAGTGGAGACCTGACTCTAGAATTTCTATAAGTGTTCGGAGTGTGTGTATATTCCCAGCCTTGCTGTTTCTATCATAACATTTTTTTTTTTAGGTTTCCTTCATACTTTGTACAAACTTTTATTGTTATGACAAACATAACAGTGCAAGGCAATTTCTGTTTCATGAGGTCCTTCCTACTGGGGCATCAACTCTGAGGGAAGGAATTTATCTCTGTATTCCTAGGACCTGGCACAATACTGGGCACAGATTTAACACTCAACAGACATGTCTGTTGAATAAATATGTCTCTCTCATATTAAATAGCAATAAACACTTTAAATGCTTTTTTGGGGGGCTTGAAAGAGTCTAATACATAATACTGTAACTCTTTCCCACCCACGTTCTGAACATATTGAGAAATAAGACAGAATAATAAAACAGATAGGCACCAACATATCATCTTTATAATTGAGAAAGCTGATTTCAGAGAATGTAGCTTATACCTATTGGTGGGTAGGTTATGAGGCTCCAAAATTATCAGACATCTATACAGTCATAGAGCGTTCTGACAAGTTGTAGGTTTCTGCAGGTAGGAACAGAGTCTTTTTCATTAAACTCATGCCCTCTGCAAGCAAGTGGGTTCCCCAGAAGAAAACAGAGAGAAAAGGACTGAATTATTCAAAAACACCCATCAGATTAGGTCTCTCCTCAGTCCTGGGAAGGAGTCAGGGTGAAGCTCCATCCATGTGAAGGAAAACATGAGGAAAACGGTATCTGTGCTTTCTCCTAACTGTGTTCCGAGACAACAAAGATAGAGAGCATCTTGAGAGTGCAATAAACTGTGAAATGACTCTGATACACCATAAGAAAATCAAAGAAAGGGTGACAAGTTTCTGAAGAAAAAGGAAAGAGATATAGCTATTGAAGTCCTGAAAGTTTGAGGAGGGAAGCAAATGACAATACAGGGAGCCTGCAGAAATGAGGATGAACTCTTCCACTGACAGAATATCTACTTATTTTCCTAATGAGGCTGACATTAAAGAATTACTCTTTCAGGTTTTATATAAAATACATAGAGGATGTCAAATCTGCTCCCTCACCATCATATTCTCCCAAGGTTAGAGAGAGGTTTTTATTCAACCTATGGTAGGTGCTGGACTGTATTCTTGAAGGACTACAAGAACCAAATAATCCATCAATCAATCCATCATTTACAAGGCCAACCTTGCTTGTGATACAAATGGTTGCAGATTAGCTCAGAGCTGGTATTTTCTCGCAGGAGTTGCTATACAAAAATTTTGACCACCATGGAAGATGAGTCCCGCAGGTTTTCACAGCAGTGGCTTCAGTTTGGGAAAAGCACTGGTACCATTTACTGGCATTTCAGCAAATAAATGAGTAAAGGAGGAAAAAGCAATTTTATTTTTAGTTAGAAAATCCTAAAACCAGCATCACAGGGAGACTTAAAATTCAACTGTTTCCCTTACTGGAAACTGTCTCTTAAATAATGCAAAGAGAAAGCTGCATGTACATCCTCAAAGAGTGAGTGTTATGAAAAGGCAAAAAGCAGGCCAACAAGATCTAGGAAAAACCCAGTGCGGCTCTGGGACACGCCCAGGCTATGGGGTGGGCTCTGCCTGGGCAGGAGGTTGTGCAAATAAGGGGACCCCAGTGCTCAGGCCAGGAAGCATTCCTATCACTTCAAGGTACAAAAGATGCATGAGAGGACCAGATTCTGAACACATTGGCCTTTGTTCTTAGGGTCTGTTTCTTTGTTCAGAGATTGGAATAACACTTTGAGAAGTGAGACATAAGAAGTCAGCCTAAGAGGGGAAAAAGGAATGTGGATTTGGAAAACTCAAGATATAAATTCTAAATCTTCACTGATTGTCTGTTTGAACTCGGACAAACTCCTTAACCTCTTTGGGCCTCAGTTCACAAATTCATAAAATGGGAATACTAGCTCCTGCCATGCAGGACCATTGAGATGAACAAGTGAGGTAATGATGTGGCAGCATTTTGCACAGTGGAAGGTGTAATAAGACTGTCCACGGTCAGTGTTCAGGGAAGCCTAACAAGGCAACTGCCTAGGAAACCACCTGAATATAGATCTGAAGTCACCACCAGGTCTGCCTTTGACAATAGGGGAAGTTGCTGAGCTTTGATCTGGACCTTCCTTTCTTTCCCTTCTTGTGACCTACTCATTTGTCTCAGCATTTCTATACCACCTTTCTTTCAGGATCTAGTGCCCCTACAGTTTCCCCTTAGCATTTGCCTTGGGTGATAGCATCTTAACTAATTGAGTGAGTAGATTTCCCTTCTTCTTTTCCTCCCTTAATCAAACTTAACTGTTTGTTGTCCCATTGCCTCAAGACCTTTGTCTTCTGTTAGGGAGGGGGGATGGAAGACATACTGAGCAAGCTACTCACTAAACCAGACACTGTATAAACACTATCTAATACAAGTGTTCTCAAAGTGTGATCCCTGGACCAGCAGTGTCAACACCTCCTGGGAACTTGTAAGAAATGCAAGTTCTCAGGCCCCATTTCTGACCAGAAGAATCAAAAACTCTGGAATGGGATCGGCACTCTGTGTTTTAACAAGTCTTCAAGGTGATTCTGTGAACGCTCAAGTTTGAAAACCATCAATCTAAGGCAACTCTCCCAACAACCCAGCCAGATAAGCATGATTAACATTATACAGGTAAGGAAACTGAGTTTAAGAGGTTAAGCAGCTTGCCTGAGGTCACCCTGCTTATAAATAGCAAGGCTAGGATTCAAATTCAAGCCAGTCTGGCCACAGAGCCTGGCTCAAGTCCATGCCACCTCCCACAATACCATAACAATCATGACTGAAAACCGGCATCCTATTGCCCAGGGATAATAGTTGTATCCCAACAGCCACCTGGTATAAGGGCTAGAACACAGGGTGTGAATCACTAGGACAAACATTCAAACCCTGACCATGCCTTTCCTAGCTCTGTGACTGTGGGGATTCGTTCAACATCTGAGCCTTATTTTCTTCATCTGTGTAGCTTTAACTTGATTTTATTTTCACACATTTCTCTTGTCATTTATGGGAGAGCGCATGACACCGGGGCACGCCTGCAGATAAACTTTTTGTGTTTTGAAGCTCTTTAGAGGCATTCAAGTTCTATTGTCCAAGAAGAGGAGCATAATCAGCTGTTGCATGTAAGGGAAAAGGGGGAAAATCTATAAAATAGATGTGTTACCCAACCCCCATAGCCAGTTACAAACAAATTCAGCTCCTTAAGGATCTGAGCTCAACTGGAGACAACAAGATCGCTTATCCAAGATAAGAGGAAGTGGAATGAACACTTTTGTGTTTAGAAACTGAAAAGGAAAATAACCTAACCATTAGCTGTTGTAAAAAAAAAAAAAAGTGTTCAAGTCTGCAGTGGACAGAGACTAGAATGGGGTCTGACTTGGTATTTCCCACATGGCTGGAACTATGAAGCTTGACCCCTGCCAAGGACAGATGGACTCAAGGACTTAGAGTTGTCACCTTGGGAAAATAAGCACAGATACTTTTTTCTTAGCTCAGGTCTAAATGGAAGAAATGTAATCTTTCTCATTCAGTGGATCCCAATTTCCTCATCTGTAAAATAGGGATGAAATAAAATAATGTTTTTAAGATCACATTGAGAAAAATAACCTTTATAAATTCAACATCATTGCCAATTCCAATTCATTTTTATTGGCTACCTAGACAGCTGTGTTGAGAAGGCTTCTGAAGTTCATTGTCATAGTTGATTAGTGATAAATACCATGGACATGGTAGAATTGGGTAGGGGGTTGACTTTAAGATAAAATCCAAACTCCTTAACATGGTTTGAAATAAAGTTCTTCGTGATTTGGCTGCTGTTGACCTCTCCAGGCTCATTTCTCCTCTCAATTGTTCAATTCATCCTTGACCATGCAGTGTATAATGTTCATTGCCTCACAGGTGGCGTTACAATACTGTTTCTTCGGTCTGGCATGTTCTTGCTCTCTCCCTCTTCTTCTACCAACCTTCACCACATTCTTGCTCACCACGTACATACTGGCGTACACACACATGCACGTCCCATGTTTTGCATGGCCAGTACCAAGGTTATATTCTCCTGCGATATGCTCCTTAGCACCCCATCATAGCCCCAAGGTGTGATTATCTGCTTGCCGGTCTTTCTCTTTCTCTGAGCTACGATCTCTTGTGGTCACTGATTGTGTGTGTGCCTGCTGTCACCAATATGAAGCATTACACCCCAACCAGAGCAAGCTAGGTAAATATTGTTGAATTAACCAAATTAAGGTATCAGTGATACATGCCTAAGAGAATCAAGTACACAAAGGAAGGAACAGGAATCTGAATTCTTCTCACACATGCCAGAAGCTGTACGCAATTAAGTTATTATGTTTGTGCCTTAGGTTCCTCAACTTTAAAATGGAGAAATAATAGTACCTACCTAACAGTGTTGTGAGTAAATACACATAGGATATTTAGAAAGCACTGGGTACTTAGTAAACACAACATAAAATGTCAGCTACTAGTGTTATTTCTTGTGATTGACCAGTTGTTTTGAAATCATCAATATCTGGACAATTTCTTAATCTTGATCATAACGAAATAATGAAATTTAATATGTGAAAGTTAAGTAATAAAACAAGGAGCAGCAACTTTAGCATCTAATTCTGAAGTCTGAGCTCTCTCCAATAATGTTACATCTGCAATAACCAGAACACCTCATTTCATAAGCACTTAAATATTATGCATGGGGAATCACACAGTAAACTGAAACTGATTACAACATAAAGTACCACACATAATACAACCAGTGCATACTGTTTTATTAATATTTAAACATATGTTGTTCTCTACCTTTGCCTGCTTTAGGCTGGTAGATAAAACCAGTGCCTTATATTATGTACAACACATACTGATACATTAAATTATTAAATAATTGTGATTGTCTATGGCCAATAAATCATTTTCTCATTTTATTTATCATCATCTATTATCACCTGCATTATTGAGATTTTAATGTTCTTAAAACACAATTACTTAACAGTATTAAGTATAGATATGGTACTGGACTGTGGAGGAAAGCACTATAGATATTGAGGTCATGGCTGAAATCTGGTCCAAATCTAACTCTCTAGGGCTATCTGTGCTTTGATGTTCAAATTCAGAATAAACTGAAACTCTGAACTAATGATATGTTTTCATTTCACATGAGACATGTAAAACAGCATCAACTGAGGAGATTGATCACTTAATAAGCTTTAATTCAGATCAAGATTCTCATTTTTCATATGGACACACAAAAGACCCCGAATAGCCAAAGCAATCCTGAGAAAGAAAAACAGAGCTGGAGGAATCAGGCTCCCTGACTTCAGACTATACTACAAAGCTACAGTAATCAAGACAGTATGGTACAGGCACAAAAACAGAAATATAGATCAATGGAACAGGATAGAAAGCCCAGAGATACACCCACGCACATATGGTCACCTTATTTTTGATAAAGGAGGCAAGAATATACAATGGAGAAAGGACAGCCTCTTCAATAAGTGGTGCTGGGAAAACTGGACAGCTACATGTAAAAGAATGAAATTAGAACACTCCCTGACACCATACACAAAAATAAACTCAAAATGGATTCAAGACCTAAATGTAAGGGCAGACACTATCAAACTCTTAGAGGAAAACATAGGCAGAACACTCTATGACATAAATCACAGCAAGATCCTTTTTGACCCACCTCCTAGAGAAATGGAAATAAAACCAAAAATAAACAAATGGGACCTAAAGAAACTTAAAACTTTTGCACAGCAAAGGAAACAATAAACAAGATGAAAAGACAACCCTCAGAATGGGAGAAAATATTTGCAAATGAAGTAACTGACAAAGGATTAATCTCCAAAATTTACAAGCAACTAATGCAGCTCAATATCAAAAAAACAAACAACTCAATTCAAAAATGGGCAGAAGACCTAAATCAACATTTCTCCAAAGATGATATACAGATTGCCAACAAACACATGAAAGGATGCTCAACATCACTAATCATTAGAGAAATGCACATCAAAACTACAATGAGTTATCACCTCACACCAGTCAGAATGGCCATCATCAGAAAATGTACAAACAATAAATTCTGGAGAGTGTGTGAGGAATAGGGAACCCTCTTGCACTGTTGCTGGGAATGTAAATTGATACAGCCACTATGGAGAACAGTATGGAGGTTCCTTAAAAAATGAAAAATAGAACTACCATATGACCCAGCAATCCCACTGCTGGACATATACCCTGAAAAAAAACATAATTCAAAATGAGTCATGTACCACAATGTTCATTGCAGCTCTATTTACAATAGCCAGGACATGGAAGCAACCTAAGCGTCCATCAACAGATGAATGGATAAAGAAGATGTGGCACATATATACAATGGAATATTACTAAACCATAGAAAGAAACGAAATTGAGTTATTTGTAGTGAGGTGGATGGACCTAGAGTCTGTCATACAGAGTGAAATAAGTCAGAAAGAGAAAAACAAATACCATATGCTAACACATATATATGGAATCTAAAAAAAAAAAAAGTGGTTCTGAAGAACCTAGGGGCAGGACAGGAATAAAGACGTAGATGTAGAGAAGGGGCCTGAGGACACAGGGAAGGGTAAGGGGAAGCTGGGACGAAGTGAGAGAGCAGCATGGACATATACACACTACCAAATGTAAAATAGATAGCTAGTGGGAAGCAGCCACATAGCACAGGGAGATCAGCTCAGTGCTTTGTGACCACCTAGAGGGGTGGGATAGGGAGGGTGGGAGGGAGACACAAGAGGGAGGAGATATGGGAATATATGTTTATGTATAGCTGTTTCACTTTGTTATAAAGCAGAAACTAACGCACCATTGTTAAGCAATTATACTCTAATAAAGATGTTAAAAAAAATTCTCATTTTTCTCCCACTCCATGGAACAAGACACAATGTCCAGGTTGCCTGCAGAATCAAAAGTCAATAATATCTTATATACCAATAAGAAGTGAAAAACTCAAATGTAGATTTATTACTGTAAATCTACAAAAATTATAGATTGTAAAAAGACTGGATGAATGAAAACTCACGTTGACCATACACAACTGATAAAGCCATAAGTTTATACACTTTCACCAGTATGTTTGCTTTATGTAAGTTTCTTAAAAAACGTAAAAGTTGTGTCATTTCACATAAGTCAAGGTGTAAGAGAGAAGCTACCAGTTTCCAAAAATTGATGGACCAGCCCCATAACACTTGAGCAGAAACTATCTGATTGATCTATTTAGCTCCATGCTTAGCAAGGGAGAGGCACATAGTAGACCCTCAGGAAATATATGTTAAGTGGCTCTGAGCTATTAGAATGGAGAATATCTGTTTCCTCAATCAATTCTAACCGGACATGCAATTCATTTCAAAACAGTTTTCAAGCGGCGCTTAATGTCATAAACTGCTCCATTTTCTCCATGGAATGGGTTTCAATTTGAAAACCTAACGAGTCTAAATCCAAAGTTTATCGTTTCAGGTGTGTTTTCCTTAAAACAGCATAGAAGAAATCAGAACTCATTGGTAAATAAGCATCGTAAGCAGAATTCAACTCAGAATAATTTCATTTTCTAAAGGAAAATGAGCCAGCGCCTGTACAATAGAAAAAACAAATACTGTAAAATAAATAAGCCATGAGGAAGGAATACTGATATCATTCATGGCACCCCAGGAAGAAAGAATATAGAAGAAAGGATGACGGGACAGGTTCACTCCCTCAGAACCCTGCATATGATATTGATACCAGCTCAGCGAACAGGAGGACTGTAAAGGACAAAAGACTTGGCTATTAAAAAGGATCTGTGAGCCTACAGAACCCTGCAGATCTCACAGAATCCACCTGAAAAGGTGCCAAGTAGTGAGTCTGTCACCACACATGCTCCAATGACATATGGCCAATAGGTTGTTGGTAAATATTTAATACAGTGAAATGCAAGACTCTGATGCCAACCTGCTAGGGTTACGAAGAAGTGGAGACATACTGACAAAAGGCGGGGCCTGCAGGTGACAGTGGTGCTGTGTTACAGAGCTCATATCTGCAGACTAAAATTAAAACTCACTCTATTCATATAACACAACTCCCTGCAGGAGATCTCGCTAGATTTTCTTTTTAGTTAAAGCTGTCTTCTATGGTTCAGCAGGTTTAGTGCAGAGGGAAATTATATTGCTGGACTTCACATCTGTCCTACATACTCTACAGTAACTCAAGTTGCTGTTTGGTCTTGGAATTCCCAATGCCCCAACCCAATAGTAGTATTTACTTTTTGTCAAAGTTGTCACACTCTCCTTATTCTGGTCACATGAGAAAGACTCTGTAC
Source organism: Lagenorhynchus albirostris (assembly GCF_949774975.1). Lineage (NCBI taxonomy): Eukaryota > Metazoa > Chordata > Mammalia > Artiodactyla > Delphinidae > Lagenorhynchus > Lagenorhynchus albirostris. The sequence goes on from NC_083103.1 coordinate 29,129,693, forward strand.
TGACTAGTCCAACGTGAGGGAAGAAGACTGATTAGTGATGTATTAATTTTTTATCAAAGATCTGAATTTTGGATGATTAGAACTATAGCCCAATTGATGTATAGTCCTGAAGAAGTTTTAGAGGACAAGCATACTTCATTTCATTGTGCTTTGCTTTATTGGGCTTTGCAGATATTACATGTGTTTTTACAACTTGAAGGTTTGTGGCAACTCTGCATTGAGCAAGTATTTGAGCAACACCTAAATAGACGTTTCTCCAAAGAAGATATACAGATCTTCAATGTTGGTCAAACCGCATTTGCTCACTCCGTGTCTCTCTGTCACATTTTGGTAATTGTCACCATATTTCAAACCCTTCACCAGCAAAAAGATTATGACTCATTGAAGGCTCAGATGATGGTTAGAATATTTTAGCAACAAAGTATTTTAATTAAGGTAGGTACACTGTGTTTTTAGACATAATGCTATTACACACTTAATAGACTACAGTATAGTGTAAACAATTTTTATATGCACTAGGAAAACAAAAACTTCATGTGATTCACTTTAGTGCGATATTTGCTTTATTGTGGTGGTCTGGAACCAAACTCTCAATATCTCCAAGGCATGTTTGGTATTCAACAATCCACTAATTTGGAACATTCACCTCTGATTACTACCACCCAATACTATTGACTTACACCAAAAATTAAGATCATAAGGAAAGTAACTGGAGAAGGAGAGAAATGTTAATGAATATTATTAGTTACTATATCTGACTGTGTTTTGTACCAGCCCCATGCTAAATGGAGTGTGTACCTTATTTCCTTTAATCTTCACAATAACTTTGTGCGGTAAGTATTATTATCTACATTTTACAGAGGAGAAACTGTGACTCAGAAAATGTCATCTGTCCCAGTGGAAAAAGCCCAAAGTTAGAACATAGGCTTGTCTGATGAAAGTCTATGCTCTTTGTCATCAAACTATGATGACAGAGTCTCTGAAAAGTCCTCTGAAGGGAAGGGTCCTATGGGATGAGGCAGGTAATACAGATATCAGAGGCAGTAAGACAGAGACACAAGAACTATTTTAACTCTAAAGGAAAAAAAGGATTAATCGCAATTGAAACTTTGTCTTAATATTAAGGATACGATTGGGGGACGGGGGACTGTCGTGCAGCGAGAACTGGCAAAGAAAAGGTGAGTCTCGTGAGACTAGATCGTGTCCCAGGGCTGACCATGTGCTGAGGTCAATCCCAGAACAATGTCCCAAGACCAGGTAAAAGAAGTCTGTTATTCGCCTGGAATCAGCCCATACCAGGAAGCAGGGCCAAGGTTTAGAACAAAGAATGAAGAACAAGAACAGTGATGAGCAAAGCCGAAGGGGGAGAAACGTGAAGTTGGTGAGGGAACTCCTTCCACCAGTAATGAACTTTGATTGTGCTGCAGGGGCTGGCTCTGTGCTTGAAACTATACACTTCGTGGTCCTGCCATAAGGAACATCTTCCAAGGTTGCTGGAGAGGGGGGGCCACATAGTACATGAGATTTATCTTTGGGTTCAGTCTTTCCTTGTTTCCTGGGTACAACATAGTTTCAAGACACACATAAATGCATTTAGCTGCTAGTAGATGAAGGCTTTTACGGATTATTTATACCTTTCCTAGTGTCAGACCTTGGCATCTGTTCTGATCTCATTGCAAGGTAAAGCATACCCTGTCTGCCTCTCTCTCTCTCTCTCTCTCTCTCTCTCTCTCTCTCTCTCTCTCTCTCACACACACACACACACACACACACACACACACACACAGACACACACACACATACCCTCATTCCTAGACTAGCTATCCTGGTCAATGCCATCGTCTTTAGGACCAGTCTGATTTATAGTCTCAAGGTTTTCACTGGGATCTTAGCTCCCAGCCAACTAGCAGGGTTGCCTGGAGGTCAGGTGACCAAGTCTGTGTTGCATTACTCATTGTCAAAATTTCAGCCAAACGAGGAACATATGTAAAACTTAGAGACATTCTGGCATCACTCTTAATTAGTAACCACGATCTGAGGATTTGTTATTTAAGCTCATTTAATTCCAGCCAGATTACAGCGTGTTGCAATGCAGGCTGCCTTCTGCATCATCATGCGAGGTTCCATTAGCAGGCTTCAGGGAAGCATGAAAAGTCACATTTAATCACTTCTCAGAGCAAACTGTCCTGAGATGCAAGTAACATGAGCTACCAGGGGCAGCAGCTCTGGCTGTGGTAGTTCCGTAGGCGGTGCCCACAGGGAGGAACTCCTGGCCAGCACACCTTGGTGACCACAGCAGGCCTTTGTAATTTTCCAGCATATGTTACATAATAAACATCATTTGGGAACCATGCTCTTGTGAGTGTGTATACTCATTCATCCAAGTGATCAGAGAAAAGAAATAATATTGTTTCCAATAAAGATGGTGGGGTCAGGAAATGCCATCACTGACCTGAGTGAAGAGTAGGATACCTAATGAAGATGAATGAATTCTTAAAAATAAAAACGAGTGTCAAATTATGGGTTCAAAGGCTTTCAGTTGGCCATGTGGTTGCATGTCAGAGGTCTTTATGTAAGGTGGTCAAATGTTATAGCTCTTTCTAATAAAGCCCAAAACTTTTCAATGCAGAATATGGCAGGGGGTGTCTCTCCACAGACATGCAGGGCAGTCTGTGCCAGGGTGCAGAAAATTAGGCGGAGCTGAAGGGGTCAGGAAAAAGAAAGACATTCAGGAAACGCTTTCTCTCCTCTTCCTCAGCAGGGAAGGAGGTTGTTTCAGGACCTCTGCATTTTGAGAATGACCTGGATGCAAGTTCCATGTTTTGGACTAGGAAAAAAAAAAAGAAATGGAGAACTGGAGAAGTATGGGATGGAGCCCAAGGGAAGGAGAGGAGTCATCTAAATGTGGTTGGGAACTGTGCAGTGTCACCTGGTCCATCGCAGCTCCTACCTGGGAAGTGTTAGACCTGGATTCTAGTCCTAATTCCACTCCTGTAGAACTTGGGCCAAGTGCTGCATTTCACTGGGTCTCATTTTCCTTATTGGTCAAATTAGGAGTTGAATTGTAGGACCTTCAAAATTTTTTCCAATTGGAATATTCTATTATAAAGTGTTGAAGTCTGACTTCTCTGTAATTCTTAAGTGTTTGAAATAAAGCCCTGTTTGTTTAAACAAATTTCCTCTATTTTAAAGCAGTATGTAAAATGAGCCTTTTAAAAAATGATTTGTTAAAACTTGTTTCAGTTAATCAGGGTGTATTGAGGCCTTTTTTGTACTCAATCTTCTGATAAGAGCTGTTGGAGAGATAAGAGACATACAAAGTAACTCCTATCCTCAAGGTGCACACAGGCCAGTTCAGAGAACACACAGATACACATGAAGGGATGAGTAAGTGAGACAGCATGGGATAGAGTAGGAAATTGTGAGGGGTCAGTGCAATGGCTATCAGAGAACTGAGTGGTCAGCATGAGCTGGAACAATCTTCGATAGATCTTGAAGGAGGTAGAACTGACACCGGGCGTTGAAAAAATATCTACAGAAGAATGAGAGTAGGGGATAACCTATGTGAGCGTGAAGTCATTTATAATTTACATAATATACATGGGCAGGGAGGGGGACAGAAAAACAACCTAGATATTAGAGGAAGAGTCATGTAATGAAGGAGCAGGAAATAGAAGAATGCTATGGAATCAAAAGGAAGGCCTTAAAAGCCAGCAAAATTCAGAATATATATCTCTATTTATTACATACACTCTATATATGGTTGGTTTTGAAAATAGGTTTGAATTAGGCTATTGTCTCACAATGTATTGGGCTATTTTAATACTTTCATAAGAATTGTCAGTATTATATATGCTGTATAAACTTATTATTAAATATCTGTAGAATAGCCCATCAGTCTAGGGCCACCTAAATTTGAATCTCTTCTTTGCCATATGCTACTTGGGTGACCTTGGGCAAGTTATTTATCCTCTCTATGCCTCAGTCTCATCTGTAAAATTGGAATAGTAACGAAGTTTCCATGAAAATTAAATGCATTAAGACACCAAGTGTCTAGAACAGAATCTGGCAAAGTCTAAATGATAAATGTTAGCACTTAAGTCAATTTACCATAATTTACTTAATTGTTTCCCAAATTCAGGAATTTACATTGTTTTCCATTTTCCACCATTAAAAAAGGCACTGCTGTTCACCTGAAAAAGCTTTTTTGTTATTTAGAATTAGCTATTTCTTTAGCAGAGAGGTTCCCAGAATTGGAATTACCAGAGGCAAAGGGTGTGAATATTTGAAGATGCTTGTTACATCTTGCCAAGTAACTCCCCGATGGGCTGTGCAGCCTTGCCTGCATGAAGAATTGTCTTTACAGAGAAAAAGAGAAGTTGCCAAGTTGATAGAGGGGACTAGTATATCAGTGTTGTTGGTTTCACTTGCACTCCCTTGATTACTAGTGAAAATGAGCAACCTCTCGTCTTTGTTAATGAGCAGTATTTCACTTTTGTGAATTATCTATTCATGATTTTTGCTTATGAATCTGTTGGTCTTGGTCACCTTAACACTTGGTCACATAAATTTTTCTTTTTTAAAAAATGTATTCGGCTGTGTTGAGTCTTAGTTGAGGCATGTGGGATCTTTCATTGCAGCGTGTGGGCTTCTCTCTAGTTCTGGGGTGTGGGCTCCAGAGCGCACAGGCTCAGTAGTTGCGGTCCACCGGCTCAGTTGCCCCGCAGCATGTAGGATCTCAGTTCCCTGACCAGGGAGTGAATCCATGTCCCCTGCATTGGAAGGTTGATTCTTAACCACTGGACCACCAGGGAAGTCCAACACTGCTTTTTGTTAGCATGAGAGATTGTTTGTATTTGGATGATATTATCAGGCACTGGTGCATTCTTCCCTAACTGACCTCACGTCATTTAATACATGTGTTTCCTCTTCTGTGTGAATGAGAACATTATCTTGTAAGTCCTTAGCATCTATTCCAGACTATTCTTAGTATCTGAATCAATGCTCTGTATACAGTAGATATTCAGTAGACATTTGATAAACCACCCAAAGAATGCCATTTTCCTTTACCACTCTGATCAAGTGTTATCCAAAATTTGAAATTCATATAAATTTGTAATCCTCAGTACATGACTCTCAACTATAGTCACCTGGCATTTTTTAGTGTAAATGCCAAACTTGCACCTTATTACAAAGAGTGTGATACTGAGGCTTGGTCAGGGAAGACTTGTATTAACTTGAGCTGCTGTAACAAAAATACCATAGACTGGGAGGCTTAAACCAGAAACATTTCTCTCTCACCATTCTGGAGGATGGGAAATCCAAGATCAATTCTAAGCAGATCTGGCAGATCTACAGCCTGGGGAGGGCCTGCTTTCTGGCTTGTTGATAGCTGCCTTTTCACAGTACCCTCACAAGGCCAAGATAGCAAACTCTCATCTCTTTCTCTTCTAATAAGGACATTAATCCCATCCTGGAAGCTCAGTCCTCATGACCTTCTAAACTTAATCACCTTCCAAAGGCCTCACACCCTAATACCATCTCATTGGGAATTAGGTTTTCAACGTATGAACTTCGGAGAAACACAAGCATGCAGTCTATAGCAAATAATATTCACTGATAAATACAAACAGTATAATCAGATTACCTGGGCCCAAATAATCACTTCCGCATTCCAAAATCTTAACTCCGTTATTCAACAAACTCTCCAGCCTGCAAAAAAAAGGAAAAAGAGAAGGCACTGTTTCCCCCTAATACTTTTTGGGTACAAAAGTTTTGATGGATAGCAGTGGAATAATGAAGTGCATATTCTCCTGGACAGTCTAATGTAAGCAGGGGAAGCAGAATGGCCTATATTTCATGAAGCGAAACATTGACAAGGGCCAAACTTCATGCTCTCAGCACTTGGGTCATTTCATTAGCATTTGTTATTTTTATACATTGGTAGTTATGGATGTCAATGGCATTTTAATATCCCAGAATGGTCATAACACCAATATACTCACTCCCACTAATGTTTCATGGCTTATGGATCATTTCCAAATCAAGAGCCTGGCTGATAATATGTCTTAACACTTTCCATAACAGAGCTAGGAGAAAGAAAAAAAAGATCCTCTCTCCTGGGTACACAATATACTCTCCCACTTAGTTTATGATGACCAACATTATTTTTCATTTATTTTTATGAGATTTATAGGGTGCATTTCCTCCAGAGAATTCTGTTCAGAATTGAAAGTACTTAGGTGACTTGCTTGCATGCTATTAATTTTTTTTTTTTTTGTGGTACGCGGGCCTCTCACTGTTGTGGCCTCTCCTGTTGCGGAGCACAGGCTCCGGACGCGCAGGCTCAGCGGCCATGGCTCACGGGCCCAGCCGCTCCGCGGCATGTGGGATCTTCCCAGACCGGGGCACGCCCGTGTCCCCTGCATCGGCAGGCGGACTTTCAACCACTGCGCCACCAGGGAAGCCCCTAAATTTTTAAAATAAATTTATTTATTTATTTTTATTTTTGGCTGCATTGGGTCTTCGTTGCTGTGCATGGGCTTTCTCTAGTTGCAGCGAGCAGGGGCTACTCTTTGTTGCAGTGAACGGGCTTCTCATTGTGGTGGCTTCTCTTGTTCCAGAGCACGAGCTCTAGGTGCACGGGCTTCAGTAGTTGTGGCACACGGGTTCTGTAGTTGTGGCTCGCGGGCTCTAGAGTGCAGGCTCAGTAGTTGTGGCACACAGGCTTAGTTGCTCTGCGGCATGTGGGATCTTCCCAGACCAGAGCTCGAACCCGTGTCCCCTGGATTGGCAGGTGGATTCCTAACCACTGCACCACCAGGGAAGCCCTACATACTATTAAGTTTTACTTACTCTATTACAGCTTTAAAGTATTTTAGACTCAGGTATTGCTGTGCCATACCTTCCTAAAGACCCTAACAAAATACCAAGCTCCTCTGTAAGGTCTTTATTTTATCACTAACATCTCCATGCCATGTACCTTAAAAGCAGAACTGATATAAATTAAGCTCTTTCCCACTTATACTATATTACTGCACAATACATTATACCTTGTCATGTGAAAGCATCTATTAGGTTGGCTTCCCAACTCCTTAACTATGTGACAAACAACATTACAGAGAGTAACAGATCACAGAGTGAGATTCCCAAATCCACCTTTCACAATGGAATCCACCGTGTCTGCAACTGATTTGGCTCAAAGGGAACCACCTGACAAGTTGGGCCAGGCAGTCTTTCGTAAGAACTTAAAATTAGGAGGGAGAGTGCTGTGTTTTATTCCTTTTGGAACTGGAGGTACACAGTAAGAAAGTAATAGAAGTTTTGATGAATAAATTGGTTAACAAATTACCCAATCTCTAGTGAGTGGTAGAGGAATAATGGCAAGTGATTTATTTACAGTCAGAAAACTCTCACATCTGACTTGAGGCCTTCTCTTGTGTCTTCTATACTCACCCCTTTATTCCTTCCCAAAGACACTGCCAGCATGATGACAGCAATTCAGTGTAAAAGAAGGGGCAGCAGCAGCACAAGGCCAGGATACCAGGTTTCTGGTCTCATGTTGCCATTTACGGGGCATGTATACCTTGGACATGTTATTAACCTCTCTAGAAGTGTCCCTATGGCTCACAGGAGTCTACTTTCCAGGGTACTGGGAAAATTTAATAATATGTAATGTAAGTGACCTACTAAGTACTGAATGAATGAAAAGAACTGCGTGAAATGATAAAGAATGGGTTAAAATAGATAGAACCATTATGAAAGCATTTTGTATGACATGGACAGAGAAGGAGATGATCACAGTCAGGAGGAAACAATTATTTTCAGGCACTTCCTAAAGCCTCTACGACCTGTGTCTTTTAATTCCTCCTCAACCAACAGACTTTAACCACCTCAGACTCCATCTCCAGGTTTAACTAGTATAAATACTTCTACATAATGTGTATGGTGGTGTCTTTGGGGGGAAAAGTCAAGATGAAAATAGCATGGCTGACCCACCTCTTCAACTCGACCATGCTCAATCAATAGCTACACCTTGGGGCTTTGGGACAACCACTGGCTGTGAGAAGAAAGTGTCTTCTCCCCATAGGGGTGGCATATTGAGCCAGGTGCCCAGTGGAGGAGAGAGTTCATCTTCTTTATAAACATCTAAAATAGGTATTTGCCAAAGGCAGGAAATTAGGCTGCAAGGCCTGCTGGCCTGTGAAATATTTTGAGAAATGATGGAAGTTGTGGTTCCAAATGTGACATTAGCAGGCAAAGAGGGGCTTCTTATTCCTATTGGCCTAACTTCCAAAAGAATCTAGAAAATCACAGCGAGGTTAAGCAGAAAACTGAGGAACCATATGATAAAGGCAAACCAATACTCACGGCTCATCCCTGAAACCAAGAGATCCAGATTCCAGGCCAATGCCACCACTTATTAACCTGGAGTCCTTAGGCAAGTAATCTAGGATCTGTGGATCTCTGTTATTTCTTACATAAAATAAAGGTGTTGGGTTAGAAAACTGGATGTAGGGATAAGTGACAGAAGAAGACTCTGGCTAACTTAAGTCTAAAAGAAATTCACTGGAAAGATTCAGGTGGCTCACAGAATTGAGAGAAGTCCTAGGGAACCAGTCCAGGAAAGAACAGGGACCAGAGAGGCTCTGAGGACTTCAGGGGCAGGAACTCCCACGCAGCCTAGCCAGCATGCTCATGCCGGAGGACATGTGCATCCATCCTTCCTTTTCCTTCTTTTTCTTCTTCCTCTTCTTCACCTTCCTCTCCTTCTTCTTCTCCTTCTCCTTCTCCTCCTTCTCCCTCTTCCTCTTCCTCCTCCTCCTCCTCCCCCTCCTCCTCCTCCTCCTCCTCCCCCCTCCTCCTCCTCCTCCTCCCCCCTCCTCCTCCTCCTCCCCCTCCTCCTCCTCCCCCTCTCCTCCTCCTCCTCTTCTTCTTCTTCTTCTTCTTCTTCTCCTCCTCCTCCTCCTTCTCCTTCTTCTCCTTCTTCTTCTTCTCTCTGATGCCTTTCTATCACTTCAGACATTCTTAAGAGATAGAACACACTAACCTAATTTACCATTCTTCCTTCTCATTGTCAGGTGAAAGCAAGAGTAAATCCAATTAAATCTGCACACGATGGGGAGAGATCAATTCCTAAAACTCCTAAAAGGAAACATGGCTGCTGTGGTCAATAGAAGGTAGAGTGGACTTTGGGTAGCCCAAATTCACAAGTGTCCACTTTAACAGGTGTTAAGTTATTTATAGCAGTAATATCCTGGGAGTCCATGTAGACTTTATTACACTGTAAAAGAATTCTGATAGAGGAAACTGACAACACAAGGGGGATATATACTTAAAGGCAAATGGCAGCTCCCCCACGGGTCTGATTTAGTGCATCTTGGGTGGACCCGTGAATATGTATTTGGAAACATTCTGGTTCCTCAAGGGGTTCTGATGCCAGATCAGGTTTGGGAACCATTACTGTCCTGTTCGTTTAACAGGAGACAATAGAGATAGAACAGAGACAGAGATGGCTGTCATTATGTCATTAGATAATATGAAAGCCCTCCAGGGGGAGATATATATACATATGTATCTCCAGACACCAGACACGGTAACATCACAGTTCCCTAACCTCCTTCTCTACCTGCCACGCTAGACCTGGAGGGCAAGAGAGAGGAGTATTACATAGTACAGTTTAGCCCAAGCAAAAGTAGCAAATACTCTCCCACTCTCCTTTATTAGAAACACTGAATTTAGCAATCCTCCTCCCTCCTGCTGTGCTCACTGCTCCCCCTCCCCCACCTCATACACCATATGTTTTTAATCATGCCCCCACGGTTTCTCTTCCTGCAATGTCCCGGGCAAATTAAAATTGAAAAACAGAAATCTGAGAACTTGGAGCAAACGTGGAAACTCGTGACAATGGTGGTAATCAGCAACCAGGCTGAATTCTCCAGCCTACAGGCAGGCGAGGAGATGGTTTGGGGCTTCAATATAACTAAACCCATAGTATACAGTACACCATTCACTTAAAGGCGAAAGAGGTTAATTGTATCCCTTGTGACTTTTCTTAAAAGGATTTTCCTCATAGGCTTCTGAAAGTCCATTCTGGAAGATGCTCTTAGAGAAAATCTAGCTCAGATTTGGGGCTTTTCTTTTTTCGTTGTTTTTTTTTTTTTTTTTTATTCTGAAGTTCCAATTGCTACATTTTAGGAAGTTTATGAAATCTTTACACTGCCTTCAAAATATTGATTATAATCATATTTATTTTTCTGCGGAAGGCACATTATAACTTGCATCAGATTTTCACAAAGATTTTAAAAACACAAAATTAACTTAAAAGTCCAAAAGTTGGACTGGTTCACCTCACTCATCTCAAAGGCTATAAATGTAATGGCTAAAGTCTTTAAATCTATAGGTCAGAGAGGTCTGCTTCAATTCCTTTTCCCACCGCTTCTAAGATGTGAGACCCCAAGCGAGTTACTTCTGAGTCTCTGTTTCCATAGTCACTTGTGGTGATAATAGTATCTGGTTCATAACATTGTCTTACAAATTAAATGAATTAAAAATATGAAGTGAGGGCATAGTACCTGGCTGTCTTAGTCCATTCGGGCTGCTATAACATAGTACCATAGATGAGCTGGCTTATGAACAACAGAAATTTATTTCTCACAGTTCTAGAGGCTGGGAGGTCCAAGACTAAGGCGCCGATAGATTCAGTGTCTGGTGACAGCCTACTTCTTGGTTCATAGATGGCCATCTTTTTACTGACTCCTCACGTGGTAGAAGGGACAAGAGAATTCTCTGGGGTCTCTTTCATAAGGGCACTAATCCCATTCATGAGGGCTCTGCCCTTATGGCCTCCCAAAGGCTCCACCTCAATATACCACCTCATAAGGCTTTAGGTTTCAACATATGAATTTCAGGGGGCCACAAACATTCAGTTATAGCAGTGGCATTCCAAGAATATTAGACTTTATTTTTATTCTTACTATTATGCATTATTGTTATCATTATTATTAATGACAGATGGAGAGCTTGAAAGCCAAAGGTGCTCAGTATCATCAAGCGATCACAGAATCAGAACATGAAGGCAGGTCTTCTTATTGCGAGTAAAGTAGGAACAGATGCCTAATTTTACTGAATTTATTTGGATCCCCTGGCGAAGGAGGAAAAAAAAATCATAATATCAGAAGAAACGTATTTGCACCATGGCCCATATCACATACGACAGGCTTTGCTTCTCTTAAAGATGAATTCAACTAAAATACCAACTAATGAAATTCATGGACTCATAGCTTCACAAAGATTCATGGGACTTCAGGAGTCATTAATGCCAAGCATTTCATTTCATAGATGGGAAACTGTGGTTCAGATAGGTCAGGCAACTAAGATACAACAAAGGTCATTGGGGAAGAAGCTAAGGGGCCAGTTTATAGTGACCTAAATGATTATCCTGGGTCCCATTGTGTACAACTTTGCCTGAGAGTCAGAAGAGCCGAGTTTGAATTCGGGGCTGCAATATATACTAAGCATGCATTCTCAGAATATTTATCATAGGTAAGGCATGTGAACATTGAGGAATGGAGCAGTAGGACAGGCCAGGTCTGTGTCCTTAGAGAACTTATGTTCTAGAACAGAAGATACACACTAAACAACAAATTACAAAATGATGATTTAATTATAGTTGTGCTGGAACAGCTGGGTGGGTCTAAACATACCTGCCTCATGCACAGGGTTAATGTGAGTATTACATGAGCTAACGCATTGTGGGCACATAAAGGAGTTAGTGCTTCACACCCACTAGCTATTATATTGTCATAGCAGCTTCCTCATGCCCTATATTGTTTACCAGTTATGATTCTATGTGTCAAATACTTCAAGTCAAGAAGTTTTATCTCACAAAGTGAGTTGGTTTTGACTCCAGTTTGGCAGAGGTCACCAGGATTTTCTTTTTTTTTTCACAGATACCGCTGAAACACTTTCATGGTTTAGAGTTCTTTAGTGATCTTCTCTAGATTTTATTCATTTTCTTCCTAGTTATGAGAAAGCTTGTCCTTTGACAGGTGAAATCATGAGTGACTTAAAATGAAATAGCTTTTAAAAAAATTTAAACACAGAAAGATGTTTCTTCACATTTAAAGAGGTGGGGCAGAGAGCAATGGTCCAGGAAATTCTTTTTTTTTTTTTTCTTCCAGTGTTGACCTAAAAGGCCAGGACTCTGTGAAGTTAAATTGTACCCACACTGTATCTCTAGCAGCCTGGCTGAAGCACAGCCATGACTCTATTCATCTTTCAACCATCTCCCAGCATCTTCATTCCTCTATTGGCTCCACACTGACACTGCATATTCCTTCCATGCTTCTCTTGTGAAATTCCTGCCCTACTCAGCCCCCCAGGTTATCTCCCTATTACTGAAGGATCAAGCTGAACTTCTGCTGACTTTCTAATCCCAGCTCTGCCTTGCACTCACTTGTGTGGCCTTGGGCTAGCTCCTAATTGTTCTAAGCCTATTTTCTATGCATGTAAAAGGGACAAATACCTAACCCAGAGGGTGACTGCAGGATTAAATGAAATGCCATGAAATAGCTCGCAAAGGCTGCATTCAGTAGGTGTTAAGATGTTATTACTTTTCCTTCCTCTAGCAGAGCATCTAGCCAGTGATGGGGGTTTTCTGAGGGTATGGGCATAGCCCGAGGCCTCAGGAATACCAAGGTAAGTGAGAGAAAGGTCAAGGCAACAAGATGTGGAGCCCGTAGCCTGCTGCAGTGACAGCAACTCCTTCTACATCTGCTCTAGGTAATGGGATTCCATGGACTCTTTTGTTTTAAAAAATAATTTTAGATCTAGGGGACTTCCCTGGTGGTGCAGTGGTTAAGACTCCACGCTCCCAGTGCAGGAGGCCCGGGTTTGATCCCTGGTCAGGGAACTAGATCCCACGTGCATGCCACAACCAAGAGTTTGCATGCCAAAACTAAGGAGGCCGCCTGCTGCAACTAAGACCTGGCACAACCAAATAAATAAATAAAAAGAAAAATAATTTTAGATCTAAACTGAGTTGGAAAGTGGGAAAGTTCACCAGCTGCAAAGGTAGAGGGAAGAGTGTGCCCACGACTCTCCTCATTTCTGACACCAACTGCAAACTCAGAGGGTTCTCACAACCAGCCTCAGGTATTGATACAATTCACTGGAAGGACTCATAGAACACTCTGAGAGCAGTTATATTCACAGTTACAGTTTGTTACAGCTAATGGATATAGATTAAAAATCAGCCAAGGTAATAGGTGGGTAGAGCTGAGTCCAGGAGGTTTTCAAACATGTAGCTTGAAATTGTCCTCTTCCTGTGGCATCAGAGCAGTGTTAGTCCCCTGGCACTGATATGTGACAATACTCACAGAGCACTGCCAACCAGGGAAGCTCACCTGAGCCTTCCACAGTTATTACTGGGGGCCCATCAGGCATAGGCATGATTGATTGCCTATGTGGTGGATCTCAGTCTCCAGTCCTTCTGGAGGTAGACTGTACCATGTGACTCAAAGCCTGCACCCTTAATTTCTTTGTTAGACTATCCAATGTGACCCAAGACTCCCAGGCAAATAAAGACATTCCTATTAGGCATGACATTCCAAGACTACCTCCCAGAAGCCGAGGGCAAAGCCTAGACCTCTCTTTGAGCAATTTTAAATTCTTTGCTACACAGAAACCTCCTCTCAAATGCACACTCTAGCTAAGTCACTCATGATCTGCCCGACCTTGACCTTTTATTCATTTCCCCCACATGGAATTCCCTATCTCCTCTTTCTTTACCCTTAGTTCAAGACCTATCTCAAATCACACCACCTCTCTTACAACCACTGGTTCATATTGCTCTTTTACTTTTCTTATTGCCAGTGATGTATTTTATCTACATACTTCTGGCACGTCACCTCAACAAACATTTATTATATGCATTATGCATTATATGCATAATGTTCTGGAGAAAAAGGAGAGAGAGAGAGATGACCAACATGTTGATCCCGAATTTAAGGGAGCTTAACATCTAGTAGGGCAGGCAAGTTCTTTTCATTTGCTTATTCAATGAATATTTATTGAATATCTACTTTGTACCAGGATCTAAACTAGCTGTCAGAATACCTAATTATCTATAATTACAGAAAAAATAAGTAAGACCCAATGAGAGAGAATGTGAATGATATGGTCAGATTCTAGTGGATCTTGGTATCACATTAAGGAGTTTAGCCTTAGAGTCCTGTGTTTTCTGAATGCTGAAACATTTACCCTAAGACGATTTTAGGTGTTATGTTAATAACTCTTCTAAACAGTTAGTACTTATGTATTTAGTTTAATGATTCTCATATAAAAACATTATATGATATGCATATTCCAACCTATGATTTCAGTTATTATTGCTTAGAACAAGGAAAATTAGAAAGAGTGAGTTATTTTTCATTATTTAATGACCACTGTGGCCGTATTTGCTTCACATCAGCTGAATCAGCCCTGGGTATAGATAATCTGCCGTTATGACTAAAATCAGGTAATCAAGACTAGAAAGGCCAGAGTTTGGGAATTACCGCTATAGCAACTGGAATGGCATGCTCAGATGTGGCTTTAAGGAAAGTCTCCAAGGGACCAGGATGGAAAACGGCTCAGACTGGGATTGAGCTATAGCCCAGTGAAGATGCTATTGGAACAGTTCTGGTGAGAGATGAGGAATATGTGACTTAGAGCAGAGGCGTGGGGTTGGAGAGGAGGGGATAGATCTTTAGCAGTCTTTAGGACTTGGAGGATGGACTGGAAGAGTTGAGAAAGAGAAGAAAATTTAAGATGACTCTCAGGTTTCTAGCTTGTGTGATTCCAAAGATTATGGTGGTAACCAAGATAGAAAATATGGAAAGAGAAACAGGTTTGGAGGGAAAGAAAATGAATTTGCTTAGAAGGTACTATGAGTCCTCAGTATATTTAAATTTATGGAATACCATCTCATTGTTTCATGTATGTACATTTTCTCTTCAATTAAAATTTAATCAAAACAAGAAACAAGTGATATCCCTTTTTTATATATGCCAGAAAAATGTTTAGAAGAGCACCAGTTTTTATTGGAGGGCTCTGAGTATCCCAGTACCAAGTAAATGTGTGATTCAGACTGAACTGTTTAACCCGAGTTTCAGTTTCCACATCTCCAAAATGAGATATTAATATTGATACCTGCCACACACAAACTAGAGAGCTACACAATTTTTAGTTGGGTGGATGTTGGGAGGTGGTCTTATGCTGAATAAGAATTTCTTCTTGAATTGTCTTGAACCACTTATAATTATCAAACTACCAGTAGTGAGAAACTGTCTGTGAGGGGACCAAGTTCCATAACCAAATGTATAATACTTCTCTCCCAATCTAACTTTCAAAAAGCAAAGCTGCCTGGTGACTGTATCCAGACATCAAAAAGGAAACGGATGTTTCCCTACTTGATTCCACATTTTGTTCATCCTTGAGAAAAACAAGGCTCCATACCTCAAATTTACTTGTATAGTCAAGAGGGCTTTCTCCCCTTCCTCTCCCTCACCCCATAGCCTCAGTCATCTGAGGTTATGCCCAAGCCTGGTTCTGATTTGTATTGTATATTTTAATGCCTAACTAATGGGTAATTCACTAACATAAAGAAAGTCAGACTCTCCAAGTGTAAAATAAAATCCACCCAGGCACACCTTAAACAGTGTGTTTCTAACGTGGGAAAAATGTCACACAAAAAAAGGCTCCCCAAAGCCTCTTTGTGAGAAGACAGAAGGAAAAGATCAGACTACACAGAGAGAAGAGCAAGGATTCACTTTGCATGCTTCCCTCAGTAGGTCAAAGACCTCAGTGCTGGAGAAATGACACAAGTCATTTCTATCAACAGTTGCCAAGTAACCCTGCAGATCTGTGGTCCATCCTTCTACACCTGACCTTAGTGGATTACATTAACAGGTTCTTTCACCCTCTGGCTTTCTTTTTGGTCCAGCCAATGGGAATCTATTATTAAACTCTCCTCAAATTGTCCAGTCTGTGTGTAGTGTCTGTTTCCTGCAGAGACCAGACTGATACACTGATCTCAGGAATTAAATAAGGCTCAGGATGTGCTGTACCCTCAAATCACAGTTTCCTTGTTGCCAGGGTGTCTGAAATCCCCACACTGCTAACTCCTTCAGATCACAGAAGGCAGCACTGTCCAATAGGACTCTCTGAAATGATGGAAATGTTTAATTCAGTGCTGTAAAATATGTAGCCACTAACCATATGTGGCTATTGAAAATTTGAAATGTGGCCACTGCAGCCAAGGAACTGAATTTAAATTTTATTTAATTTTAATCAAGTAAAATTTAAGTAGTCACATATGACTAGAGGTTATCATGTCGGACAGTAAAGCTGTATAGAAAATGCAATTATTATCTGGAAAGAACCATACCTTAACTCCTTGCTGGTTTTTAAGAGTTTATTGCTAGTATATCAGGTCACCTTTAATCCTAAAGTCATGGACAGGGGCAAAGGGATCCTTATTCCCTCTCATATCTATTTTCTTCATCTTTATTTCCCAGGGTTAAAACCCAAAGCCACTGCTCAAACCAGAATAGGCTGCTCTGTTTGCTGTCCTGGTTTTCCAACTATTTCATCACCAACATCAGCTCCACCTCAGTGTCTTTTAAAAACTTACTTTCTTCTTTCTGATAGTAGACATGAGTAGTATTTCCTGAGTCAAGGACTTCATTCCTCAACTTTCTTTGCTGGACCACCCTTCAGTCACCTTACCTACTTCACCTACCATTGCTCTGTAGGAGGCTCCCAGATTTGTGTCTCTAGCCAAGAACTCTCTCTCTAGATGCATTCACCATTCCTTTACTATTCTTTCAGCAAACACTGCTGAGTATCTGCTATGTATTTGGCTTTCAGTAATAATTGCCACAGCTTAATAACAATAATATCAACAACAATAACGGCTAATATTTATTTAGTATTTTCATGTGTCAGGCATTATTCAAGAGCTTTACCTGTATAACTCATTTAATCTTCATACAACACTGCTAAATAGGGACTATTACCCCATTTAAAGGTAAAGAAACAAGTACAGAGAAATTCAGTAATTGCCTGAAGTCACACAGCTAGTGGGTAATAGATCCAGCATTTAAATGCAGATACTCAGGCTCTAGAATCTATGCTCTTTGCTATACTGCCAGTGACCATGGCCCTGGTAAAGCAGACCAGAAGAGTCTCCATCTATTTCTTCCTAGAAACCAAGTACTAGCGTCCCTTGTACTAGGCATATTCACAGTGTACCCAAATCCAGAGGCTAGGACTCTTTTTATAATTTTCTAGGAGCCAGAATATCTGAATCAATCTTACATGTAAGAGTTTTTCTTTTTCCTAAAGTAATTGGTGATAAACATTACTAACATGGATCAAAGCCATTCCCTTAAACTCAGAAAATAGTATTTGGATGGGGGAAATCTGACGTTATTAAGACAGAGTGTTGTGGTAGAAAGAATACCATCCTCCCCACCCTAGAAGGCAATTTGCCATGATGTATAAAAAGTTGTAAAAATATGCATACTCTGTGACTCGGCAATTCAATTCTAGAAATATATTCTGGGGAAATAATCAGAGAAATGTGCAAATATCTATAAACAAGGGTGTTCATCTGTAGCATGATTTATAATAATGTCAAATTTGAAATAACTGAAATGTGTAGCAAAAGGAAATTAATTTTTTTATGCATAAAATGTGTATTAGGCAGTGATTAAAAAAGAATCTTTGTGTATATTCATAAAGAAAATGATCTCAATTTATTTTTAAAATAGTTTAAAGAGTCCATATACTATAATCACTTTTTTTTGTTTAAAGAATTATACATATGCATAAGACAATTTAAAAAATCTGAAAGCATGTATACCAAATGTTATCTCTAGATTGTAAAGTCGTGGATGGGTGATTTTTATACTCTTCCATTTTCTTACCAGTATTTCTAATGTTACCTCAATTAATAAATTCATATTTTTTTAAATAAAAAGTCACCAGTTTCCCTAATAAAAGACATATTAAATTTTCTACTGAAGCCAAATCAGGAATATGTTAGTATTTATTTACTAGGACATCCTTATTTCTAAAAGTCATAGTTCTATAGCAATCAAAAACAAGTCTGTCCATTGTAAATTTAAAGCCACCAATTACACAATAGATTTCTTTTCTATTTAAATCATCAGGGTCTAATTTATGGATACCTTTTATTACTTTTTCCCTTAATTAAAATTTGATAAAGGAAGGCTGGCCAGCTGTTCCCTGACTGGATGGGTGACAATGGAAACAAACACACACAAATAAATAAATAAAAATAACTGGAATGCAAATCTATGTTCTGGTATTTTCTGGAGATATGATCTCAGAAAGAGTTACTTAATCTTTTCTAACCTCAAATTAGCTTCCCTGTATGTGGAAATGTAAATAATAAATAATTTAAATAAATTTAATTGTGAAATAGGACACATATAGAAGAGGCATTCTGTAAATTTAAAGTGTTTACATAAATGTTAACCGGGGATGGGTC
The DNA here is from genome assembly GCF_949774975.1 of Lagenorhynchus albirostris. Taxonomy (NCBI): domain Eukaryota; kingdom Metazoa; phylum Chordata; class Mammalia; order Artiodactyla; family Delphinidae; genus Lagenorhynchus; species Lagenorhynchus albirostris. Next base: position 29,148,252 of record NC_083103.1, read on the forward strand.
ATGACAATATTGGTTTGTTTTTCTCTGTCACTAACTTATTCTGAGACCTTGAGCAAGTCACTTAACCTTAAGGACCGTCAAGTTCTTCATCCTTAAAGCAAGGAGTTGAATGGGGGTGACTTCTTTAGTTGTTTTTGACTCTATCATTCTGTTATTCTGTGATTCTACTGGTCTGTTTGTGGGTCATGACAGTTTCTTCCAGAGTCCTGGAAAATGATATGGAAATTGAGCTCATTGAGTTTGGCAGGAAACACAAAGCTAACTTCAGTGCTGATGTGATGATGGGTAGGATGGCTTTAGAAGAAATGCTCTGTCCCAGTGTCCTCTGAATCATTTCCTCTCCAAGTGAGGGCAAAGATGAAGAGTAAAGAAATTCTGCAGTGACTATACACTTGGAAACTGACCCACCGTTCATCCCCAAGAAACTTCTTGGAGAAAGCCATGCCCGGAAGGTGAGCTCTGTCCCCCTTGAAGGCTGCCTCTCTCTTTCCCAAAGGCTCTGGAAATCTCTATGGTAAAACTGAGCGGTAACGACTCTTTAAATGTATTTATGGTAGAAAAAAAATATGTGTGAGAACACTGAGCAGAAGAGTTCTTCTGACCAGAGGATATGTTACTTACACTAAATAATTTCTGGAAAATAATGCTATTTTCCTCACTCGTAAAAGATATAAAAATGTCCAAAAGAATAGAATTCAGAGAAGAAAAGGTATTTTAGTGATCAGTTGACTCAGCTCAGCCATCTGTAAAGGTCCAAGACTAAGTGGGAGGAAGGGGGAACAATAAGGAAAATGATTTATTCAATACCTACTGTCTTCTATTGCTGAACAGGACCTTAGTAAACATTCTCTAATATATACATATATACACACACATATATACATATGTATATATATTTCGTATATATATACATATCATATAAATATGTCAGTGGGTATGATACTAGATATGTAGATAGATTTTATGATACCAACCCATAAAATAGATATAATTTACCATCTGTTTCTTTAACAAAGAAGCCGAGGTTAAGCTAGATTGAGTGACTTCTCAAGGTCACAAATCTAATTAGTGGCAGAACTTGGGCCTTTTGTCCTTGACAATCAGAATCAGAGGAAAGCAAACTTTTTTTTTTTTCTTCCAGCTTAGAACATCCTGCCCAGGGATGAGTAAGCAGACACTAAGGTACTTTTTTAACTTCCTAAAGATATAACAACTTGGATGCCTCTAAGTATCAGCCAGTTATTCCTTTATAGTCTTGCCTTCTATCCTGGCCACTGGCAAAGTGGCATTATTTTCCTGTGAGTCATCATGCTAATAAATAAATCTAATTTGAAGGTACCCCGTCTTCACTTTCTGTCACAATTTAACCCTCCCCACTTGTTCCCATCCCTTTCCTCTCCCAGCAACAGTCCCTGGTGTCTAAGAACAAAATGTCACGGAAGGAGTTTCATGAAATAAAAAGAGGACAGTAAGATCCTAAAACATTGCAAAACCATGACTTTGGAAAGGCAGCTTTGGAGCTGTTTGAGATGACTTAGGGAGGGAGTGTCTTTGATGACAGAACAAATGCAGAAAGAATGTGGCCAAGGATACACTAGCGTTTGCAAAGAGACTGTCATCTAAAATTACTGGAGGGGCTTCCCTGGTGGCGCAGTGGTTGAGAGTCCACCTGCCAATGCAGGGGACACGGGTTCGTGCCCCGGTCCGGGAAGATCCCACATGCCGCGGAGCGGCTGGGCCCATGAGCCATGACCGCTGAGCCTGCGCGTCCAGAGCCTGTGCTCCGCAACGGGAGAGGCCACAGCAGTGAGAGGCCCGCGTACCGCAAAAAAATAAAATTAAAAAATACAAAAAATAAAGTAAAATAAAATTACTGGAAATGGTGAAGGAGGGATGTAGAGGGGCGTGGTCAGGAAAACAGGTCCATATTTTTCAGTGCTTCATCTGAGCTCCCCAGAAATTGCTCCCAGAGCAATTTCTACCTTGGTTTGTGATTTTATTTATCTTTCTCCATTTTGGCCATTTTTCTTCATATCTGTATCTTCAAGGTCAAGGATTATTGATTAAAAAGATAATAGTCAGGGCCTATCCCAGAGCTTGGCATAGGGAACATTCTCACAAAGATTTGCTTACTGCAGAAATAAGGTTTATAGGAGTAGGGGGAGTTAAGAGAGGTGGTTGAATAGTTTCTGTCTGCATAGCATTCCTTCCTTCAGGGAAGTGAAGAGAAGCTCCAATGCTGTAATAATTATCACTTTACAAGATTCAGGCCCACACTCGGCCCAGGGATGTGAACCCTGAAAGAACTCACTAGCCCCCAGGCCTCCTGGGTCAGGTAAACACGTGTGTAATCTAAGCTAGACCAATCAGGGCTCTCCTCAAACATTTCGCAAGTACCATGGGGACAGTTGCTCTTTCTTTTCCTGGCTTCATCCACTCCAAAGACCAGGTGACTTGGAACTGCCATGGGGCCTTTTGCTAATAAGAGAGGGAGAAAATGAGAGAGGGTCTTGGTGCAATCCTACAAATACTTGAATGCAGCAAAGCATGAATATCCACCTTTTGTTTTTCCAGTTATATAAGACAATAAATTCTCTTACCATTGGAGTTGGGGTTCTCTCACTGGCAACCAAAAGACACCTGGCCAAGACAATAAATCACGTGGCTTCATACAGTCCCTTTCCACATTTTAGACCTGCCATCCCATTCAGAGATAAATAGAAAGGATGAGCTACAGGGTCATAAAAACTCTACCTAAAGGAACTAACTCAAGGTTTCATGGGTGATTTATGTTAAAGAAAAATCTATGTTGATAAGAGTTTTCTAGGCCTGTGAGAAGAGTCTCAGCAAAAACAATAACAGAATATTTTCTATTATGTATTTAACCTCTCATCTGCTCTCCTACCTACTGGACAGTCCATGTGTAGTGGAAAGATTACTGGAAGTGGACTCAGAAGACCTGGGCTCTATCAACTACTATGCTGTACCTCACTATACCCCCAGATAAAGGCACATTAATCCTTCATGTCTCACATTCCATACTGCTGACAAGGAGATAATAGTAGCTATTTCATGGGTTGTAGGAGTTAATTGAAATTATATACGTATATGAAAGTCTCGTCTAGTGTCAGACATAAAACATTTTGTGCATATCTCTATTATAGCTATTGAATTATGAAAAAAAAATTCCTGAATGCCTACTATGAACCAGGGTCTATTTTTGATGGTCTGGTAAAATAGTGATCAAATCAAGGATTCTGCCCTTGTGATGTTTACATACTAATGGGGGAGAAAGACAATAAGAAAAATAATATGCGGCTTCCCTGGTGGTGCGGTGGTTGGGAGTCCGCCTGCCGATGCAGGGGACACGGGATCGTGCGCCTGTCCGGGAGGATCCCACATGCAGCGGAGCGGCTGGGCCCGTGAGCCATGGCCGCTGAGCCTGCGCGTCCGGAGCCTGTGCTCCGCGGCGGGAGAGGCCACAGCAGTGAGAGACCCACGTACCGCAAAAAAAAAAAAAATAATAAGAAAAATAATATGATATGATATGATATAATATAATATCAGGAAATTATAAGTGCCGTGAAGAAAAATAAAGCAGAGTGAAAAAGTACCACTTTACATAAGAAGATCATGGAAGACATTACTAAAGAGGTGATTTAAGTAGAGACCTAGATGAAGTGTTAGGCATATGCCTCTCTGGGGTAGAACATTCCACTAACATGTTTGAGGACCAGGAAGCAGGCCTTTGTGGCTGGAGCAGAGTAAACAAGGGAAGAGTGGTAGGAAATGGCACCTATATCTGATTTTAATATAATTGTCCCATTACTCCTCTGTTTGCTACATTCAATTCTAAGCTCCTAGAAAGCAGGGACAGCATCTTCTGCATCCACATTCCCACTGTCTAGCGTAATATCAACAAAGAATAGATGCGAAAATACTCAGTAAATATTTGTAATAAATTATGCATGTATAATTGAATTATTGGGATCTCAATAAGTGATTGTCAGGTTTGGATCTGAATGATACATCTGTTTAGGCCAGATGTCACATGTTTAAACACTCATAACTTCAGAAACAATACTACAGGAACCACAGTCAGTTTTGTGTTTTGGTGGTATCCAGCCAAATTAGATCACCTATGTGAAAGGCACTGAGTTGTTATAGAACTGCTAGTGGGCATATTTTTATATGTGGGCACTGATTAATTTAATGTGCTAAATATGCTAAGAATGTTATCTTATGGCTTCTGTGACTGAGCTATGTTAAAGGCAGGAGAAAACACAGCAGTGAAAGGATATGAAGTGATGCAAACCCGTAAGGGCTGATTCTACACAAAATCATCCTTGTTGAAAAACAAAAATGATAATTACACAAGTGACTCCTTTGTCACTGAAATGACCAAGCAAATTCTCATTTGCCTGATTCTCTCATTTCATCTAGATAGCACCCAATGATGTTTTTCTGGACATTCTTGGGAATAGAGATTCTTTTCTACTTTAATACACTTTTGAAGTTTTCAATAATATTTTAGATAAATCTCAAAATATTCTTCAAACAAGATTCATTCAGAGAGGTGACATGACGTGACTAAGTTTACAAGTCAGGAAAGAAGTTCAACTCAAATCTTATAATTCCTAACTTACTGTTTTTTTCCATTCAAGAAGGATTCAATCACGAATATGGATTGAAGAATCATCTGTACTAAAGCAAATGTGAAATTAGAAGTTTTAGAAGTGGGTAAATGTAATAATTTAAAAATATCTGAGGTAGGATTATTTTAAGTAGTGACAGATAATCATCTTAATTTCACAATCATATTGAACTAGCAATGGAAAATGTAAACAAATATAGCACCCAAAATATAACAATATATATTTATATTTATGTATTTATCCAGGATCTTCAGAATAGAATAAAACCCAATTTTAGTTAACTTTAAGTAAACTTTTATTTTCCTTGCTAATCTATACTTTCATGAATGTACATGTTACCTAAACAAGGGAGTTTAGGAGGTCCTCTTCATAGCAATATGCATTATTTAAATCCCTATAATTATAAGACTGTGTAGGAAGGAAACTCATCATAAAATGAAAATATTCTCCTATGATCACAGGTAAAAATTTTCCCCACTTTAACATTGTTTCCCTCCTACTAATAATGTATTTTCCTAACCTTTACATTACCTATGAGGGTCACTTCCTTCTGTTTGTAAGCTATTAAACAACCAAAATGCAAACAATGCAAACACAGTGCAAATTGACTACAAATAAAATTACAAACTGGCAAGAGATTCATGGTTCCATGAAGTATGCTAAGTTCTCTCTGCAGAACTTCTCAAATTCTACTAGTCATTGACTCAAGAGAACCTGGTAAAATTAGACCAGTTAATTAATACAAAAGAAAGAAATCATCATGGATGGTGAGATATGCATTCCAAAATAGAAATAGTTGAAATCAAAGATTAAGAGCAGTCCTATGGAAAAATAGTGCCATTCCGGAATATTTTTGTAAAAGTAACCCTCTAAATTATCATACTGCAAAAGTCCAATGTGAAGTAAAATAAAGGTTGTAATATCATACTATCATATGATTATGCTGGAAAAGGATGGAAAAAAATGAAATCAATACTCAATATACACTTGATCTAACACTGAGCACATAGTTGCATTTATAATTTAAATTTTGTTAATTATAAGATAAAATAAACTATCTTCAAGCTTTAAAAATCACAGAAAAATATAGAAGTTGCTTCCTGATTCTTCTAGAAATCACCTCCAAAGCAGCAAAGGTAATACAAAATCCTTGTTCAACAAAACTATATCTATATAAAATGTAAACCAAAGTATATAACCAAGGAGGACAGATACACTAAAAAGCATACTACGGGGCTTCCCTGGTTGCGCAGTGGTTGAGAGTCCACCTGCCGATGCAGGGGACATGGGTTCGTGCCCCGGTCCGGGAAGATCCCACATGCCGCGGAGCGGCTGGGCCTGTGGGCCATAGCCACTGAGCCTGCGCGTCCAGAGCCTGTGCTCTGCAATGGGAGAGGCCACAACAGTGAGAGGTCCGCGTACCGCAAAAAAAAAAAAAAAAAAAAAAAAAGCACACTAGGGTATGAAAAGACACCAAATAAGAATATCCATAGCTTTAGAATTCAAACAAAGCCAGCACAAATTACTTCTCCAAAGTATGTGGCACATTTTGAGAAACAAAACTCATCAGAGGTCAAGGAGGGAAAAAAACATATAAGTGGTGTTGGGAGCTTCCTTGAATTAATTTAAGCATGAAGTCTAGAGAAGCTGGGAAGAACAAGACCAAATGTAAAAAATATGGAAAGTAGCCTGCCATTGAGGCATAGAAAAATAAGTAAATTTATATTGTGAACAGCCCTAAAGCACAAACTTAAGGCTAAGAAAATTCATTCATACTTCTGGTTCAGACTGGAGGTTTTGACTCTCTCTCATATTTAACCACCTTCAAAACTCACCTGAAGGTCTAAAGATGTTATGTGGAAAGATGTTATAAAAAGAAAAAAAAAAAAACAGGAAAAATGTCAACAAATATCATGCACCAGAAATTTTGAAGCAGAAGAAAATTGTGACAAATATATCACTATGATTTTTTAAAACAATATAGCAACAACTTCTATAAAACAAGAGCACAAAGGAGAGATATAAGAGTTTAGGAATGCTATAATAAGGTAACAGAAGATAAAATGTTGGTGTACAAACTTTAGAAAAGAGTGGAAGAAAAATTAAAGTCAAACTAAAAGTAGCACAAGAAATAAAAACATTGTTGAAAACACAGTTATGGACAGGGTACAGGAATGAGAAAAGTGAGGAAATAAAATGAAATATGAATAAACAGATAAAAGTATCAGAGAGAAAATGATATATATGAATTAAAGGCATGGAGATACATAAACGCATGAATAGTGATCCCAAAGAAAACAACAGAAATAATAGGCAAGAAATAAAATGTATAGCATTGTTACTAAAAAAAAAAATTCTAAAAATTAAAAAGAAAATTAATTTTACTGATTAAAAGAGAATAATGTGTCCCAGGTAAATTTGACACAAAATAATTAATACATTCCAATATATTTTCTGGACTATAAAAATAAGAAGTATCCCTTAGATATCTGGGGAGAAAAGATGAAGTTATTCATAAGGGGGAAAATATGGGCTGGTCTTGCACTTCTCCACAACCTCATTTGAAAAGAGAATATAAGGCTTTGATGCCTTTAACAATCTTCAAGGAAAAAAGAAAAAAAAAGGACAGAGGAAAAAGAAAGGGGGAAAGAGAAGGAGGGAAAGAAGAAAGGAAGAGAAAGAAAGAAACAAATTAGAAATTAACAACAAAAAGAAAGCAACAAACATCTTCCTCCTAGCTTCTCTTGACAACTATTGGATCAAAGAAGAAATAAAAATTAAATCTGTAAAATATTTTGAAAGTAACCATAATTAATACTATACATATTGAATTCATGGAATAAAACTACAGAAGTGATCAAAGAAAATTCATAGTCTTAAAGCTAATGGTAATGAATAAGAACGAAACAAGTGAGTCACTGGAAAATCTGATTAACCATTATTTAATAGATAATAAGAGTAAGAGCATAATTACTTCCATAGATGTGGCAAAGGATAAAACTTAACATCCACTCTTGAAAATACCTCTTAAGAAAACAGGAACTCAGAGCCAGCATCTTAATTAATAGAAACAATAGGACCATTCCCATACAGTAAAAAGGTAAATAAGAATGTTTTTATCATCAATAGTATTTAATATTTTTGTGGAGGAACTAACCAGTGCAATTAGGAAAAGAATAAAAAGAGATGTATATAGACATTTAAAAGGTGAATATAAAATCATTACTGTTTGCAAACCCAAAAAATATTTTGTAGGAAAACCCAGAACATAAATGAGAAAATTACAAATTTAAAAGAACTAGTACGGTAGTTATATACAAAATTCATATATAGAAAACAATGGCCTAAATACATGCCAATAAAAACCATTAGAAAATAAGTGAATGAAACTACCTCATTTACAAAAGCAACAAAATAGATAAATTCCAAACTTAAGAAAACACATGTAAGATCTACATGAATAAAGCTTCAAAATACTAATCACGGACTCAGAAGTAGTAGACAAACAAATGGACATGTTTGCCATGATCCTGAACAGAAAATCAAATGTCACAAACTTAATTTTTCCTTTAATTAACCAATAAACTCAATATATTTTCAATTTTACAAAAACAAAAAGTTTTAGGGAAGAAAGAAAACAGAAGACAATTGATATTTTATAGGAACTAAACAATAATAATCCAGTATTTTTTTTCAAAAGAAGAGTGCTGAAAGGGTATAGCCGTATCAAATATTAAGATATTTAAAAGATGCTATAATTCAAACAATCCTTTCTGGATCTTTTCTTGAAAGGAAACAGAGTAGTTTTAGATCCAAATCACCTGGGATCCACTTAGAAGAAACTCTGGGACTTCGGAACGAAGAATCCACATCTTTTTGGTCTGCTGTAGCTAAAGTGTAACTTCTTAATAGTTGATGAAAAGAAAGAGAGAGAATCGGCAGGGCCAATGATTATTGAGGGATTGGATCACTTTCTCTCAACAATTATTTACTGGGCAGTAGCAGGCCCCATATCAGGCACTAAGAGATAGAGTTGTGTAGCATATACATAGGTCATCTATTCCAAAACAACTAACAATATTCTTCTCTTTCTTAAAATGTCTTTTATAAAGTTGGAAAAGCAAATTACATACTTTCTCAGCCTTCCATGCAGGGGTAGACATGAATAGTCATTATGAGGGGAAGTATGATGGGGACTTTCAGGAAAAGGTATTAGCTCTCAAATAAGAAACTGGTGAGGAGAAAGGCTCTCAGCAGTGATACAGTCCTCCTGAGTTCTGACTTTGATTGCATCCATGACTTCTGCAACTTCTGTAGCCATCTTGAGTGCATGAGTGACAACATATGGAAGCTGCTTATCTCCAAACTTCTTTTTAACATTATGGGAGAAAAATACTGTTATTTTGTTAAGCTACTATAAGTAGGTATTCTGTTATCTGAAATGGAAAACATTCCTAGCTGAAAATAATTTTTAAAAAATAAAAACTAAACAGATATATTTCCTATTTCCTGGAGCTTAGAATAGTGAGAAATAGTAAAACAGCATCAAAAATCCGTTCTAAGCTTTTTGGTCTCTGACTGACCATAGTTTAGAAATCATTCTTATTCACTGATTTGTTTTAACTTATATAAATTCCACAACTGAGTCTAAATTGTGGGCTTGTGTGTGTGTGTGTGTGTGTGTACACTCTCATGCACTAGTGCCCTGGGGCACCAAATTCAAAGAATGGGCAAGGGATTCAGTGGATGTCTTTGTCCCGACTGGAAATGGCATAAATAAAATTACCTCTCTTAGATTCTGAAGGATGAACTCCAAATTCAGGAGTTATACCACTGAGTTAATGGGTAACTGGAGGGGTCATCACTGAATTCTCAAAATGAAAAGATATGGGCCACCTGGCCTTACATTTCATGCTCTTCATTGAAAAGGCATGAGTGAGCAGCTCCAGCTTCAAGCTGGCTTCCCTTCACATATGACCTGAGGCTCCAACTAAGAGGCTACAGTTGTTATGACTCACACTAGACAAGAGGATTTGCCCCCAAGGGCACAAGGACAATCACTCACACATGTGGGCAAAGCCAACAGATTCTCCATGCAAAAGTCTCTTCACCATCCTCTGTCATGCTTATTAATTATCCTTCCATCAGCTGGAAGACAGAGGGCCCACCTGAACGCCAAGCTGGATGAAATAGGCACCACATTCATCACTGGACAACTGGCTGAGGCTGACATAATATATACAGATTCGATTCCAGACAGAGATAACCCTCCATGGCAAAGGCTCACAGCTGTGTGGTTTCCTAGACACTCAGTGCTTAAAAGACAGGTTGACCTTTTCAAGTTTAGCTTCTCAAGATACAAGTTCACCACACCAAGGGAAAGCAAAAAACAAAAAAACCCAGAACATTCTGCTTACGAGTTCAACACAAAGTCCCTGCCTTACCTGTGGATATACTATCCATCTTCAGATTTCTAGTATGAAGGGGAGCCAGCAAGACACTGCCCTGTATATAGTTCAAGATGTAATACACTTGCTTGCTGAAGTACATGTCAAATGAGATCACATATTTGAAGAAACCTTTGAAAACACTAAAACAATGTATCAATATATGGTATGAGTGCTGTGAAGCCTAATGCAAAGCAATAGGGATGTTATGCCCTTGTTGAAAAAACTTCAAAGGCTCCTATTTCCTACAGAATTAAGTCATAACTCCTTATCATTAAGAGGGACTATTTATTCCCCTTCCCATAAGTCTTTATAAAAAACATGAGGGTACTTCAGGTCCACTTTCCAAAAGACAGTAACATTGGAGGCACATTCCCTGCCCTTCTCTAGTGAAGTGATTAATATAACTGGTGAAAACCATAGCCAGAGGTGAGGCCACCCCACTGCCCAAGAGCAAACCTTCATTATTCTGTTTCAACCTTACGCCCTGCAAACAGATGGGGGAAAATCCAGGTCATGGGACCTCAAGATTTAGGCTTAACTCTTTTCAAATCTAATTATTTCCAGAAAGTTTTATCTAATGGTGGTTCCTTACCCCATCTGGCTCTTCAACCAGAAATCTGGAAGTGAAAATGATAAGTAGCAAAACTCCAGCACAAACATACACTGAGGTCACAACACCGTCAAGACACTCAATAGATGAGGGAGGGACATTCTAGATTGAGGAACCTGCATTAACAAAGGCAGTAGACAGGAAAGAAGAGGCTCATTTTGGGAATGTTCACTAATCCAGTGTGACTATAACATTCAAGAACCCAAGGAGGTGCAGTGAGAGATGAGACTGGAAACATGCATCTCTGTGTGTTCTAGAATAAAACCTGGCATGAAGTGCTCTGTAATAGTTTGTTGAAGGAAGAAATTATATTATTTAAAATTCACAACAATCGTATGATACTGGTGCTGTTATACAAATTTTAGAGCTGAAAACTGAGGCAGTCTCACTTCAGAATTTGTTCTCTTAACCCTAATGAGACTAGACCATACATAATAACTGGGTGGTCCAGGCCAAGGACCAAAAGAGAAGAGAATGGAAAAAAGGGAGGAATAGAAGAAAGAATGAAAAGTGGGAGAGAAGAAACCAAAAGCCTAAAATAAAAATTAAAAGAATGTATGATCATTTACATAGTTAAGTTCTTGAGAGAAAATAGAAAGATGTGAGAATCGCTGGATTTCTACTGTAGACAACATAGTAGTAACAATGGTGTAATGAAATGACTTAGACCTCTCCCTCCCCGAAGTTCTCCAATAGCAGGGACTATAATGGCTAGAGGACTCTGTTGAAAGCAAAGTCACTACATTCTCCCAGTTCAGAATACACTAGTTTTCCTGCTTTCTCTCTGCCCGAGTACACAGTAACTGAAACTTGTCTGACCGTCTTTTCCAAAGAGATGTAAGATGGGAAAGGAAGCCCCAAAGGCTGCCATTGGAAACTGCAGTATTTGAGAAGAGATGCTATCTCCTGTACTTTAGAAGGGGAAGGGAGTGCTTCACTGGCTCCCTCCCTGAAGCCATCTCAGGGGAAGGGCCCTAATACAATGTTCCTAGAAGTTGGGAATGTGGGTCAGAAGAGGAACTTGACACCTCATTCCTGGTTTGGGTGTCCAGTCAATGTCTGGTTTTGCCAGCCTGTTTCTGAGTGGTTGGGGCAGAGAAAAGAGCATGGGGAGATGGAGTTGTGATCCATCTGGCAGAGGCTCCCAAGTTTCCAAGAAGTAAAAAGATGAATCTCTTGTCCTAGAGTCCATCCAAAGGTGGATATTAGGTGGGAGCTGCAAGTCTGCTGGAGGCAACTACCTTGTGGAGCTACGAGGAACACCCATCAAAGGACTGTGTCCTGAGGTCACCAGCTGGAAGTCACCAGAAAACCAAGCGGAGCTTCACAAGTGGCCACCAATAGTAAGATTCCCCAGGAAAGATGAACTCATAGCACACAAGGAGCAGAAGCTATCAATACAAAGCCTAGTATTGCCATCCTTGATATTTGATTGAACCTATTCCCAGATGCTTCAATGGCCCCAGGTCATGTGGCTTTCCAGAGACAAAGTCAGGGCTAATCACATCTTCTGATTTCTTGTCTAGTACTCACTTCATCCCTACTCTTCAGATCACCTTGCCTCCATGTCAGAGTCACAGGAAGATTGAAGCAGATCGTTGGCAAAGCCACAGCCGTGGTCACTGCCTAGAAATATTCTCCTCAAAGCTAATTCTGATCTGTGGAATATCCAGTCAGAGCTATAGCTCCCCGTCATGCTGAATTACAAAATACAGCAAGATGACCAACTCTCCTCTCAGCACGAGCCACTGTGGGCTAGATGGCGCCATAAACTAGGCTCTCACTGACACCATCGCTATGCAAATGCCCGCAGCAGATGATGCCGGGGTGAAGCTTACCTGAAAGGTGCAACGTGGACAGAAGTTGAACTTCAGCTCCAGAGTGGTCATGATAAATTAATTTCTATCTTGAAACATCAAGGAAAATTTTATAATATGCATTACACCCCAAATCATGATAGTCTTCTGAGCCAGAAAGCCAAAGTGAAAGGAAGAACTGGATTCTTTCAAGTACTTAAGTACACCATGAGGCACACATTCTTAAAATAGCTGCAGATAATCTCCCTCAACTGCAAGAGGATAGACAACAGGGACCAAAGATGAGGGTGTGAGCCATCTTAACAGTTCCGTTTCTATCTTGTACAGTATCTTTCCGGTAACGCCGCCAAGAAAAATTTTGTAAACCAAAGCTATGTAGACTTTTCCTCCACCCCTGTGTTAGTTCCTTGCAGATTTCCAGATGGTATTGGATATGAAAGAGAATTATTAGGGGCGGGGGGAGCAGAAGGTGGAGATCAGGATGTAGGTCTGACACCTGTACAAGGAGAGAAGGAAGGAAAGAAGACTGGGTAGAAAGAGTCTTAGACGACAGCACAGTTCCAAGAATGTTTCAGCCAGACCAGTGGGGAGTCCTCTAACCAAAGTTGCTCACTGGAGGAGTCTTGCATCTCTCCAGAGTCCAGAAGCAGTCTATAAGAAGAGTGCCTGGGAGCCAACACAGAGGTAGATTCAGAGGGGCAACAGCTGTAAGCCATCGGTCAGTTGTGTTCCTTACAGTGGGACATCTGAATAACACATTTCATCGTCACCACATTCCTAACCATCGCAGTCAGGGTTTAGAGTTCGAAAAACCAGAAATCAATGCTGGCTAAAGTATGTGCAAAAAAGGAATTTATGGGAAGGTATTGGGTAGCTCACAGGATTTATGGGAAGGCTAGAGGAAAGACTTAGGAAATGGGCAGGAATCAAGGTTATGCCTCAGAAATAACCTGATCAAGATGCTGCTGCTGTTGCTGCTACTGAACGCCAGACTCCAGCACTTTCACTGCACCATGGCAACCTCCACTGGCACCCCTTCTACCATGACTACACATCGGGTATCACTGCCACCACTGCCACTGGCTGAATAAATTCTAAAGTGCCGCTGCTTCTCTGCATCACTTGAGTTATATTCAAAATACAGAGAACACCTAACTGGTTCAGCTTTAGTCATATATCCTGGCCCCCAGGTAGGGTTGCCAGATTTAGCAAATGAAAATGTAAGATACACAGTTAAATGGAAATTTCAGATAAACACTGAGATTTTTTGGTATAAGTATATCCCATGCAATATCTAGTGTATACTTAACACTGATAATATTGTCATTTATCTGAAATTCAAATTTAACTGGGTGTCTTTAATTTATCTTCCCAGGGGCCAGCAGGAGGGGAGAGTGTCTGTTTTTTAGTGTCTGTCACATAAGGCAGTAAACCCTGCCTTCCATCAAGATTGATGTAATGGTGAATTCTCCAAACTTGGGAAAGAGGTTATTAGGTTGTGCTGCCACGGATGGGGAATATCTACTCTCCAGAGTCCAATTAATTACGGCATCCCTTATCATAATCAATGTAAAAGGAGCTACTTGGGGACATACTTTTAACCAAAATTTCTCAAGAACAGAATGAAATGGGCAGAAAGATATATTTTTTTTCTTGCTTCTCATGGAAAGTTGGTTTTTACAGACATATAAGTACAAAGCATTTGCTGTTTCACACATTTGTTAATGTCCAAATCTGGGCTTCATCCAGAGACAATAATATGCAGGGACACAGATATAACTGACTACAACTGCATCTGCCAACTCTGTTGGGCTGGCGGGGGTTTTCTCAGACATAGGCTCTTTGAAGAATTTTATTGAGAGAATGAGTACTTTGGGCAAGAGCTGTTACCCCAGGATTTTGATGAGACAATGTTTCAGTGAGCACCACATGCCCTGCAGAAACCTGACCTCCAGGAACCCAGCCCTGGTCCTAATAGAGAGGTACTTCTGCTAGAGGCCAGGACCAGTCTGCCTGTGGCTGTGCTTTTCAGATGGATCTACGCCCTGGACAGGAGACACGCCCGGGAAGGGCCAGGAGCCTCTCTGAAATAGGACATGTATAAAGGGGAAATATTACTGTCCTTGAAAAACACAATTCCCCACATAACCAGAACCATGTGTCCCTGGCCTGGGGGGCTTTGTTCTCAGCGGGGTGTCAGATGCCTTCCAGCCTTGGAATGTGCTTTCTCTAGGCAACCAGTACCAGATAAGGGAAAGAATACACACTGAGCCCCTCCTCCAGGGCATCTGTGGCTTCAAGGTCCCCCCAGGGCAACCAAATCACTACATCTCTGTCTTTTACACATCCTCCTATCAACCTTTTCTAAACAGAAAAGAGGAAATGATGTTTTCACAGTGTGGGCCCTTCCTAAGTGACACCTCACCTTTTCTAGGCAGTTTCCAAAAGAGCCTCTTTTCAGAGCCCTCTTTTGTGTGCTGGGTGGAGAAAGGGAAAAGGTTTTCAAAAAATCTCACTGTGACTTTGCATATCACAAAAATATCTAAGATGATTCCGTTTTGTAATCTCCACGCCCCACCCCTGACACACACACATCAGATTTTAAATCAATTTGTTATCTGACTTCTATTCACAAATATTTAAGCATATTTATCATTAAGTGCTTGGCGTTATACTAAACACTAGTGATGTAAAGATGAAAAAGATAAAGTGATCCTTACCTTCACAGAGTTTTCTTCTTTAATATACCCCACAGAAATAAGTATAAAGCTTTACATACAGTTCATTTCAATTAAACTAGTATTTATTGAGTGAACTGCAATTCCCCAGGAGAATAAAGTCTCTAGGGAAATAAAATCTTATTGAAAGTATACTAGATGTTCTTCCTTCTTCCTTCCTTTCATCCAACAGATATTAAATGTTCACCATGTGCCAGGGTCTGTGCTACAGTCTGGGTATCCAAGAGTAAACAAAGAATTGCTCTTGTGGAGATTACAGTCTAGGGGGAGAGAGACACCTTAAAAGGTCATTCTCAAAATGGAATCACAGCTGCAAACTGTGATAACATTTGTGATGGTCCATATTGGTAGAATGAATAAATGAATAAGGGGTCCTATGAAAGCAGTTAACAAGGGCATCTGATAAATCTCATGAAGCCATGGAGTTTAATTCAGCATTTAAGAGTAAGGCCAAGAAATGTAGGGGAGGAGAAGTTAGAGTCAGGTGCTGGGCTACGAATTCATGAATTTTATCTTAGTCTCTTGAGGTTTTTATTATTATTCTCATTTTGTGAACAAGGAAACTGAGACTCTGATTTGAAGTAATTTGTCTGCTGTCATAGGGCTACACAGTGATGGTAGACCGTGGATTCACTGCATGACTCCGGAATCCATGGTCTTTTCCTAACACCACATTCCCTCTCCCTAAACCAAGCAATATACTAAACACTAAGCCCTCATTTCTTACCAGCCCATTGGCCTTTGCGTTCCTCAAATACCCCGAACACATTCCCATCTCAGGCTTTGAACTTGCTCATATGTCTATGTAGCTCCCTCCCTGCCTGCCTCCCTCCCTCCCTCCCTCCGTCAGAAGTTTCCTTAGAGAAGCCTCCTCTGACCCCATTCACCATAATAGTGTCTGCCACTCTCTGTTTTCTTGCTTTATTTTTCTCTGTACAACCTATCACTATATGAAAGGAATTTGCTATTCATTTTTTAGTTGTCTCTTCCCCACTAGAATGTAAGCTCCATGTAGGTCCGGGACTATATCAAGCAGGGTCCCAGCAGGACACAGAATTCCACTCTGATGCTTTCACCCAAAGGATTTAAAAAGAGAGGTGGGCATTTTACAGAGGCTAGAGTTGTTTTGAGGAAAACAGTGAAGAAGGTTGAGACATCTAGAACTGAACAAAAGCCAGAAGGCATTACCACCCTTAGGCTTAGAGGGAGGCACAAAGGGAGGAAATGTTGTCCACGGAATCAGCAATTTCTGGAGCTTGCAGGAGGGGCTGGCGGGCAGCAGCTGTGGCAATGGAGGAGATGGCCAGTGCTGGAGCTGAGACCGTGGGACAGGGAGAAAGCCCAACCTCTCACCACTCTACCCCGATCCCGTTTTCCACGTTGACGCTCACTAGACAAAGCCAACTGGAATCCAGCCAGCAAGTCTGCACGGGTGGTGCTGTCTGCAGCAGTCAGCATCTCAGGCACAGAACAGGGCGGAGAAGTGGAGGATGGATCTGGGAATGGGAAGCAATAAACGGAGAATAACCAGGTATAAGAATTTTGTTTTGTTTACCTCATTTTCCCACCACCCAGAATACTGCCTCTCACAGCTTGAGTGCTCAATAATATGTGTGAATAAATAA